>NW_012267346.1:45315-113022 GCF_000151885.1 Dipodomys ordii
TTTTTCTTTTTGCTTATGTGGTGCTGAGGAATTGAACCCAGGGCCTCAGGCATGCAAGGCAAGTGCTCTACCACTGAGCCACCTTCCCAGTCCCCGCCCATGAGACTCTTATCTTCAATTAACTACCCAAAAACTGTGAAGTGGAACTGTGGCTCAAGTGGTGGTACAGCGTTAGCTTTGAATGAGAAAGCTAAGAAACAGTATTCAGGCCCTGAGTTCAAGCCCCAGGGCTGGCATGCATACCACCACTACTACCACCACTACCACTACCACACACACACACACACACACACACACACACACAAACTGATAAGAGTGTCTAACTAGCTAGCACAAGGCCTTGAGTTCAAACCCAAGTATTGCCAAACAAACAAACAAGGCCATTAAACACCTCTGATCCATGTGCAAATGTCTGGCAATCCTGTCTCCTTCATCCACTCATTCTCAGAGACCTGACTTAGGCACCTACAATGTGCTTCCTGGATCCAGAACACACAGGTAAACTAGATACTTTCTGTAAGAGTGCAGATGCACAGTGTTGTGAATGGAGTATGGCCCTAGAGAAAGAGTAGTTACTATAGAAACAGACCGTGTCATTCACATGAGAAGAAACAAGACCAAAAGGGTTCTGAAGGCACTTAACCATGAGCTGACTTTGGAAGGCTGGGCATGGGGTTTGCAGGAGGGTAAAGGAGAGGTGGGAAACAATCCAGCAAGCTCAAGGGTTCAGGTTCATGGGAGAGTGACCAGAGGTTATGAGTTAAGAGAGCACAGCAGACAGGTCATGCTGAGATGTATGGCTTTTTTTCTTTTCTTTAAGATGCTGATGGGGCAAATAGGTGGTTTATAATGGAGGGATGACATAATCAGGGCTATAATTCTGTTCACTGAGTTGCTATAACAATACATAAACTAAGGATAGCTTATAAACAGTAGACATTTCTAAGTGGCCAAGGCTGAGTCCAATATGGGAAGCACCTGTATTATCTGCTGTGGGCTGCTAAAAGATGGCACCTTCTTGCTGTGTCTCTGAAGACTGAAAGGGGCAAGAGAGTCCTCAAGAGTTCCTTTCAACAGGGCAAGAGGACCCTAATCACTTTGAAAAAGTCCCACCTCCCAACACCATCACTTTGGGTCTTCTAGTTTCAACTTATGAATTCTGGGAGAACATAAGTATTCAGATCCCAGTGGCCAGTGATATCTGGCTAGGACTTGCCACACTGGAGTCACCAGCTGTAATGATTGTATAAACCACAGTAGAGTTTCTGGGCTGAATGAAGAAGCAGATACAGATGATCTGAAACATAAATGCTCTCATCCACTCTTGCCATCTTTCCCCAGGAGCCTATGTGGCGGGGTGGGCAGGGAGAGAGTAGGATGTAAATATACCTGTATTTTTATGCTTCTGTCTTAGTTCTGGGCCTAAAAATGCTGTGCCCTTTCTCTGCAAATGACCCTCCCTTCCCTTAGGACTGCTTCAAGGCATGCCTGTTTATTCAACTTGTGTTTCTTTGTCATTCTAAGACATTTACTTACTTGGCCAAAAATCACTCCGTAGCTTGTTGATTGGTAGAGGATACAAGAGAATAACTAGCTAGGTGAAATTCAGCATGGGATCTAAGCATGTTTTTGGAGGGAGCTACAAAAGTCAACGAGATCAAAACTTTCAATGGTATGGCTAATTTTTAGATCACTTTAAAGTTCATTTTTATGGACTTGAATAGAAAATATTAATCTATTTCTCAGGTTAAAAAGATCTCTTCTAAGATGACTATTGGGGTTTTTTCCCCTTTATAAGTGCCTAACAGAGTACTCTAGCATCAACATTTGTTTCATTCACAAAACAATTTAAACTATTTTATCCTATCGATCTCCTATGAATGAATGCCACAGTTCTCAAGTACTAGAAAGATTCCCTTTATCTGGCTCTCTCCAAATAAAAATGTTCTACTGAATTAAAAATGCATTTTGTACTTGTCCTGAATGGGGATCGGAGTATAATATTAAATCACCAGGTACAAAAACCTGCCTTCAAAAGGAAGTTCTGACTTGACATGGGGAACTACTGGTTTCCTGCCAGCCCAATCCACTGATAGAGACTGGAGGACACCGAGGGAAAACACAGTCCTGTAACTCAGGAGGAACAGCTTAAAGAGATAGCCACATCTTCATAAATCACTGATTTACAGATTGAGAAGCTGAAGTTGTGACTTAGATTAGCTGTTACTTATCACAGCATGATAAATCGGTGAAATCTCTAAATAAAGGCAAAGTAAAACACACACACACACACACACACACACACACACACACTTATTTTCCAGGGCAGTTTTTGATGCTGGAGATGGAAGTAATACAAGCTAAGCGGAAGGACAGAAGGCCTTCTCTGAGCCTCCTGTGGCTACAAGGAGCCCCCCAAACTCCTCCCTAACTCCATCCCTGACTTTTGACAAGTCACAGAAAAGGACATCACCAAGGTGGAGTCCCAAAGAGTCCTGAGTGCCTTTGAGGGTTACCAGCAACTCTAGCCATCAAGGGAAGCAATCCATCTAAAGCCCAGTGCCTTGATCTCATAGCAAGGGGGGACCCCAAGCTTTCCCTACCACCCCTCCACCACCACCAAAAAAAAAAAAGATCCTTCAAAATAAAAAGAAAATTAACTCAGGAAAAAAAATGGGAGGACAGAAATTAAATGGAATGGTGCATAATCTCCCTCTATTCTAGGTCTTCCTGCTACACTAATTCATGACTGGCCTTGTTCTTGCTTTACAGATGCGATTGGCTCTACAGCCCTGGGAGGGCAGCTTCTAGGGTATGTCATCACGTGTCTCTGAGTCTTAGGACAATAGTGACTCAGTAGGAGGGTCTGTTCCTGAGGGGACCCCCCCCTTAGGTTCCCAGGTATATGTATGTGTGTGTGTGTGTGTGTGTGTTTAGTAGCAAACATCTCTGAAAGTCAGTTCATGTGGAGGAAAAACCTTGGTAACTAGTACAAGGTAGAAGTCAATCCTGTAAACTGATCAAAGAAATCAAGCTCATCCAAACCATCACCATCCCTGCATTCTGCTTCCCTCATCCCTGTCCTCCACCCCTCTCGGCTACCCCTGGGTGTTCCAGCTGCCTGGCTGGTTTCAGTTTACACAACCATTTACTCTTTGAACTCCTTGTGTATCTGTTTTCTTTAAGTACACCATGCATCGAAACTCTCCTATTCCTCCTTTTTGGCCAATCTCCAAAAGATCGGTCAAGATTCTATTACTCGTCAAAAATTCCTTTTGTGTAGCATCACTGGTGTTAGGTAAGAAGCAATTTGAGGATGTGTTTATGCTCACGTGAGAGCAACACTGGCAGGAGGAGCTATCTTTGCTCACTTGCTCGTTCTGTTCTTCCTTGTACCTATAATCACAGCTGACTGCCTTGTTTTCCCAGCCTCCTTTTTAGCCTTGGGTGACCATGACTCATAATTCTGGCCAATGAGACAGAGGCACAAGGCCACTGTAGATTGTCCTTGAAAGAGTGTGTTGCATAGAAGAGACAGACATGCCTGGAATCTTCATGCTTCTTGGAAACAGGTGGTTGATAGAAATGATCCTGCCATTTAGAGGATTCCAGTAAGGAAGAAAGGCCCAGGAAATCATGAGAAAATAGGTTATTGTGATATTGCCTCCTGCTTTTTCCTTTCCATCTGGAGGCTTGGATCCCTGCAGCTTCTCTTTCTCCCCAGCACCCCTCTTTCCTGTGTCCTTTGAGTCGCTGCCCTCCAAGTCCTCGCTTCAGTTCCAACTGATCACTGGCTTCTCCACTGCTTCAAGCTATCCTATTGCTTGTCAATAGGTTATATAGATTGGCTCCATTCCATCAAACATTTGAGGGTTCTTCTGCTTTGTTATTGGCCCTAACAGAGTCTTAATTGGACAACACAGTATTGTGAACTTACAGGCATAATGTTGAATGGTGGTTCTCTAGAACTCACTCCTCTTGCATTACTGAAACTTTATTCCCATCAATTCACAACTCCCCCACTCCCCAGTCCTCCTTTTCCTCAGCCCCTGGAAACTGCCATTCTATGCTCTGTTTCTGTGAGTTTGACTAGTTTAGATTCCTTTCGTGAGTATCTGTCCTTCAGAAAGTGGCTTTTTTTTCACTCAGCATAATGTCTTTAAGATTCATATCTGTCATTGTACCTGGCTGGATTTCCTCCTTTTGAAGGCTGAGTAGTATTCCACTGTTCACACTTTTGAAGCTTAAACCTCAATATCATTGTTTCCCTGGGCTCATCTAGAGACAGATTCATCCCCCCCTTCCTCAAGACTTCAGGATAATGGCAAATACTGTAATATAATCACTTACCCTGGCACCTCTGTCTCAGAGTCTTGAATAAATCAGCTTTAAAACTCACCAATGATCAGATTCCCTGTTATCCTGGCACTTTAGATCCTAGCACTGCCAGGATTGCCAACTAGCCATGCCAAGTTATATCTCTCCTTTTGCCCTCAAATTCTTCATTTTGTGATGGGTTGTTATAAAACAGAAATGAGCTAACAGACACACATAATAAAGAGGCAATAACTATCAGCTATTGCTCTTAAAAGGGTCCAACTCAATGGGAAATGACACCGCCACCACCCTGGGCCAATTTAGCAAATTCCATCCACATCACTCACAGAGTTAGGAGCTCCTCATCTCCAAGACCCCCTGTATTCTTGGCAGGGAAGAAAGTGTGGTCACAGGGACCATTGCCTTACACTTGCCTATAAAGCCTGGTTTTTTTTAATGGAAGCATAACAACATTAGAGCTAACAGGGAGAAAGATGAGGATGCTGAGGGCCAAGAGATGGAGATGGAGAAGAGTGGAAACAGAAAAAAGTAGACAAAGACATATGTGTCCCAGAGATGATCCTTAATCCTTTTCTTTTCTTCTCCCTGGATGTTTTGGTTCCTCTGGTTTAAAAATAAAGTGTTCTTTTGTAGCTATAATTATCCCTTTTATTTTCATACTGACAAGATTAAGATTGCACAACCTGCCTGGGACAAATCATAATCTAAGGCACTTGATGAATGTTTGAAGGAAGGAAAGGCCTTAAGCTTGACCTGAAGTGGCAAAAAAAAAAAAAAAAAATCCCTAAGTCCTATGAGAACATTATTGACTTATGTTTCAGGGTTGTTCTCCCAGGCAAGGAAAATCATCTTAAAAAGCAAACAAACTTGTATTCTGGGGTATTTCCCAGAAAAGACGCAGGTATGGTTAGTAAGATGGGATTTGGTTTTGTTTTTCGAGCTGGAGCTGGGTGGTAAAAGGTCAGCCCTGTGTTGTAATCCACACTGGTGACTCTCTCCCGTAATCCAAACCACAGTCCTCAAAAAGCACAGGCAGCATGGGCAATTAGTAAAAAAAAAAAAAAAAAAAATTCATTTTCCAAATGCCTGCCCTTGGATACCATAAGAAGTTACTGCTGAGTTATAGAATATCCTGGAAGAAAAAAAAAACAACAAAAAGCAACAACAACAAAAATCCTCTGGTGGTTGAAATTTTAGAACAGTTTCCCTGAGAGAAAGCTGTTGAAACTATTTCCCTCAAATGAAGGTCAGGAGATGGGCAAGGGGCTGGGAAAGAGCTAGAAGGAAAACGTGGGGGTCAGAAGTACTAGGGATTTTTTAAAATTTATTTTTTTTTTGGGGTCCGGTTGTGGGGCCTGAACTCTGGGCTTGGGCCCTGTCCCTCAGCTCTTCAGCTCAAGGCTAGCGCTCTACCACTTGAGCCACAGAGCCACTTCCAGCTTTTTTTTTTTTTTTTTTGCTTATGTGGTGCTGAGGAATCGAACCCAGGGACTCAGGGATGCAAGGCAAGCGCTCTACCACTGAGCCACCTTCCCAGCCCTAAAATTTATTTTTATGTATTTATTTATTTTTGGCGAGGGAGTACTAAGGATTAAATTCAGGACCTTATGTTTGCTAGGTAGAAGTTTTACCACTTGAGCTACATCTAACTTCTTTTGTTGTGCTAGTTATTTTCAAGGCAAGATCTTGCTTTAGGTGTAGGCTGGTCTGGACCATGATCCTCATATTTATGTTTCCCTTTCCCATGGGGCTAACAGCTGCCTACCCCTGTATCCAGATGTTGTGCTGGGATAGCTGGGATAACTGAGCCATGTGCCTGCCACCAAAGGCCACTCATCCAGTGGTTGAGATGGAATCTTAGTAACATTTTTGATCTGGCTGGCATCTGACCTTGTTTTCCCAATCTGACACCAAAGTTGAATGCAACAAAATTAGATAGGTTACATTAACTGGAATTTCATGGTTCCCCTTTCTCTACCTAACTCTAACAGACTGGCAGTGTATGTGGAAACAATAAAATCAAGAGCCTGTCTAATGTGTCAACTAGTTAATCATCTCCTGACTAGCTAAGAGGCCAACTCTTAGGAGTTAAATTGCACAGCTCTGTTACCCCAAATATACAGCATGCCTACCTACCTCAAAAATGATACTGTATTAAGAGATAAAGTCTTTGCAAAGGTAATCAAGTGAAAAGTAGGATGGCCCTAATACAATCTGACTAGTGTCTGTATAAAAAACTGAAATGTAGACAGACATGTGCATACAAAGAGAAGGCCTAGGAAGGATGAAGGCAGCGACCAAGCAATGCTTCCAGAATCCAAAGAACACCAAAAATTGGTAACAAATCATCAGACAGGAGGTGAGGGCATAAAACAGATTCATCCCTACCCCAGATGCAAATTCTCCATGTCTAGCATTGGATGGCAATAAATTTATGTCACTTAAGCCATCATTTGTGGTACTTTGTTCCATCAGCCCTAGCTGCCCAGTCTACTTTGGCATTTAAAAAAACAGACCAATTATAACAATGAGATGTACAAGACAGTATGTTGAAAACGAACTTTACAACTTCGGTAGGGGGAGAAATTGGAGAGGTGGGGAGGGAAGGGATGGTAGGGAAAAATCAAAGGAGGGGGTAACAATGCTCAATAGGAAATGTACTCATTACCTTACTCATGTAACTGTAACCCCTCTGTACAGTAACTTTACAATGATATATAAATTTTTTAAAATAGTCCTATGGGGCTGGGGAGGTGTCTCAGTGGTAGAGCGCTTACCTTGCATGCACGAGGCCCTGGGTTCGATTCCTCAGCACCACATAAGCAAAAAGAAAAAAGCCGGAAGTGGCACTTGTGGCTCAAGTGGTAGAGGGCTAGCCTTGAGCTGAAGAGCTGAGGGACAGTGCCCAGGCCCAGAGTTCAGGCCCCACGACTGGACCCCCCCCCAAAAAAAAACAGTCCTATGGTCAGGCAGCAGTGGCTTATGCCTGTAACCCTAGCTACTCAGGAGGCTGAGATCTGAGGATGACAGTTCAAAGCCAATAGGAGCAGGAAAGTCAGTGAGATTCTTCACTCCAATTAACCACCAAAAAGACCTAAGTGGGGCTATGGCTTATGTGGTAGAGTGCTAGCCTTGAACAAAAAGGCTCAAGTACAGTACCCAGGGTTTGAGTTCTAACCCTAGGACAGGCGGGCATATACATACACATGCATGCACACATACACGTGTGTGCATACACGCGCGTGCACACACACTCACAATGATTTGTAAATAGAGTGCACTAATCAAGCACAAATGGAAGAGCAAGGTATCCACTGAAATGTTAGCGCTCCGGAGTCCTATGATAATGAAGAGAAATTGTTATTGTTTATGATAACAAGAAAAATGTGCTGTTTTTCAGTCACTTCCCACCAACAAAGGCTTGTCTACCTCATGTCATTAGCAGCAGGTTTATTTCTAGTTGTGTTGAAGAGGAAAGCCCCTATTTGGGGAAGGGGGACAGAACCATCTTACTGTATGTATAAGATTCCTGTCAAGTGTATGTGCCTCTGCTTCAATAATAGCAAAGGTGTAAATGAAAAGAAGGAAAAACATTTCACAGAGCCATACCATTCACATTTTCTCTGCTGGCTATGTATCATCCCTTAAGCAGAATGGTCTTGTTATTGCTGATGGCTACAGTCAGCTAGGGTTAGGAAAGAAGCAGAAAGCTCTCAAAGTACCAACTAATGTGTTGGAAATCCAGAAACATTCTAACAGATCCCAAACAGGACCCTTTCTCCATAGCCTAAAAGAGACTAGTTTTGGAATATATCCTACCTAGAATCCCACCTTCTGGGTTTGGGGGTTTGCATATTTTTGTCTGGGTACTGGTCCTAGGACTTGAACTCATGGCCGCTCTCTTGACTTTTTCACTCAGAACTGATGGTCTACCACTTGAAACATAACTCTACTTCTGGCTTTTTGGTAGTTAATTGAAGATAAGAGTTTAACAGACTTTCTTGCCCTAGCTGGCTTTGACCCTCGATCCTCAGATCTCAGCCTTCTTAAGTAGGCAGGATTACTGGTGGGAGCCACCCACACCCAGCTGTCTTTTGTATACCTTATGAATGCTAGTTTATGCTAGAAAATAAAAACATCCACGGAGAGGAGAGCAAGTTGGAGTATTGCTAAGTGTATGTCCAGTGAACTGACTTTTCCAAAAATAATCCATTTGATTGACTATTTACAGGCAAGTCAGCCATGAAAATATACTTCTTTTTTTTTTTTTTTTTGGTCGATCATGGGGCTTGACCTCTGGACCTGGCTGCTGTCCCTCAGCTCTTCAGCTCAAGGCTAGCGCTCTACCACTTGAGCCTCAGCGCCACTTCCAGCTTTTTCTACTTATATGATACTGAGGAATCAGACCCAGGGCCTCATTCATGCAAGGCAAGCACTCTACCACTGAACGACCTTCCTAGCCCCAAAATATACTTCTTTTGGAAAGCTGCTTAAGGAGGTCTAGTGTTCCCTCGAGGGAGTTCCTCAGCATCTCCACCAACTGCCCTAAGGTCTGCATTTTCTCCTGTTACTCCACTTTGATCTGACTTTTTTCTTCCAAGCTCCCAAGCTGAACTTTCAACAAAACTCCACCCTACTGGTCCTAATACTTTTGATAAACAGAAAACTAGAATTGAGTATGGTACTAAGCAGGGAAGGAAATCATGGCTCTTAATGGCTCTAAGGGCAACACTTTATGTCCAACTGCCAAACGCCATAGACAGCATTTGGTGCCCAAAGAAGGGAGGAGAAGGGTTGTAAGTGGGACTCAATATGGGGCATTCTTCAGCAGCTCTCCAATGAGATAATCAAGGATATTCTTCTGGACAAAGTCTTTTGGAACAATCCTTTACAAAGGGAAAGATTTTAGGTCAGAATTCAAGCAATTTGGCAATAAGTGCCATGTGATGGAAGAACTATTTGTCCGACATAAGCATGTAGAAGTCTTGCCTTTTGTTGGACTGAAGTTTGCCTTCATTGCAAATGGTCTCTGTGATTGTTTTGGGGTTAGCACCTTAAAGCAATAACCATAAGCAAGGAGACTCACACCCTGGCTAACATTCTAGCAGAATGGGAACAGCTCAGTGTGTGCAGACAAGAGAGGCTGAGTGGTTTGTCTTGGTTTTGGTGGTACCAGGGTTTGAACTCAGGGTCACATGCTTGCTAGAGGACATTTTACCACTGAGCTAAACCTCTAGACTTTTTTTGTCCATTTCAGTGCTAGGATTTTTGTTTTTGAGATAGGTCTTATTTCCTGCCCACAAGCCTGGCTGGACTAGAACTCACCTATTTTAGGATTCCTATTGTAGTTAGCTGTCTACAGAGAAGTGTTCTTATGAATTTTCCTGCCCAGGCTGGCCTTGAACTGTGATCCTTCCAAATCTTAAGTCTCCAAAGTAGCTAGGATTATAGATGTGAACCACCAGCCACTGGCTTAGAAAGCTGAGCTTTAGAGGACTGTCACCTGACTTGCTGTCTGATTTTTACAAAGTTTCTTACCAGATCGGACTATTGTTAAGGGTTTGTGAGCTAATGTGCACAAAGCAGGTGTGAGTTTGGAGGTACTTATACTAGTGTTTATGTTCCAGATCGTACTGGGCAGAGCAGGCCTGGTGTATAAATGCAATAAGCTTTTTAGCCTGATAACCGATTGCTAAGAGAACACAAACAAGAGAGAAACATGGGTACCTTATGCCTACTTTGTTTGAAGATGTTTATCTCTGTCTACTGAAGGTGCCAGGGTGTTCACAAACACATTTTGAGTCCAGAAAATTCTCCTCCAATCAAGACTGAAACACTGTATAGTAAAATGAGACTCAAGACATGAAGAATTTCCAGTACTGGGGTTTGAACTCAGGGCCTGGGAACAGTGTCCAGTAGTTTTTTCACTCAAACGTGGTACTCTACCCCTGAGCCACACTTTCACTTCTGGCAGGGAATTTTTTTGCTGGTTAATTGGAAATAAGAATCTCACAGACTTTCTTGTCTGGGTGGGCATTTGCACTGTGAACCTCAGATCTCAGCCTCTTGAGTATCTAGGGTTATAGTCATGATCCACTGTAGCCCAGGCCTGAAGACCAGAGGAAAAGGTTGTATATATACACTCTCCCTTGGAATTAGCTTCAATTGCTCCTTCACTTCAAGGCCTGGGTTCTGAGTTAACCTTTCAGTCCTGCATGTCCTGCTAATACTACCCATATACCCAGGCTCACTAGACCTGGCCTGGCCACTGCCTCCTCATTGAAAAGGCAGACTCCTTGGCCTACCAATACACTAGTTAATCAGTCCACCTTTAGGACTAGTTCCTCAGGAGGCTGAGCCTATTGTGTGGCTGTGTCAGAGCTGTGGGCTATGGTAGAATATCCATTAGCTGAAGGACTCAGTGAGCAGGTAGACTTGTTTGGGCTGGACTCTGGGTCTGGGAAAGTGGCTTAGCCTTCCAGTAAGACTGGGCAACAAGGCAAAGACTCGATCCTCTCCTTTTCTCCAAGCAACTCACAAACATCTTCTAGGTGTTCAATATAGATAGCAAAATGATACTTTCTACTGCTTTTGATGGAGAGATGTTGTGTA
Source organism: Dipodomys ordii (assembly GCF_000151885.1). Taxonomy (NCBI): domain Eukaryota; kingdom Metazoa; phylum Chordata; class Mammalia; order Rodentia; family Heteromyidae; genus Dipodomys; species Dipodomys ordii. The sequence continues at coordinate 56,266 of NW_012267346.1, forward strand.
TACGGTTGAATGGGTGCATGCTAATAGCATTTTTGTTTGTGTACCTTCATTTTATAGTGAGTTAATAGTGATTTGGGCTCCATCTTTTGGAGCCCCTTAGACTGGAGCCCATTAGATGGCTCTAACTTCTCTGTGTCAGTAGGAAATAACTTAATCTACAATCTGTATTTAGCTCCTGCAGACTTCTATCCCATTATTCATATTGGCTAAAGATTCCTTGACCTCAAGCTGATATGGAAATTCTCCTCTGGAAATCAAATAAACACATTGGCAAATAAATATATGACTTGATATTGCCTCCCTCCAAAAAAAGAATACATTTTTCTATGGAACATGAAGTTATGCCCATCTTCATAGAATTGAAAGTTGGGAAAAGAAATATCATGGAAGAAGGGTCTAGAGAATGGTAGAAGGGATGATACCGATGAAAATACATTGTACACATAAATGGGCATGTTAAAACGATCTGCATGCAAAATAATTTAGAAAAGCAATATCATAATATATTTAGTGGCTGGAAATGCCCTTCAGAACTGGGCAGGATATCAGAATGTAGGGAGGAGAAAGATTAAATAATTCATAAAATAGCTTTTCATCTGAGTGATACTTAAAAGTATATACAGGCCAGGCCTGGTGGCATTCTCCGTAACTTGAGCTACTTAGGAGGCTGTGCCTGAGAGGATCATGGGTCAAGATCGGCCCATACAAAACGTTAGTGAGTCTCCCACACGCCTCAATCATTACGCTGGCATGGTGGTGCTTTTTGTCATCCCTGTGTAGAGAATAAGGAGCTCAGTCTGGCCCAGAGCAAACATGCAAGACCCTACCTGAAAAATAACTAAAGCAAAACTGGGCTAGGGCCCTGGCTCAAGTGGTAGAGTATCTGCTTTGCAAGTATGAGACTGAGTTCAATCCTTAAGACAGAAGAAGAAAAAGAAGGAGGAGGAGGAAGAGGAGGAAGAAGAAGAGGAGGAGGAGGAGGAGAGGGGGAGGTGGGGGAAGAGGAAAAAGAAGAGGAGGAAAAGGAGAAGAGGAAGGAGATGGGGAAGGGAAAGGGAGGGGAAGGGGAGGGGAAGGAGAGAAGGAAGGGGAGGGGAGGGGGAAAGGGGCTGGCAGAGTGACTCAAATGGTTCAAAAGGTAGAGAACCTACCTGGCAAGTACAAGGTCCTGAGTTCAAACTCTAGTACTGCTGAGAGAGAGAGAGAGAGAGAGATTTGTCATTATAAAATTGTAGAATTTGAAATTAGGATCCATGCCCTATGGAAAAAATATTTTGAGTTTCCCTAATTTTTTATATCCCAGTTTCAGGTACCATCTAAAGTAGCATCTTTCACAATAATAATGCTAGAGATGATTTTTTTAATGAGACATTATTATTTAAAATGTTTGTGTTCAGTAAACTATTTGATAATACTTTATTCCAGTAAAACTTTTATTTCAGCTTCTGTTCATTGCAGGACTCTAGGTCTGGCTGGAGCTGAAGTTTTCCTTTCCTGAAATGGTAGAATTTCCATGAAGGTCGGAGTTTACCCCCACGGTAAAGGTTAGACAGGGCAATGATTTGGCAGCAGAATAAAGAGCTGAAAAGGGATGGAAAAATGAGGCTACAGAGAGCATTTAAAATAGAGGCTTCCCCTCCCCAGATGTAAAGCAACTTAGCCTGATTCTCCCACAGACAATACACATGAACAGAAATGCTTACAGTCCAGCAGGAAAAAAAAATTTTTTTTTGGCCCTGCTATTTTCCAAAGATCTCTGAGTCTGAGCAGACACACCCAAAACATTTGGCTTGTTCCCAAAACTGCAGTCTTCTAGTGCCACTGTAAAAATAGCCATGAGCTCCAAGGAGTGAGGGCGAGGGAAAGTCTGTGCTTCTCAAAGGGGCCTTGTTTGGCTTCAGCCTCAAAGATTTTTTTTAACATGTACAAACTCGTTCATCCACATGCATACATGCAATCACAATGACTGCACAGAGCAGAGCAACTTGAAGTAAAACTCTCCCACTGTGTCATACGGGGGGGGGGGAGAGCGAGAGAAAGAGAGAAAGAGAAGGAGAGAGGGAGAGAGACAGAGAGACAGAGAGAGAGTGGGGAGAGAGAGAAAAAAGAGAGGGGGGAGAGAGAGAAAAAGAGAGAGAGAAAGAGAGAGATTCCAGGATTCCAGATGTTGCTTCATAATGTGGAGCTGTTTCCATGAAAACCTAGGAATCACATTAGCTCACATGAAAATAATGTTTTAACTAGCTTGGGTGGTTCCTGGGGTTTGCCTTGATGTTGCTTTGGTCCAACCCACCCTGGGCCACTATAGATATTATACTTAGCTACCAAACTGATAGAAATTGTATAGCAGAACACTGGTTGAGTTACCCTCTGGGAGGAAAAGATAAGCAATTCATACCTTTGTCCTGGACAAGGGTAAAATGCATCTAAGCCTCCAGATCAGAACTCTTGGACTTCAAGACACAACACCTGTTGAAATAATGCCCAGACAGAAAAGTTTCAGAGGACCAGATGGATCCCATAAAATGTGTCTTCTCTACATTACCATTGGTTAAATTGGCTACTATTGGATTCTTATTTCTTCTTTGTAATAGACAATGCTGATAACGTGAATTGTGCTTTTAATTCCAATGACATGGTGAATTATGAGGTATTAACTTAGAATCCCTTAGTTCAGGGTGAATCAATATGAAAGAGGTTTATTATTATTATTATTAGGTTTTGAGCTTGACTTTAGAGCTCCTAAGGAAATTGTGCAGTGTCCAACCACACTAGTATTTAGAAAATAAAATAACATTAAAATTAGTGTCTGCAAGATGGGTATGGCTCTTCCTTACCTAAAGACTGATGCCTGAGGACTGGCTCCTGAGTCCCCCGGAGTAATGTCTGAGCCTCTGGGAGAAACACCATGAAACTCAGCCTTAATGAGACAGCATTCTGGAAGACTGGCCCCGCTTCTCATTCCTGATTCTGTCCAAGAAACTTGGACTACAAGAAGAGTTAGGAGGACCTAACCTAGCTGGTTAGGTGAGATGCAGACACTAGTTTATCATCCTCTAATGCAGCTACACATTGGAAGTGGGCAAGGTTTGACACCTCAAAGTAGGGGTGAGGCAGAGGAAATCCACTGATGAGTGGAGTGAGGGAAGTCATCTCCAGAAACAAGGGACCACCTGAAAAGTTACATGGTGGGGGGGAGGGGCGGGAAGGGAAGACAAGGTGACCAGAAGAGAAGAAAAGAGAAAAAAAGGTTAACAATAGACCACATGAAGCACTGAACAGGTTTGGAGGAGGCTCATATTTCTTTAAGCCACTGGTATACAAGGGAATGGGGCTTTTTATAGAGAAATTGGAGTGCTGGAAGCTATAACCAATAGTCAGTCCAGAGGAAACAGGAATACCTAGAGGACCTCTAACATTGGCCTTTTATGATAGGAATAATAGTTTCTACTCAGAATTTACCACTCTTGTGAGAATTAGATTTAGTGTGGGCAGTCAGGATGGGGATTGCATGAGGCCTACTTTCACTAAAAAAAATATTCAGTGTTTATCTAAAATTCAAATTTCATTGGGCATCCTATAATTTGATTTGCCAAGTCTGACAACCTAGATTCAGTTTACTATGCACACTCATTACTTATACAAGATGAGATAGAATGACTAAATAGTGGATTTTGACATATGCTTCCAATTCTTTCCTAAGAGATTGGAGCAGTGGGGAGTGGGGAATGTCTTGGGAAAGGGGGTTTTCTCTCTCTCTCTCTGGACCTACCATCTGTACCATGTGCAGTTTGTGAACCACATACCCCATTGGCTGTGCTCCGACAGCCCTGATTGTTTGCAGGCCATTGTTGCTAAGTCTTTGCTTCCTGATGCATTTACTCCAAATACAGTTGTTCACTACAAAGCCTCTGAATCTGTATAAATTAAGTGCTATGGAAGGCTTTGTTTATCTTTAAAATATGCTTCAAAGAGCTTAAGAGCTTACTGACCCGCATTTCCTAACTCAGGAAGAGTTGCACAAAACCATGTGACATCTTTTCCTGTGATTTTTCTCTACATTCTCTGAATGCTACAGGCTCCTAAGTGCATGCACATGTACCCCTCACATGCACGCGAACATGCGTGCACATGTGCACACACCTTCCTAGGTAGCTAGGGTATTATAGAAATTTGTTTCTATCTTTCATCTCTTTAACTGACAATCACACCCTCTGCTATGATGTCAACTAACAGCTCCATGGAGACAATCAAAATCCATGATTCCAGCTGGGTTCCCTATCCTGCCCTCCAGATCTACACATTAGGCCGCCATTCATCCTAGACACCAAGAAGCTATATTAAGAAAAGAGCCAGAAAAGCATATTGGACCCACTAATCAGAGAACACCCCTAAAAAGGCATGATAGGAGGGGGAGAGGCCTGTGATCTCATGCTATTTACACTGTTAGGGGTACTTGGAGGTGGTCCCTTCTCTGGGGACCTTAGAAGCGAGGATAAGAGGCCATGGGGAAGAAGTCTCCACTTGAAAGCAAATCACTCATTTTCTGAAACAGAGGTGCCAATGGAGATTCTTGGTTTGTTTTCCTTGTTTCTATTTTTTACCCCCCAGGATGATTCTTTATGATTCAAAGAAAGTAGACTAGATGGATGTGGAGAGCCAAGAGGCAAAAGGGGAGCCCAATCTCTGAAGAGGGGTACCCACATGGAGCTTTGTGGCTAAGAAGGGCTTTCCCCTTCTTTCATGTGAACTGCCATGATTTTTGTTGTGTACTTCGTGAGGGTCCCCCTCCACAAAGTCCACAAAGTCCCCCTCCACAATATGAGCCACAGGGGCTCATATTGTATGGTGGGTACAATAAGCTTGACAGTACCCTTACTAAGAACAATGGCAGCCAGGTGCTGGTGACTCACGCAGGTAATCCTCAATGAGGTCTGTGGATCATGGTTAAAAGCCAGCCTAGGCTGGAAAGTCTGTGTGATTCTTGTGTCCAATTAACCACCAGAAACCTAGAAATGGCACTGTGGCTCAAAGTGGCAGATTGCTAACCTTGAGCCAAAAAGCTTAGGGACAGTGCCCAGGCCCTGTGTTCAAGCTCTATGACTAACAGAAATAAAAAGAAGAACATCGGTAGAAGCATTTAGCCAGTACATGATCTGCAGGGACAGGTGGCCAGCCTGAGAGGGATTGGCCACCACCATGGAGGTGACATCTGAAAAGGCAGACATGGTCAGTGCAGTTTGCCCAGCATAGAGCTTCGAATTAGATTATTGATTAGGTTAATTTTCCATGGGATATTGGATTTGGTTTGCATTTCGACATGAGAGTTCATTAAATTTGCATTGCAGTTGATTATTTTCCATTAAGAAGCACATCCTGAAGTTTCATTACTGGGAAATGTATGTGCTTTGACACCTCCTTAGTCTCAACGCTAAGAACGCACAATACAGAAGCTTCTTATTGATCTCATTGAGCTTCGCTAGGCAGCTTAAACCCATATTTCATTTTAAATCCCCATTCCAGTTCCCTGCAAAATTAGCATCACCAGCAGTAAATGCAAAAGGAAGCAAGGCTAGAGCTCTATTGTTAAATCCTGCATCTTATAGGTCCTTTACAGGAGGAAGAAAGGATTACTTAATGAATAGAATTTATCTTTTTGTTGTTGTTGTCTGTTGTAGGCTTGAACTCATTGCCTGAGTGCTTTCCCTGAGCTTTTTCTGCTCAAGGCTAGCACTCTGCCACTTGGAGCCACAGTGCCACGATCAAACCACAATCCTCAGATCTTAGCCACCTGAGTAGCTAGGATTACATGCATAAGCCACCAGTGCTGGCTTTGTGAGAGAGTAAAGCACTTAACTAGTATTCACAGGACATGGGTTCAATCTCTAGCATCACAAGAACTAGGAGAAGAAAAGGAGAAAAAAGAGGAACAGAGGAGGAAGAGGAAGTAAAAGAAGATTTTAAATAATATTTTGATATAACAGAATACTTGATTCAGTAGCTTTTGAGGACTTCACTATTAGGAAGTCAGGTCATTTTTTTCAGTTTGTTGCTTTTTTGTTTGGTTTGTTTTATAAATACTACCACCCCATCCACCAGTAGGTCTTTAAAGCTCTAGTTCAGGGTTAGTTAACCCAGGGTTGCGACATCTGATCGCAGATGCTAAGCTCTGGGAAGTCATGGCTCTACATTGCATTGCATTTAAGAAAGAAGACACCTTCTCCTGAAAATGCTGATTCCAGTGGCCTTGCAGGATTTAAAACCTCTCTGTCTCAGCTTTGGCTTTTGGACGAATAGGCAGCTTTCTTCTTAGAAGCACAACAGTATATCCCAAAGCAAATGAAAGTTTCAAAGGAGTTCACAACATCTACATTGCTCTTTAATTCTCACCTGTGAGAGCCAGAGTTCAAGGTTTTACTCAAAGCTGAGATGTGCAGACTTCACTATTTTTAAGCACTCTTTTCCACTCTTCATTTAAAACTTTTTTAGATTAAAAAAAAATCTCTTCTGCACTTATTTTTCCCTCCAACATTGAGGTTCCCATGTCTGGAGATAAACAGTCACAAAGCTGAGAAGGTGTTTGTGAGACCTAATAAAACTTGATGAGAGAGCCAAGCATGGAGACACCTACCTGTAGTCTCAGCTACTGAGGCGGCAGGGGTCGGACTGATGTTGAGACTGACCAGGGGAAAACTTAGCAAGAGACTTTCTCTGAAAAGCAGAAAAGCCAAAAGGACGAGGTCATGGCTTCAGTAGTAGAGCAGAGCCCCGAGTTCAGTCGCCAGTACCACAAACGAGCAAATGAAGCCGTGGATGGGGCCTCTACCTTGTCTTTAGAGTCTGGAGGCCACAGGCTGTTTCGTTTCTGCCATTGTGAAATGGCAGAGAAGCAGACACGGAGACAGCACCCAGGACTCCGTGGCAGAGCCACAGGCAGCCCAGAGGAGATGTTGTGTCCGGGGCAGTGCTTTTCATGAGGGCACAGCCTGCACGTTTATCACTTTGATAAACTGCCCACTTGTCTGACATGTGCGATATCCTTTCTCTAAAAGGTGCCTTCGCTCTCAGCTGCAGAGGGGCAGCGTCAGACACACCTTCTCTCTCCCTCTGGAGTCTTGAGCTTGGAGAGCAACAGTGATTGGAAGACCCTGCGGATATGGTACTACAGCCTTGAGGATCTTACCCCAGAGGTGCCCCAAGTCTCTGTCCCTGGAGTCTCATGTCTCACAGTTAGGGACTGAAGAAGGAACCAGAACAATCCTGTCCTGCTCTCTAGAGGCAATATTTCTGCTAAAATGCCTTTTCACCTGATTGGAGTTCTCCCTAGGAAAAGCTGGGTTCAAAGGTGACACAGTGGGGGGAGGGGTGGAGGTGGGGCAATCAGTGGTTTCCACCTGTAATCCTAACAACTCAGGAGGCTGAGATCCACGAGATGGAAGCTTGAAGCCAGCCCAGGTAGACTTTATCTATGAAATAATCAGCAAAATGATGGCTTGGAGGCATGGCTCAAATGGTAGAGTGCCAACTAAGAGAGCCAGCCAAGTGAGCATGAAGCTCTGAATTCAAATTCTAGTTCCAGATGTAGAGGAAAGGGGCTGGGAATGCACGCTTCAGAAGCCAAGAGAGGTTGGAAGCCCCTGGAGTCAAAGGTCAGAGCCAAGGCGGGTAAGAGTCAATACAGGGTCAACTCAAACAGACGCCGGCACAATAGAAGTGTAAAGTAAATGTTAGCCAGACACAGACTGCAAGCCAACTGAACCCTGACTATACATTACAATCACCATGGCCAAACCTTGAAGTGGACAGGACACGGAAATCATTATGTTGAAAATCTTCTCCAGGTGACTCTCATTTGAAGTCAGTTAAGAAGTGCAGAACTAAAGATCTTCCTAAGCATGTCCATCTGGAGAAAGCAATAAACTCCTCTTCCTCCTCTCTCTCCTTCCCACCTTCCCACTCCTTCCCTCTCTTTCTCTTCCTCTCTTTCCCTCCCACTCTCTCCTTCCACAATCACCCTGCTACACACAAGAAGGTGACCATAACTAGGCTAAAGAAGGGACGGAAGGAATCAAATGCAGTAGATGAAGGTAGGGATGAAGGTAGACACTTGGACAGCTGTAACTAGCCTGACCATAAAATCTGTCTTTGATAGACTAGTGGTATGGCTCAAGTGGTAGAGCATCTGCCTGGCAATCATGAAGCCCTAAGTTTAATTCCCACTCTTGCCATTAAAGAAAACCAATCAACACTCCACCCTTTCTCAGCAGGGATATTACTACCATCCCAAAGCTATGTGATCACTAAGTCAGAGGGACCCAAAGATGGCTCTGCTCCCTCAGTGTAGGGATCCGTTACTACCCTCTCCCCTAGGCCCTGCCCACTATGAGTGTTGAATGGCCACAGTCTCAATGCTCCGCCTCATCATCCCCATCCTTCCCATCATCTCCATGAATCAACACCAAGATGTTCTACAGTGGGTTCCGCGTCCTGCAGAAGAGAAGGTTAGCACATGAGTTGTTTCTCTCAAAAGCTACTTTAAGCACCTGAAATTTCACCACCTTCCTTTCTGTCTACTTAGCAATGTACTGCGAAGCAGAAAGTCCCACCAGAGCTATCATGGAATGATCAGTCAGCCAAAAAGAGACATAGACCTTTCTGGCTATCTTCAAAGTCCTTAGAGAATATCATGTAATATAATCATTGTTAGAAGGCACCCAGCCTGGCTTACACTATCTTCGAACAATAAGCCCTGCTAATACCCAGGTGATTCCCATTTCTGTCATCATCTTCTGGGATTAAATCGATTGTATGAATATTTTCCCACAGGACTGGAGCTATTTTGTCACCCTCACACTTTCTGTATCGTCGCAGATTAAACCGGTAATGAAAGTTCTTCTGTGGCAACTCTGGATTCTATTATTAAACCAATTTAAGAAAGAAAAATCACCATCTGTTTTGAGTGTTGATGTCAGCAATTTCTAGGTTAGGGGTATAATATATCCACCAGAGGGATCCTTCTGGCTAAAACAATATTCCCCAAATTGACCAAGGCAGTTAAGAAAACCAGCACTAATAGTCTGGGGCTTCCCCTCCCCATTGCACTCAGGTTTGCTTTCATGCTCCTTTTGCATTCATTCCATCAAGCCCTCTGGAGTAATCCTTGTTAACCCCCAACCCAAAAGAACACACAGAGCCCTTCTCCAATGTCCTTATAAATCCATTCAGAGGAAGTTTGTGAGGATTTTCTTTTCTTTCCAGATCCTACTAGAAATAGATGAATCCCAAGGGAGGAGTCACTTTGTCGACACTACAACCCTGTGACCTTCAACTACATCTCCCTTCCACCTCCCTAACACCTTGGTGTTACCACACTGGACAGAGGGAATTACAGCTTGAGAAAACAACTTCTCCAAAGATCCACCTTGGAACCACAGCATCTCCTTTCTATCGCTTTTCACCAAGAATGTTTACAAATCACTGGTGAGCATATTTTATTGGGAACCAAGGCTTCCAAATGCCTGTCTTCTTTCTTTTCTTACCCTTCCCTCCCAAATGCAGGTATTCTAGTGACTCAAGGTCCACAGCAGTGGCAAAGTACTTGTGAAAGCCCTTGACACATACATGGTCTTCCCAAGTGTCACAGAGCTGCGACCCTTGACTCTCCCATCCCCTAGCAAATGGAAGCTTTTTATTTTTATATATGTATATATACAGGGCATTTATGCAAATATATGCAGCAGTATGGTATGTGTATAGGTGTTTGTGTGCATGTGTGTATTTAAAGCAATCTTGATATTCAGAGCAAAATCACAAGGTAGGGAGATGTCCTGCATCCACGTTTTCCCTCATCACCAGCATCCTTCACCCCAGCAGCAGTGGTAGAACTGTTACCACCCATGGACCTACTCTGGTCTATCAGCATGGGCATCTGGGCTCACAGTAGGGCTCATTCACAGTGAGTGGGCACATTTTTAGCCTGATAGTTTATGGATTACCACTGACCCACCTTCTCCACCAGCTCACAGACAACTCCAGGACCATAGTTCATCATGATCACTCCCATTCTATAGTGTACACGATTCCTGCCATAGACTTGTGTTCAAGTTCTGGAATGGAGATGTTCCTCACATAGACATAACTTAAAGCAAGCCATTAGGGGCTGTTTTCCTAACATCATGTGGGTGAACTCTTGGGAGAGGGATCATCCTGCCCTGGAGGGCCAGCCTGTGAGGTCTACAGTGCCAGGTGCAGGGTGCTCAGCCCACACTGCATTGTGGAACCATCAAGCTGTCGACTCACCCTGTTACCAATGCCGTTTAAAAGGAGAGCCTTACGTCTGCTTCTTTTTATTACATTTGGATCCTCCACTTATTTCTCAGCCTTCATTCCAAAGCAAACACATCTCAGTTAACGCGCCCTGATGTGTGCTTCATGACCGACCAGGCGGGGACAGCTGCACCCCGTGGACACCGGCTATTGCTGACTTGCTCATTGTGCAACTGGAAAAGGCCTTCATCTGTAAAAGATTCCAAAGACTGAGCTCATTTAGAGGACAGTTTCTCAGGGAGCTCGTATGTAGCAAGCTGGGAGAATTTTGAGGGCAGTTGAGCGTATTATTGAATAACCCCTGCAACTCCTGCAAATGCACTAGACTCAGAAAATAAGACTTTTTGGACACTGGAATCAAAGACAACAGAAGGTCAATTGGCACTTGGTGTTAAGTTTGTGGGAAAGTAAGTTTTTCTTTTTGGAATTATGGCTAACTTAAGTGATCAGGAAAGGCTGAAAATCGTTCTTTCCAAATGGCCTTCCACAATGAATAAAGCCCCTTTCAACCAGAGTTAAGGAGAGCCGTCCCTACATTTGCTTGCTTTTTTAAAAATAAAGTTGGGTCAAAAAATCATAAAAATCTACTTCAAAATTATTATTACTGGTAGCACTAATGATATTTTCCAGCTTTTCCCTCCTAGATTCTCTAAACAGGCTATAATAATCTGTGTTACTGTTATCACTTTAAAGTCTAGCTTACAAATACATATACATTTCTTTAAAACTGAGTCTAAATGCAGCAGTGCTACTCACTAAACACTATGTTGAAAATGAACTTGTGGATGGGGACAAGAGGGAAAAATTGGGAGAGCGAGGGAAGGGGTGACATTGTCCAAAAAGGAATGAACTCTTCACCTGACTTATGTAACTGTAACTCTTCTGCACATTGTTTTTGTAATAAAAGTAAAAGCTGCATAAAAAGTGGGGGGGGGAGATAAAACTCAAGAGACTTATTTGGGGCATGGTTCAAGTGGTAGAACATTAGTGTAGCAAGCCTGAAACCCTGAGTTCAAACCCTAGTATTTCCTTCCCCCCACCAAAACAAACAACAACAACAAAAAAAAACCCTGTTGCTCTTAGACAAATTAACCCCCATCTTGAGCATCATCATGGACTAAAAATAGAATGAATTCATACACCAATATCAACCAATATGACCATTCACAATTAACTTCCAGGGCTAGAGGCAATGGCATACAGATACCCACTCAACAATCAGGCTATGAAGGTGGAGGACAGGAACTTTTGATCTGTAGCACTTATTTATTTTGGTAGGTTTCACACTAACTCACAATAGTCCTGAACAGAGTTGAGAAGAAATGGGCATAATAGCCTTTTACACACACTTGCATATACACACACATGCACATACATTTGTGCAAACACATACACACATACAGTTCACATGCATTACATGTTCAGCCCTACAGATATGTTACAATGGAGCAAATGTCAGATTGATTGTGCAAATACTAGTGAGTTAACCCAGAATCACACACATGCTGGGAGGTGGGTAATGTCCCAGGTCTCTGCCTCTTTAGACATCTCAACAAGACATTTCTGAAAAACTCAATCGAGGTATCTACAGCTGCATCCTAGTTGCAAGACTGATTTTGCTCTCCCCACCCCCACTTCCCGGTGGTAATCAAGTACCAAATCAGGGCCAAAGGAGATGCTATTCCAAGAAGTGTAAGCTACCAAGCTCAGTGCATGTTTACACCCCATGTACACTCAAGCAGAAGGATCCACATGCTATTTTCTAGCCAGTCCTTGTAACTTGAGCCCTGCTTTTCTCAACACTAAGAAATGCTTTCTATACTTACATCTTTTATGTTAAATCACAAAGCCTCTGCAGGTGGTCATGGAGGTGGTGTAGAGGCAAAGTCTTCGACAAGGAGCACCCACTGGGGTATGGAATGGACTGTAAACCACCCTTTCCCCCCATGAGGAGTGGGTGTCCTGATATGGACATACCATTCGAAAGCAGAAATGAAAAGTCACATCTGTAAGACCCGGGAGCCTGGCAAAGATGGGGGCCACCCTTGGGCCTCACACTCCCCAGATCTGCCAGCTGGGGCAGTGTTAGTATATCTTCTTCAGGCTCCCCTCTGCTTGGAAAAGAGAGCTGGAAACTCTTGAGTCTACAGCTGGGCCCAAGCAGCACGCTTACCAAGTTTTTCCTGGCCTTCAGATTTGCTGCACGACAATCCATATTTGTGGAGGTGATTCTAGTGGGCTTGAATAAGTAGCAAGGAATTTAGAAGCATGGAAAGCACTTGGGGGCAGGTTTTTTACCTAATAGAAAACAGCTGAGCTGCCCACAAACACCTGATTTGGAGCCTTAACATGAAAGATAGCTGATCTTACCCCCAATTCAAATCATGGGACCTTAGTCAATCACCACCGTCTACCCCATGTCATCTGATTTTGAGGACATCATCTCATCTTTTCAGCCCCTCCGTTACTCATCTATAAAACAGAGAGGATTAATTCCTTACTGGGGAGATGATGTGATTAATTGAGTACTTAATGATGAAGAGCTTCCAGCATCCTCCAGACCGAACAAACAGTTCCAATAGTCAATGTTATTATCAGTCTTGACAGGCTGATAATCAGACTAAAAGTTCTGGCCAATTTCACATGGAAAAACATTCTTTAAGTTCCTAAAAGTATGCTTAAATCCTCTGAAGTTTCCTCTGATTGATTTACTTTTTGGACAGTGTTAGAACTTGAACTCAGAGTCTGGGCCCTGTCCCTGAGATTTTACACTGAAGTGCTCTTCCACATGAGCCACTTCGTTACTTCCAGCTTTTTGCTAGATAATTGGAGATAAGAATCTCAGGGACTTACCTGCCTGGCTTCAAACCAAAATCCTCAGATTTCAGTCTCCTGAGTAGGTAGGATTACAGGTGTAAGCCATCAGCACCCAGCTCTATCATTTATTCTTATTTACTCTTAAACCAATTTGTTGGATCAAGGTATCAGCTCATCTATTCAGGACCTCTGTTTCTCTCTTCTTTTTTATCCTTGTTTTAACATTTTTACTTTGGCCTGGTCTTAAGGGATATGGGGAATTTGTGGGCAAGAACTGAGAATAAAGGCATTGTTGTCATGTTTACATGCTAAAATAGATAAACCAAAAACCCAAGAGTTCATTGATTATCCAGAGAAGAATGGATGTCGATTTGACCATCTCCAACTGTCGTTTTTATCTCTGCTAGCCTCTCCTGCTTCCTACCATTTTAACCCAGTTTCTGAAATGTATTTTCCACACTCCAGCAGCACCCTGCCTGTCACGAGCAGTATTCATTGCCATGATATATTTCACACCAAGTTATGTGTTGCTGCTGAGAACATGATTAGGGTTGCCTTGACTGAAGGATGAAGCCTCTGTAGGTAAAGCACAACACACACACACACACACACACACACACACACACGTGCAAGAGCACACCATCTGTAGACACTCTTGTGTGTGCAAAGATTTTTCAACTCCTGAAAATCAGCCTGAATCTCAGGACTTGACAAATCTTTCACTTTGTCAACTTCTCTCTAATGTCCTGATGATATGTTCAAGTTCTCCCTAATGTCCTGACAATATGCTCTCTAAGAGAAACAAGTAGGTTTTAGAGGACCAGACTTGTGCCCACAGCTCCCCCTACCCTGCCATCACCAGCCTTCTGATGGCCAGTGGGACCAGGAGGTGAGCAAGGACACAGCCCCAAGCCAAGATGCCCAGGGAAAGCTGGATATGCTCATTCGTTCTGTTTCCAGAGGTCTGAATTTCAGGATCTTGATGCCCACAACTGTAAGAGAATAATTCTGTTACTGTTTTGTTGTTGTTTGTTTGTTTGTTTTGTTTTTGCAAGTCCTGGGCCTTGAACTCAGGGCCCAGGCACTGTCCTTCAACTTCTTTTTGCTCAAGGGTAGCACTTTACCACTTGAACCACAGCGCCACTTCTGGCTTTTTCTGTTTATGTGGTACTGAGGAATCGAACCCCAGGGCTTCATGCATGCCAGGCAAGCATTCTACCACGAAATCACATTCCCAGCCCCAATTCTGTTGATTTACGTCAGATAGTTTGTGGCAATTCATTACAGGCAGCCGCAGAGCATCCATACCCCTTCCAACCCTCCCTAGTCCAAAGGCCCTGCCCCAATGTCAGAGCCTTTTACTCTCTTCAATGAGGCTGAGTGTGCAGGTCCAGGAACATCAGACCAAGCACCGAAGGCATATAGCTCTCCACAGCCCTGCCCTGTCCCGCAAGACGGGTCTGAGGCCTACGTGGAACATGGTGAGTCCCCAGCTGAAACTTCTACTCCACTGTTCAGAAGCCTGGAATTAAACTAATAATAGCAATAAAGTTTAACGTGTTAAAGTTCTTTAAAGCGCTCATTTTTCAATACCGTTAACCAATGAGGTTCAAAGGAAGAAGTTTGAAGGTGCTGATGTTCTTGATGGAGAGAAAAGAATGAAGTCCACATTCATAAAACAAGCCTAATAAGATCCAACTAAATGTTCAAAGGCATTAAAAAGGTTGGAGTTCTAGTACCAATGGCTCACACCTGTCATCCTTTCTACTTAGGAGACTGAGATCTGAGGATCATGGTGCAAAGCCAGCCCTGGATGTAAAGCCCATGAGTTATCTTTGATTAACCACCAAAATGCTGGAATGGAGTTGTGGATCAAATGGCAGAGTGCCAGCCTTGAGTTCAAGCTAAGGGTCTGTGCCCAGGCACTGAGTTCAAGCCCCTGTACCAGAGTGAATGAATGAATTAATGAGTGAATGAACTAATGAATGGATGAATAAATGAATAAATAAGGTTTGGTTCTGAGGTAGTTCAGAAAAAAATGTTGAGCTATTGGGGAAGGTTTGAGACGGTGGGGCAGGGAATCCTGGGTAGGACAGTGGCAAGACATGAGGCTGGACCCCTTCATGAGGAAGAGTAGCATACTCATTTGGTCCTAGACTGGAAAGGGACTTGAAATCCAAACCAGGGGAAAGTTTGTTTGTTTCTGCATTGCTGAGGGAGTCAACTGCAGAATGGTAATTAGCCTGTCTAACCCTCCAGTCATGAGTTTTAACTCTGCCTCTGAGAGTTTGCAAATATCTCAACAGCCCACAGTTCAGTATTCCATGCAAGAAGAATTCTCCAAAGATGAACAGTCCTGAAATGTCACAGTGACTCTGACGCACTTTGTCCTTCCCTGTCACACATGCAATCTCAGCCTCACACCCACGCGGGGTGGGGAGGAAGACTAGAAGGTATGAGGTATATGGAACGCACACTCAGAGATCTGCTCCACAAAGAAGCCTGCAGGCATTCCTCAGCCAAAGCTTCTTTCTGCACACCACATACTGTGAGCATCTCATGACTGGACTGAGTAGCAGCTGGACCCTTAGCCATGTACCAGCTCCCAGACTCCTGGCTCTTATCAAATTGCTCACTATCAACTAAGTGGGAGCTTTCTCCTTTCCAGGAATGTCCCTCGCATTTCTATGCCTCACTTTTGGCCTTGATCACCAGCCAGCTGAGCAGGGTGCCAACTTCTAAATAAAGTTAAGAAGAATGTTCAGGACACTGATTTCTCTGTGTTGTGGGCCATTGTAAAAGCGGCGTTCCGTGATCGTTAAGGGAGACCTAAGGAAGAGATGTTTGGAAATGTCACTGTGACGTTTCCATGTCCTATTCATATTTTGAAACTTGCTTTTGCAAGTGGATCTCTCACTCACTCAGGTCCCTGAGGGAGTTACAAACTCACAGGTAGCCAGTGCTCTCTGTGTAACTTACAATGATGTATCTGTGACGAACGGTCACACTGCTCCTTCCACAGACATTTGTTTTGCGGCTTCTCCTAGTCAAGTGGACCAGGTGTGGGACAAGGGTCTAGGCAAGTTCATCACCTAAGTTATTACTTGGAGGAAGCCAGTGTGTGGAGACTTCACCAATTCACTGCTGGGCCTGGAGTCCTCCCTACCAGCTGCCCGCATGGGGTCCTGAGACAGGGATGTAGGCCAGGCTTTTGTCCAGTGTCATATCCTATGTGGCCTCTCTCCTTCAATAGATATAACATGTCCTTGAGAATATTGTTTTGGCAGTACTGGGTCTTGCTCCTAGACATTTTTGCTTTAGTTATTTTTCAGATAGTGTTTCAAGTTTATATCCAGGCTAGCCTTAGAGTTTGATTCTTCTATCTCTTCCTCCTGAATTACCAAGATGAGCCACCACATCCTGCTTGTTTTGTTGATATGGAGTGTCTCACTGATTTTTTTTTAAATCTAGGCTGGCTTCAAATCTCAACCCTCTTGATCTCTACCTCCTATGAATCTGGGATTACAGGCATACATCTCTATACCCTTGCCTATAAACTATTTTTTTATTATAGATGCCATTTTCATTTCTTAGAAAAGGCCAAATAGCAAACATTTTGAGTTTTGTGAGTCAAAAACAGACAGGGATGTATGTGCTCTTTGAACATTAAAACTACATCTGCTTTTCCCCTTCCAGGAAAATATTGCTCATTGGTCTCAACCACTCACTTCTGCCACTATACTAGTCATCAGACATAGATGATGGGTGCATAATTGTTTCCCAATAAAACTTTATTTACAAAATCAGGCAGCAGACTATATTTAATATGAAGACCATAATTAGTTGAGTCCTGTTGTAGAGAATACCTTCACACATGTACTAATATTTCTGACTAGCCCATTATTATTTCAGAAGTGCTTTTCATAAGCATTTTCTGCCTCTTATCACTGTGGTATAGGCAAGGCCAATGCTGTATATACTCACATTAGGTATGAGTAACCCAAAGCTAATAACTTTCCTGATATAAACAACTAGAATTCAGAGTGGAGACTCTGCCAGGCATTTGTCCTATATCCAGTGTGCTGATCATCATGCCAGTAGTTTCCAGAATGTTGATCTCTCTCTCTCTCTCTCTCTCTCTCTCTCTGTATAGTAGGTGTTACACAAAAGAAGAGTTCTGAGGTTAAACATGTTTGGGAAACTCCATATTAGCCAAGGATATGAAAGCTTCTCGTGTTCATTATGAGTCTTCAAGCGGGGCTTTGTAGTACACTGCCTTTTGCAAACAC
Source organism: Dipodomys ordii (assembly GCF_000151885.1). Classification (NCBI taxonomy): domain Eukaryota; kingdom Metazoa; phylum Chordata; class Mammalia; order Rodentia; family Heteromyidae; genus Dipodomys; species Dipodomys ordii. The sequence goes on from NW_012267346.1 coordinate 73,698, forward strand.
ATTGGACACTAGATATTTTCCTTTTCTTCCTGACAAAGAAGCTGTTTGGATTCGTGCTTATTGAATGGGACTCTGGGAAAGCTTAAGTTACAAAGGAAACAGCACTTCAAGGAGGGAACAGCATTTTAAGGAAGGAACATTATGCTGAGACTTTGGACAGGTTTGAGGTCTCTGTGACAGCCCACCTAAGACAGACCACTGGTTTGGACATAATAGAGTGTCTGAGGAAGGCACCATTGTACCCATGTCCAAGTTCAACCAAACCAAGGAACCAGAAACAACACAAAGGTCAGTGTGTCAGCACCAGCCTACCATTCCTGCATCTTCTTTCAATTCCTTAGGGTGACTTGATAATCTGGTGGTAACAAACCTAATTTTTAAAAAACATTTCAAAATCCAATTCCATTTCAAATCTCAGGACACAAAGATACTCATTTTTATGGATATCCTATAACTCTGTTCTCCTGTAAGCCTACACAGACCCATCGCAGAGACCCACTGTCACCTTGATTCTTTATCTGGGAACAAGCAAGTATCTCTCCTTTGGTTTCAAGGTGGACTTGTTTGTGGTGGGAAGGAGAGACTTCAGGTGGCAGATATAGAGTAAGAGAATTCCATCAAACAGCTAGATTAACTGGAGTTGCTAGGTGGTGACAAACTTTCTCCAGAGACCTGACTTGTGTTTCACAGAGAAGCAATCAAGGAAGGCAATGCCACCAAACTCAGTGGGAATATTTGGGCTGATAGCTAGCTGCTGAGCTACAGAAATGAGAGTCTTGATTCAAAAAGCATCTTCCTTCTCCCTTTCCAGTTAATCGAAGGCAATTGTTTCCAGTACTGGAAACCCAGGGCCTTGGGCACGCTAAGCAAGTGCTCCACCACTGAGCTACAACCCCAGCCTTTGAATAATGTTTCAATTTTGTCTGTTTAATCATCCTAGGAAAATGTTACCCAAAGTAGATTTCTCTCTCTCTGTCTGTCTCTCTGTCTGTCTCTGTCTGTCTCTCTCTATCTCTCTCTCTCTTTCTCTATTTGTCTCTCTCTCTGTCTCTGCCTCTCTCTCTCTCTCTTTCTCTCTCTCTCTCTTCCCCCCCTCTCTCTTTCTCTCTAAAGAAACCACAAGGGTCACAGTGAGCCCAGTGGGAGAATTGAGGAAGACAGTTGGTTTAAGGAAGCTATTTGGTTCCTGACTCACAGAAGTACATGGAGGACATTTTTTATTTTTATTTAGTTTTAACTAGGTCAAAAGGCGTAGCAGAATTTAAAGGAATAACATGAAAATGACCAAAATGAACTTTCCATCCAGGATTTGAGCAAGCTCAGTACAATTAAGTTGCCAATAGGAAGACATTTAATTTTTTTCACAAACTCACATCCAGTAAGAAGCTAGCAGTAAGCAAATTCTAGTAAGAAAGCAATAGGCAGTTTTCCCAGTAGTCACTGTTCAACGTTCAATCTTGGACTGTATTTTTCCATTACGACAACAACAAAAAGACTACACATAGAAGAAGAAAAAAAGGAAGCTGGAAATTACTGTTAGGACAGATGGGTTCCCACCAAAAATGCCCCAAACAGACTCTTTCCCCTGCCCTGGAAATTATGTGGCTCTTTCCACCCTTTGAAATCGCACTGCCCTGCTATATTTTATTTTCCCAGTACACACACAGAATGCAGATAATAGCTGATAACATGGCCAGTGCTGCTTTAGGCTGGAGCTTTTTTTCCCCAAGATCAGAACATAGTTCTGGATCATAAGGACTTTGGGAATTAGCTGCCAATATTTCTTTGCCCTCTGCAAAAAAAATAGATGATGGGCACAATAGACAGACAGGCAGATGCACAGATAGATAAAGAGAGAATGAGAGAGAAAGAAAGAAAGAAAGAAAAGAAAAGAAAATTGGCTTTGGCAAGAGCCCGCATGTAATCGTTTTATAGAAATCACAGCAAAAGAAAGGGTACATTAAAGTTACATTTGAACTTTGCCCAATGAATATATCTTTTTCCCTCTGTACCTTTACAAATATTCCAATTCTTAGAGAAATGGGTGACAAGGAAATCAGTTTCTCTTTCTCTGTGTGTGTTTCTCTATCTGTCTCTTTTTTTGGGTGAGGAAGGCAGTACTAGATTTTATACTTAGGGCCTGGCACCTGCTAGGCAGATGCACTACTGCTGAACCATGTATCCAGCTCTTTTTTAACCACTGGTTATTTTTGAGATAGGTTCTCATATCCTACTTGGGCATCCACCTGGACCATGATCCACCTATTTAACACTTCTTCTTTTAGCTGGGATGACAGGCATTCATCATCATGCACAGCTTCTTCCTCTGAGATGGAGTCTTATGAATTTTCTACCCAAAGTGACCTAGAACTACAATCTTCCTCATCTAGAAAGACAACATGAGCCACCAGCATCTTGTATAAGTCTCTAAGTTAAAAGTAATCACAGCCTTGATATGAAAATAGCAGCCAATCACCAACAGGCTAGTTACAATTTGGGTTTAGGTTGACCTGATCGCTTCCCATGAAATGAATGCATCCTATCCCAAATGATAATTTGAATAAAGGCAATAATTTGTTTCCAGCTGGTACAACTGCTTAATAAAGTGTTTGCTGGGTCTCTAGAGGTAATATTCTCCTGTCCTTGGCAACAATGAAAACTACTCTGTCGGAGGGGCCACTAAATTCAACTAAGGCAAAATGTTTTCCACCTGAAGAATAAGATTTTCAATGACAATAATTTGCCATATGGAGAGATGAAAAAAAAAAGTTTCAGAAATACATAATAAAAAGGAGGAGGAGGACGAAAAAGACCTCAACAGAAGGCTTAAGCCATTTTGTTATTGTAATAATTATTCTTCGTATGTTTTAATCAAAGGAAGCAGCCTGTCTCTCTCTCCCCTCATCTATATTCAAGCCTACACACTTCGTAGGTGTTAATCTCCACGCCTTCAGGCTGTTAGAAGGAACGGAAATTGGCAGGTCCTAAATGAGAGAAGCCTGGAGAATAGTACCTGGTGCTGTCCTTAATTATCTCGATTATGCTAATATGTGTTGTTTGTCAACATCTAGGAAGAGAGGAGACCATGAGGCAATCTGAGACACTGGGCTTGAAATACAGATTTGGGCAATGAATTTTTTTTCAAAGAACACATAATAATAATTTTTAATAACACATTACAATGGATTTTGTATATAGGAGAGTGAAAGAAAAAGACCAAAAATTACCATAATCCTACTGGTATGTATTTTCTTAAAGTCATTTTTCCAACATAAAAGAATAAATACAGGAAGTGGCACTGTAGCTCAAGTGGTAGAGCACTAGCCTTGAGCTGAAGAGCTGAGGGACAGCATTCAAGCCCAGAGTTCAAGCCCCACAACCAACAAAAAACAAAAAACAAAAAAAGAATAAATACAAATATTAGACATACTCAGAGGAGTCAGGAGATGAAATATTTTTCTAGACTTAAGCCCCTAAACATTAAATAAGATACAAAGTTGGTCTCACATACATTCAAATGCAACAAAAATCTATTTGGGGCTAACCATCCATGCAAAAGAAAGCAATGCTATCATTCAAAACCCTAACATATGTACATATGTCAAATATATAAAACAAGTCAATTTTCTTATTTTTCTTTCTTTTTTTTTCTTTCTTGTCAGTCTTGGGGCTTGAACTCACACGAGGTCTCAGCACTGACCTTGAGCACTTTTGCTCAAGGCTACCTCTCTACCACTTTTAGCCACAGGGCCACTTCTAGTTTCTTAGTGGTTAATTGGAGATAAAGAGTCTCATGGACTTTTCTGCCCAGTCTGGCTTTGAACCATGATCCTCATATCTCAGCCTCCTGAGAGCTAGGATTACAGGCATAAGCCACCAGCGCATAGCTCTATTTTCTAGGTCCTGGTCAAATAACCACCAGGCTACTATAACCAACTAAAAGCCACAGAAGTGAGTGGGGAATGTCCACTGAGCCTTTACTGGTCACTAATTACACAGAAGTGTTTCTGCGTAGCCACAGCAAAGTAGAGTATATTGCTGTTTTCCTTGCAGCCCTTGTCCATCCTTCAGAAACTGTTCTGAATTCCAAGTTTTTCTCAGGACAGTTCTTGAGTTACCTAGACTGCACACACCCTAATCACTGTGGGAAAGCAAGCAAGCTGTAGTTTATCTGATGTCTAGGCTGTTTAAATAATCAATCCAAGTCTACTGCAATCATGAGAATCAGACTGCTTTATTTTTTTCCAATCAGCAATAAAGGCCTCTGTGCTGGGGCTTGGAGAGACCTAGGGGAGCAGGAGAGCAAAGGGGCCCTGGGGAGAAATGGGCATGTTACCATTCTGCACTAGAACCCTCTTTCTAAAGTTCAGAGGAACCCTCTAAATACATGGCTGTTTCAGGGTCACCAGAAAACAGTAGAAACATGGAGAAAGAGCAGGTTTGCTATGGTCAGTGGCCAGGACTCCAGCCTAGCCTCTGCCATGGACTAGCTTGGGTGGCTAGAGTCAGTGACTACCTTCAAGCAGATCGGTTGTGTTATTATTTACTAGCTTAGTGATTTGGAGAAGTCACTACCTACTAGCTGTCTAACTTGGGAAAGTCAATTACTTACTAGCTGAGTGATTTGGGTCAGTCACTACTTATTAGCTGGCTGAGTTGGGTAAGACTTGCACTAGGGACTAGTTGGTGCCTTGTGTAAGTCACTAAGGCCATGGAGGTAGATTTCTAACTCAAGATCAAAAACTACAAAAACTTGTGCGTCATCCTCAAAGTTGGGCCCTTACTGGGGTAGATAGAGGCAGATGCACATGATTCAAAGGTTTCAGCTTCATCAACACAAACCCGTGCTTTATCTTGTCAAATATTTTCACCATGGGCTTCAAGACATTTGCTGGGCATGAACATTATAAAACAAAGCCAGTCAACCAGCTTTGTCTCCTCCCCCTATCCTACCCCCGCACATTAGAGCTGGCCAAAACATCACACTGCCTCATGGGCCAAGTTCCAATTTAAAGCCTGCAGCCTGGTTTTGGAATGGATATTTATTGTGCTCTTTTGTGACTCGCCTTTCACAGCACGCGCACACACACACACACACACACACACACACACACACACACACGTGTGCGCATGCGCACCCACCACCACGTGCCTTTCCTCTGCTTGTTCAGTAGTTAGCACTGACTTTCTTTGGCAAGGCCCTCCTCAGTGACTGCATGATCTCACACCTGCAAGTGCTGGAAAGTTCTGGAAACAGGGAATTTGTGCCAGACATTCCTTTGGAGAGACACACTTCATCCAGCGCCTGATGGTCCTGGCTATAAGATGAGTAACCCATTTCTTGAACTTCATGAAATTTGTTAAGTACCATATACAAAAAGCATATGCAGGAAGAGATGGGAACAGAAATCTTGCCTTGTTATTGTTTTTACAGCTTTTCTTTCCCTCCCACTGCCCACTGCACCTCACCTCTGTTCCTTCATTGTTCTTGATGACAGCTCGGTAAGATGGAGTGAACAGATTGAGACCACGTGTCGCATTTAGAGTTGTGTTTCTTGTGCAAAGTTCTGTGTGAGGCACTTTCCTAAGTCTTTATTTCCTGTGACCATGAGCTGATCAAAGGAAAGTATTACTCCACAGATGAAAAACTTGAAGGCTAGAGAACAAAATGTTTCAGACTTGAAAGGTGGCCCTTTTTCTGGACTACCAATAACATATGTGAATAGCATTGAGGCCCCAACTTATTACCTCAGCCCTGGTATGGCCTCCTTATTGCTGGCCAAGGGGCTGCCAGCCCTCAGGTGGACAGCAGACAAGGAAATTGGAAGGAAAGTGCTAGGTTCTAGCACCGACAGTGCCCAGCACCTTTTGTGAAGTACTTCTCACGCTACTGGAGCTTAAAACTACCTTCCTGTGATATTCTACAAATGTAATATCATATAAAGTAAAAATCAAACAAAAAACCCTAAAAGCTAGTCATGCATAACATCCCATCTCCCTGCAATAACCAATATTAATAAGTTAGCTGCCTACACACATAGTTTTCCTTGGCTATAAAATCTATCCGAGGGGGGGGAAGGGGGTGGGGGGGAGGGGGGAAGGAGAAGGATTGGGATGGGGGGAGGGGGGAGGCTGGGAAGGGATGGGAAGGGTAAACAAAGGAGGAGGCTGCAATGCTTGGTAAGAAATGTACGCATTATCCTGCCCATGCAATTGTAACCCCTCTGTACAGTATGTTCACAAATAAAATAAAATAAAATTAAAAAAAAAGTAAAAGAAAAAAAAATCTATCCGAGCTTATATGTATATATTTGCATTTGTTTCCTTCTTTTTTTTCTGCTACAAGAGAATCACACCTTTTTCACTACCCTATAATTTTCTTCCTTTTTTTGCATCATAATATATCATCAGCTTATTTAGTATAGAATAAAAATAATCTCTTTTTATTCCTCACCCATTATAACCTTCATGTCTGAGTCTCCTGAAAAGACAATAAACACAGGCTAGCAATAAGAAGCATGACAACAGTATTTGATACAAGTTTTAGATAACATAGGAGTCTTCAGGAAAAATATACCTCAAAAAACACAGGAAAGGGGCTGGGAAGGTGGCTCAGTGGTAGAGTGCTGGCCTTGTATGCATGAGGCCCTGGGTTCGATTCCTCAGCACCACATAAGCAGAAAAAACAAATATAAAAAAAATCCCCACAGGAAAACCTACATGTTTTTATGGGGAAGGATGGTGAAGAAGGAACAACCATGGAAAAGCAGGGTTGGAAAAGGCAGATCTTACCTAACACCAATAAACTGGGGGACTTTCTAAGGCCTATTTGTCCAGATTAGTCCTGTATATCTCTATGTCCTTATCCCTCCATCCCTCCCTCCCCCTAGTACAGGACAGGACACTGACATGTGAGAGGATTCACAGGAGAAGAGGGAAAAGATCACAGGGCTTTTCCTGCTTCTTCTGCTTTTCAAATGACAGAATGCCATCTTGGGGATAATATTTCCTATTCCTTCGTTAGGATGTCCTTAAATCTAATTTTTCTCTAATTTCTTTATGCATATATTAAAACTGCATACACTATCACACATAAAAATAATGAATGCATAAGATCCTAGAGCTGAGTAGAGTGGTGTATGCTTAAAATCCCAATATTTTGGAGGCTGAGGCAGGAGGATTGTACGTTTGAAGCCATCTGGAGCTACACATTGAGACTTTGTCTCAAAAATAATTCCCAAGGTGTGGTCATATCATAATTTTTCATTTGATCTCTTTATTTCAAGTTTTTCACCCCTATGAGTGAAGTTTCAGTCAACCCCATTGAATGGATGCCCTTAAAAATCTGTTCCTATAAGGTAAATTCCTAGAGTGCTCAGTTAAAGTATACATGCATTTTTTTTCTAAATGTGACTATATTACTTTCCTAAAAGACTATTACAATTCACATTTCAGATCACAAGAGGGATGCCTGGATAAGAATCACTTCCACATGTTTATTTTTTTATTTGTTTGCATTACTAAGAACTGGATCTAAAGGCTTGGGCACGCTCCAAGTCTTTAAATTTTTTTTGCCTTTTAACAAGGGTATTATAGTTCAAACCCAGGACCTTGAGCTTGCTAGGCAGAAGTTACACCAGCCTTTTCTATGTTTTGAGACAAGGTCCTACTGACACCCATCTACTGCCCTCTACCCCTTCACTCCATTACCCATTCTGGACCCTCAAACTCACAGTCCTGTCTCCATGCTCTCCAGCCAGTGGCTGAGATTACAGGCATGATCTATTACACAGGCTGTTCTTTCTTGTTTTGCCTGTGTAATGGGTGAGAAGTGGCAATCCTTTGTTATTTTATTATGTATTTTCCCCATTATTAGACCACCGGAAGAGCTTCTCAAAGTGTTTTAAAAACACTTGAAATTGCTTGATTTGAATTTCCTGTCACTGCTTATGTTTTTCTCCCTCCCCAGAATACAAACTCCACCCAGGCAGATGCCAACTGTGTCTTGCTATTCTGATTATTTCTGTCTAAAATAGTTTACTGGCAAATAGTATACGCCTAATAAAAAATTCTTGAATGAACCCGTGAATATACTTCAACCTCAGCACTTCTCCTTCAAGAAATTAAAGAACTCATAGTGTCCATACACAAAGATTAATTCACAAGAATAATGTTGACAGCATCGTTCATAGGTGGAAACAAACTAAAAAGTTTAGTTTATAGCCTGGAAGTGTGGCTTAGTGTAGAGCACCTACAAGCATAAGACCCTGAGTTCAAACCCCTGTATTATAAAAAAAAAACCTGAATTATAAAACAAAATACATAATGATATCTGATCCAGAACTACAATAATGCTTATAACAGCTTATAGTGGATACCTTCAGGCAGTGTCAAAAAGCTAATATACATTTTTCTTGTTTAATTCTCACAATATTCATATTAAACTTAAAATATAAGTGTTGTAAGTGATTATAACACCACACACAATGGTGACCCAATTGAGCATGTGTTTCCACAAGCATTCATAATTGAAAAGATGCACCCCTGACTGCCAATAGTAGTTTATTGGTGTGAATAAAATGTACAGACCATCTTGCTTTTCTTTTTTGCTTATACTTTTATGTAAACATTCTCCATCTTTTGTAATAAAAGTATGAGAAAAATTCTCTTAGTCCAATAATATTTTAGAACAACTATTGTTATCCTAAAAGTATTCTACAACCTAATGGTTATTTGTTGCTTTTAATAAATATGTGTGTATATATAACACATTACATATATTATACATTTTTAAAAGAATATGTATATACATTTGGAAGAACTCTCTTTACACACACACACATAGCCCTCCAGTAAAACTGGCAACTATACAACAAAATCACCCATTGGCCATCTCATTTTTCCTAGATAATATATGTCCTGGGGCTTGTTCCTTCATGAATGGGGTATATTTGTCTCCTCAGTCTTTTAAGGTTGTCCTAAAGGGCCATTCATCATTCTGTCTGGAGCCCAAAGTGAACCCTCTGGAAACAGGAGGTGCAGCCAGGCGAGCAGGGGGCCTGGGCAGCAATGATGGAAGCGCCCGTCCACCTGCTCAGAGCCCGACACAGCCGTGGTGATGAAGAGGTTCATTTCCATCCAGCCTTGCTGGGCTGGCCTGCACTGCAGGTGAGGCCTCTCCCCGCCCACCCACACCCCCAGAGCAGTTCTCCCCACTGACGACATGAGAAAACAAATTAGCTTGTTGTCTCGGTGGAACTCAAGACTGGAAAAAAGGTCTAGAATCCAGAGGAAAGGAACTGCCGCGCGGGACCGGAAGTGGTGCCATGGGGAAGCAGAGAGCCATGGAGGGTTGAATACAGGGAAGGATTCCCTCCTCAGCAGCGAAGCTTCTCATTCTCCAACCCCAACAAATAAACAAAACAAAAGCTAGATTTTAAAAAAGGGAAGCAAAATAACTATGGCTGCTATCTTGATTCCCTCATGTTTCACCCCCCAATTCTCTTCCTGTAAAACAGCTAACTTCATAGCATCCAACAGAGCCCAGAGAAGAGTGGGATTGATGGCATTGACATGCATTTAAGTTCTCTGCAAGGCCCTGGTGGACATCAGGCAGCAGCCACGGGCTGGTCCAGGGACTCTGGGAGACCAGTATTGAGACCCAGTAAAAAAACCACATGCCCAGGCCTGGAGTGCTCCCTCTGTCTGTGTTCAGAGAGGCCCATTACCCTCCCGGCTAGGTCTTTCCAACGGCTCAATGGCCAGCACTTCACTGTGGACGAGGATAACCATGAATCAATGAAAAGCAACCTAGAGGCAGAGTAGTCACACTTTTCCCCTGCTGTAGGAATTAGAATCTTTCCTGTCAGAGTGGTTGCTCAATATAAGCACAGTCATGTTAAGGGCAGTTAGCATCTTACAAGAAGCTATTTTAGTTAAGCCATATGAATTGCTTTTCTACAGGCTAGAGGTATGGTTCACAAGGTAGAGCTGAGGAGGAATTGTTTTTTCTGACAACTTCCTTCTTTGATCAGGTATCCTGGTTTTGCTCAAACTAGCCAATCAGGCAAGATTGTGACCCTAACTTCTGGCCAATCAAAACAAAAGGCAATAACGGTTAGGGAAAACACCCGCTCAGCATGCTTGCATACTTGTGTTTTGGTTAGTAGCACACCCTGCTACTGAAGAAAAACCCTGTCTTGCCAACATTACTAATATTTTTAAAATAAATTTCTTTTTCTCAAGCCACACTGGTTCTTCCAGTGACTCTTTCCTCCTGGACACAGAGTTATCTCTATGGAGTCGAGATCCTCACAAAGAGAAGAGGGAAGGGAAGGACTGCAGTCTATGGCCAACAGCCCCACCTCTCACTGCAAATTCTTCTCCCAGAAGGCCTCATTTCTATCCCTATGTTTGCTTCTTTGCCTCAGCAAGTTGGGGAAAAGATTTACTTTTTCACCTATGATTAGGCTCTCAGCTGAGACCCCATGACAAAAGAAAAACTCGAGGAAACTATAGCATTTTAAAATATAAACTTCAGCCAGGTGCTGGTGGCTCATGACTATAATCCTAGCGACTCGGGAGGCTGAGATCTGAGGATTATGATTTGAAGTCAGCCAGGGCAGAAAAGTCCCCATGAGACATCATCTTATCTCCGATTAACCACTCAAAAATCAGAAGTGGCACTGTGGCTCAAAGTGGTACAGTGCAAGCTTTGAGCACAAGAGGCTCAGGTAGAAAGAAAGAGACAGAGAGAGACAAAGAGAGAAGGTAAGGATGATAATGCACCTTGATTCATTAGGCTGTTCTGCTTGCTCTCTTCACTTCCAATGCCCAAGGAAGGAAAGACAGCGGAGCAACCCCCCCGCCACCAGCCCGCTGTCTCCCACAGCTCATCTGAGCAGCTCAATTCTGCCACAGCAACCATTCAGATGAGGGTTTTTTTTTTTTGCTCTTTTCAGAAAGAACTTGAAGGACATTTAATTAGCAGATGCAAAACATTGGTAACTTCATGTGCACCTGCAGAGCTGCTAAGGGCACCAAACATTATGATGGGGAGGGGAGGAGAATGGACACCTTAATAAATACTCAGGGACAGCTCCTCCCTGAAAATCAAGCCTTTCACGTACAAAGGTAGTCATTTGAATTCAGATTGGTTTCCTGCTTTATTCTTTGTGCACTGGGACCCCTGCCTCCTTGCGGACTGTCTGACTTCAAGTATTTATCATTTCACGGACTGACTTTGCCAGAAGCATTTTAGTCTCAAACAGAAAACAAAAATAGCTGCATATCAAAATGGTTCATGTGTTGTTATATGTCTGATATATTTTTGTTTGATCACTCCCACCCAAGCATTTTAAAAGAAATTCCTGCTGTCTGGAATAATCACCAGACTCTCCTGAGAAGCTTTAACTCGCGTTAGACAATTAAACAGATCCTGGCATTTCTGGGGCCATCTGCCTGACTGGCTTAGCAGTCAGCAACACTGTAAAGCCAGATCTAGTAATTGGAGAGTGCTCAGTGGGTGTAGGGAGTGGCTTTTGAAAAAAAATATCCTCCTTAGAAGAGACCACATCTCAAGGTTGCTTTGATAATGTCCCCACGACTTTTCCTTCACGTGATGCTTCCGGCACAGTGTTGTTGAAAAAAATGCCTTTAGTGCTGATGAGATCACATGGATTTTGACCCCTACTTTGTTTTCTTACATTGAATCAATTAGTAAAAAATCAAAACAAAACAGCACTAGAGGACATTGGTCCAAAGACATAAACTTTCTTGTCCATGAGTATCTACAGCATACTGTGTTTCTCAGGATGCAGATGTGGACTCTTCAGGAGCTAAGAGCATGAATGAGCTGCCAGCTCTGAGCATAGGTGACCAGTCCCTAAAACGTGTCCATTTTGCCCTATTGAAAAACCCTGTGTCCATAAAACAACTCATTAGCAAGTTGTCTTTCATAACAAGTTTGAGTCTCTGTCAATGAAATGCAACCTTCTATTAAACATTAACCATAATGTGATGGCCTTTGCTATTGTTTTAAAAAAGACTTAGACTTGGGAACATTTTGCCTACCAACCTGGTAGTCCATTTGGTTAGAATAAATGAGCCAGCGAAGGAAGGCTGAACAGAACAGGAATGTGGGCAGCAGTAAACAAAGGGGGTAACTTTGTACACAATGTGTGTGCTTGGGTCCAGTCTGTTGTAAGAGCAGGATGACAAATATCACCAGAAACCCTTCGGTGGTCAGTGTGAAGAAAGATGAGCAGTAAGAGGAAATCAGGAGCTAATCTGTTTCTGCTGTCTGAGACCAGCCAGAAAATGAGTCTCAGGAAAAGCAGTGACTGAATGATATAGACAGAATCATATTGCCTTATATATAATTAAGACAAACAAGAGCTGGAGGATGGACATAGGATGGACACCACAGAAAGAGTCTGAGGGAAATTAGAGTGTCCTTTCAGAGTTCCTTGTTGGATATTCCATTTGCCTGACCCAGTGGTGGGGATGAGGGGTCGGGGGTAAGTTCAGTCTTCAAGCAATAAGAAATGATAACTGTAAGGAGCTAAACATGCTAATTGTCCCAATTTGCTCATCTGCAGATTGTACACATGTATTGAATTATCACACTGTACCCAATAAATGTATACAGTTTTTTACACACAAGTTAAAAAAAACAACAGCCAAAGATGCTAATGATATATTCCAGAAGACCAAGTAGGGGAAACTAATTCTGTTAATTCAGAGTGAGTTAGTGGGCAGCTGCTGCATGAATGATGAAGAGTTTTGCTTCCATAAAGGAGAAGGACTCCTTCTACTGAGGTACTGAGAAAATTCATCAGCTCACAGGCACAGGCTCACATCTGTAATCCTAGCTACCGGTGAAGCTGAGACCTGGAAGATCAACATCAACCCAGGCAGAAAAATCTATTACATTCCATTTCCAGTTAATCAGCAAAATGCTAGATTGAAGGCATAGCTCACGCAATAGAGTGACAGCCATAAAGCACAAAGACCAAGTAAAAACACAAGGCCTTGAGTTCAAGCCTTAGGACCAGCACATGTGCGTGGATGCACGTACGCACACATGTGTGCAGGTACACATCAGAGAAAACTCACCTTCAAGTCTATTTCCAAGATCAACACCTAAAATCAACACCCCAATGGATAAGTAAGTGCTATTTCTACCATCCTAATTTCTATAACATGCACAGCACATTACTGGTTTCCAAAATCATGTTCTAATGAGGAAAATTCTTTGGGTGCTGGTGTGCAAATCTACTAGAAAAAAATAGAATGTGTTCTAAATCTCAGGCATAAACAGAGATGACAATCTATGTCTTCGGCTTCATGCATAGATGTGTAAAACAGAAAGTTTGCAGGAGTTCTCAAAAGATGCTTTTAGAGCCACAGAAAATGACATAGTGAAATGTGGGTTTTCTGACAGCATTGCACCGCTTGACTTGGAAGCCTTTTCACACTGTTGCCTGAACTTTGGAGCATTTTCAAGCATCGGTCTATGGCGTTTTTTATCATGCTGTATGCTCCAGAGTGAGAATATTGCTTTTACACCTTGCAGCAATGCTGTACTGCACTTGAGCTAGCATAGCCTGTGGTGGAGGTGAGACACTGGGGCTTATTTCCAGGACACATTTCATTGTTTATTAGTTGTGCAATATCAAGCAAATTACATTCTGATTCTTTTCTATCTGAAATATGAGGGCTTATGGTGAATGTGTTCTAGAAAGCAGCTCATTACTCCCAACTTAAAGAGCAAGTATGAGACTAGACACTTTCTCAGAGCATACCTCCATAGCCTGACCGGTTTGTGTTTATGGGTTTTGTTGTAGACTTGAACCCAGAGCCAGTGCACTGTCCCTTCACTTTCTCACACTCAAGGCTTTACCACTTATGTTACATCTCTACTTCTGTCTTTTTTGGTGGTTAATTGGATATAAGATTCTCACAGACTTTCCTTTGAAGCCCAGGATTGGCTTCAAACTGTGATCCTCATATCTCAGCCTCCAGAGTAGCTGGGATTACAGGCATGGGCCATTAGTAACTGGCTGACAAAGTTTTAAAGTCTGTGTGGTTTGGAGTTGCAAGAGAACAAGGTATAATCAAGAGATCTTGTTCCTGAGAAGGCTGTGATTTCTGAAAGACACTTTGAATCATTTTTGATGTGACAAAACTGCAATGATAACCTTTCGGCTCCAAAGACGAAAAGGAGACTCATCTGGATGGAATTCCTGCTGACAGGGAGACCCTGTCTGGTCTGGCACACGGTGAATTATTCTAGCCTGGAGGTGGAGACATGGGGGAGTCAATCTGAAAACTGCTTGTTCATGTCATGGTGAATCCTTAATGCTTTTAATGAAAATTCTTCTCCTTCATGAAATATTTTCTATTTTAAAAGAAGAACAGCAAATTAATACAGCGTCTCCAATAGCCTTTAAGTCAGGTTTAATTGGGGCAATTCCCTCCAGTGAATCGAGAGATGACTTTGGTCTTCATTGCCTGGGTAGAATATTAAGCTGGAAGCAGAAAGGAAATGCCAAGGTAAAATAATGCTAATAATTATTCTGAATGTCACCTTCTCCTTGACCTTGGAAGTGAACGGACCAAAATGAAGGCTTTTTGTCAAAAGTCAAGAAGTCATCTAGAGACACTGCTGACATTTATAATTCATGTAATCTGGGATTATTAGGAGGGAAATGCAGAATATGATTAGTTTCTCATATCTCCATAATTCATTTTTATATTCTTATAGAAACCATACAGTAGAGGGACATAAAAAAAAAAGAGCCGGCATGCTGTGGATAATCCTAATCTTTAGAAATTTAAAAGGAAAACCTCGAAAGATAAGTAAGATTTTTTTAAAAAAATTAAAGCAGCAGTGACCAAATAATTAAATTTATAGCTCCATCGTAAATGAAGGAAGAAAATGACCCCCATCTAAGGCAAGATAATGATTTCTTATGCATGACACACGTGCGCACACAAAAGAAATGGAGCTTCTCTCTGCCAGGTCCCATTGCTTCAGAGAATTTTCTGGTTCATTTGCAGTGACAAGAGAGATGGAGCAGAGCTCTGGGAAGCCCTCCCCATCCCTCTGGCCTGAGCTGGCAGTTCAGCTGCCCCTGAAAAATGAGTTCATAGCTGGCAGCAAAGCGCTCCATAGGAGAAAGATGCCTTCAATGTGTGTGTGGAAGGGGGTGGACAAAACTCTTCATGAATAAAACTTTGGGCCCAAAGCACTAGCTAGACTAAGGCAAGGGGGAAGTGGAAGTGGAAGCTGCTCTTTGTCACTCAGGATCCCTGATCCATCACACTGCCCTGCTGCCCCACCCCCACCCCGCATCTGGGCTTGCTGAGCCTGGAGAATGGGGTGATGGTGGGGTCATGGATTCTTAGAGAGAGAAACAAAAAAGATGAGCACAACTTACAAACAGATTGAAAACTAGATGTAAAATGACTTTTGAGAGAGAAAATAATCTACGTGTAAGTCCTGCAAAGGAGAAAGAGAGAGATTGATAGAGAAAAAAGAGGAGGAGGAGCAGGTGGAGGAGGAGGAGGAGGAAGAAGAGGGAGGGAGAGAGAGAGGGAAAGAAGTGAGAGAAGGGAAGGGAGAGAGGGAGGGAGCGAGGAAGAAAGGAGAAAAAAGTCACTGGAAATAGGAAACCTTGTGTCACACAATGAAGCAATTTGTGGATGTATTTATGTGTGTATATAGCTTTGATATAAGCAGAAACAACATTCATGTAATAGGAAATACCATGCATGTACAACAATTACAATTACAACAATTCCCCCAGGAGGGGCAGAGGAAAGCTAACAGGGAGGAAGAAGCAGAGGGGGAGAGGAAATAAGGGGTTGGTGGGGGGAGAAAGGCCACGGACAGGAGACTCTGAGGGAAGGAGAAAACACCAAGAGGGGAGAGCCATGTGGGATCTTCATAACATGGAAAACATCCAGGCCCATCCTGTTACAAACCGCCAATAGCTTCCCCTAGACTTCAGATAAAACAAAAATTCCCTGTCCTGATCCTAGATAAGCAAGGAGACCTGAGGCCCTGAAACTTCACGCCACCACATGCCTTTTTCAGGGAGGCCTTCCCTGCCGCTCAGTGTGAAGAGCCTACCAGGAGGGGCTAAGTTCACCCCTGTGTTGGTTTCCTTCCAGTGCCCCTCACCTTCTGAGATTTCCTAATTCTTTGCTTCTATTCCTCCTCCATCCAAATATAAGCTCTTTCCCTTTATCGCCAAGAACCTTCATCTGTCATCTTCAGTCTCTTGGGTCAGAATATAGTAGATGCTTGTTAGGCTGTTGATATCATTGGAATGTGTCCCAAAAGAACATTCTCCCGGCCTAGGGATGGTAGGAGATGAGGAACCATTAAGAGGTATGGCTTAGTGCAAAGAAATTACATCATTGGAAGCACTGCCCACAAAAGGGATTCATACTGGTCTCCTAAAAAGGATTAGTTGTTTGCAGGAGAGTTGTTATAAAAGCAACACCCCTGAATCCCTCCCTAGCTTCCTGTCGTACCTTGTGAGATCTTCTGCAGGCATTCCTGCCACTGTGCTACCTTCTACCGTGAACCCTTCACCAGGGCCAAGCAGCAGAGAGTATCAGGCTCCTGAGCCGTTATGAGTCAAACACCTTACTTTGTAACACACCCAATCGCAGGCACTCGCAGCAACAGAAAATGCTCATATATGTGTATATATATGTATATGTATATATATGTGTGTGTGTGTGAGCACTTCATATATATAATGTTATATACATATATATGTGTATATATATTATCTATTATATTATTATTTTTTTATTTTTTATTTTTGGGTCCGGTCGTGGGCCTGAACTCTGGGCCTGGGCGCTGTCCCTCAGCTCTTCAGCTCAAGGCTAGCGCTCTACCTCTTGAGCCACAGCGCCACTTCCGGGTTTTTTCTTTTTTTTGCTTATGTGGTGCTGAGGAATCGAACCCAGGGCTACAGGCATGCAAGGCAAGCACTCTACCACTGAGCCACCTTCCCAGCCCCTATTATATTATTTGTAAGAATATATTATATATAATATATAAAATATATATTAAAAGATTGAGTAGAAAGCATAGCTTTTTAGAAAACTACATGTAGTTCAGTTTGGCCAGAGGATAGGAAAGAGGATCCTGAAGTACTCAGGATTCCAAATGTCACGCCTGTAATCCAAGCTACTCAGAAGGCTCAAATCTGAGGATTGCAGTTCAAAGCCAGCTTAGGAGGAAATTCCATTGAGACACTTTAATTAACTGCCAAAACGCCAGAAGAGGCATTGTGGTTGAGTGCTAGTCTTGAGTAAAAAGCTCAGGGACAGCACCCAGGTCCTGAGTTCAAGCCCCAGGACTAGAAAAAAATATGTTTCATATGCCATGATAAGGGATGCAAACACTGTCGTGGCAAAGCAGACCCCAGGGCCCACTGTGTCTGTGCCTCATCTGGGCATTGCCTCTTTAATTGTTAGGGACAATTGAACAGCTATCCGGTCACACACTCTGCTTTCTAAGGAGCCCCATGAGAAAGAATGCAAATCCACTTATATGACTGATGGGCTGTGGAGGTTGGGATGGTCTGGGCTGGAACTAGCACAGGAGAGATGAACAGTGCCTGATGCAAAATCATTGGTGGGATGGTGGGATGGGCGGCACTGGGTGACGGAGGCTGCACATTGAAATAGTGGAAGAGGTTGGATACAACATGAGCTCCAAGTCTGCACTTATGGCCACCCATGCCAGAGAACCCACGTGCCAAGGACAGGTTTGTGGAGAATTGGCATGAATCACCTAAGCACCCAGCTCCCTGGGAGCAGTCCAAAGAGCCCCCAGGTGTCAGCAGAGACAGGCCCATGAAAGGAGGAGGCCACAGCTGGTGAGGGGAGGCAGAGCAGATGGATGTGAGCCACGCTTCCTTACAAAGCACCCTCCTTCCTCCCTCCCAGAGGTCTGTGGGAGACTTAAGGAAAAGAAGATTGGGAACAATTGTAGAAATGCTCCTTCCTGCTCACAAGATTTTAAACTTAGGGAGCCAAAGTGAGACACTCTGAGTCTTGAGTCGAATAGAAGACGGATCAGAGAGAGAAGTTAAAGTTTCATCCTCATCTAGGTATAAATCTCTGACCCTCACTAACTCCCTGAAAATTCTGAGAAGCTCTCTGGGTCCTGGTGGCTCATGTTTATCATGCTAGTTACTCAGGAAGCTGAGATCTGTGAGGATCAAAGTTTGAAGCCAGCCCTGGCAGACAAATCTGAGAGACTCTTAGCTCCAATTTACCAGCAAAAGCCAAATAAGAATATGCGGCTCTGAATTCAAACCCTAGTGCCAGCACCAAAAAAACAAACAAACAAAACCCCCCCACAAAAACAGAAAAGACATCAATCATATTAAATTGACTGTATGAATTTTATAATTGCCAAGATGTAAATGGTAACTAATTGCCAGACTAAAATATTTCCTCCATCCAACATCACATGAAAAACTTATTTCCATAAATTTGTTTTAAAACTAAAAAGCAATGCTTTGGTATTTATAGATACCACTATTCCTTAAAATAGTCCTTAAACCACCGAAGTCAATATCTCAATACTTCACAGAGATATTTTTTAAGTAAGATTCCATGTCTTTATTTTATTTATTTATTTATTTTTTGTCGGTGTTTGGCCTGAACTTAGGGCCTTGGCGCTGTCCCTCAGCTTTTTAGCTCAATGTTCTATCACTTGAGCCACAGTGCCACTTCCAGCTTTTTCTGCTTATGTGGTGCTGAGGAATTGAACCCAGGGCCTCATGCATGCAAGGCAAGCACTCTACCACTGAGCCACCTTACCAGCCCTCATAAGGATATTTAATTTTCAGTTAAAATTGATATTCTACAGCCTGATAAACTATCTTCAGCCAGTTTGGCCCTGAAAATTCAAGACTTAATTGTTTTCGATTCTGAGAGCATGTTTGTTTGTTTGCTGAGAAACAATCAGAACTGGTTTGAGCAACAGAAACATTTGAGTAGCATTGCTTTAATAAGAATATTGTCTCAAGGTGAGAAAAGGTTGGAAGTCTCTACAGCAGAATTTCTAATTGTGGTTGTCCTACAGTGTCTTTGTGTGCATGGGGATGATAAGGACGTACCACGTAGAACATGTGTATTTCCTCAAGATTCAAATGCACCTTTTGCTTCAAGAATCATGATTCGTGAGGGTATGAGCAGAATAGTTCGATTAATTAATATCCACAAACTAGTCACGTCAAATTTTTATAAATACATAAGGGAAGTGATAATAATCCTTCAGCTCCGTTTCTGAACCTCCACTGCTTAAAAACTGACACCAATTTGGCTACATTAGCACACATTAATGCAGGATCCCATTAAAAAGTCATAAAGTTCTGAATACATAACTTCTCCTAGCTAGACCATAATGGATTGAACCACATCAGTGAAGGACAAGCTAATAGTTAAGAAATCTCTAGGGCTGATTCTTCTATCATCCACTATATTCTCCTACAGAAATTGTAAATGGTCATTTATAAAAATCTACAGTGAAATTCATCAAATATTGGGTTTAAGTATGAATATTCTGTAAGAAAATTACCTTTGGGAATTAAATATGTTTCACCATCATCTGTACCAATTACACAATACATTTTGAAACCCTTGCTGGCCAGCTATACCACTTACCACAATGTAGAGATGATGCCAGAAAAAAACCTACCTATGTCCAGCATTTAAGAAGCAGCCGAGAGACAAAAGGCATTAGAAAATTTCTTGATAACTCTGCCAAGCTAACACCTCCATGAACTTCTAAACTTGGGGCATTTTAAAATAACTTTTTAAAATAATTATTAATATCATATAAATTTTACCTTCATTTCTTCTGTTTGCTTTGGGTTTAATTTGTTCATTTCCTAATTGAAAATAAAGGTTAGATCTTTGATTTCAGACGTCTTTTTAAATATAGATGCGTAATGCTGCCCACTTCCTTTTAGTATCGCTCTAATAATGTTCATATTTGGGGCATATTGTGTTCTTATGTTCATCCCATTCAAAGTATTTTCTAATCCTTCTTTTGATTTCTCTTATCCATGTGTTACTGAAAATTGCAATGAGACATCCCCAGATTTCTTTCTTTTATTGATTTCTACTTTAATTCCTGAGGATTCGATCCACTCAGTCTTTTTAAGTTTATCGAGGCTTGTCTTCTTGAAAAATATTCCTTTTGCACTTGAATATATATTATGCTGTTCTTAGGTTGAGTGATCTGTTTGATAGGATGGCTCAGTTCTTCCATGCCTTTCCTGATTTTCCATTTGGTTGTATGACCTGGTTTGTTCTTGTTTATTGTGTTGTTGTTTGGGGTTTTTTTTGAGATTATGGTATTGAAATTTCCAATGCTTTTGAATTCAACATTTCTTCTTTCTGCCAGTTTTGAATCATGGATTTTTGAAGCATTGTTATTAGAGGTACACTTTTATAAATATACCTCATGATCATTTTTTATCCTGAAATGTCCTCACTTGCCTCTAATACTAATTTTATTTAATTTTAATTATAAAAGAATAACAGTGCATGAGTATGTTTTAACACTGTGATGTTTTAACAAATGTTTATTTTATGGAATGATTAAATCAAACTATTTAATGTATCCATCACTTCATGTCCTACCTTTATCTTATAGTTTAAAAATCTATCCATTTTAGCAATTTGTAAATACATAATGTATTATTACTATTTCCGCCAGTATTAAATTTCTAAACCTTGTTTTCACACCTAACTGAAACTGTATCACCTGATTCTTTCTCCATCCACCCCAACCCAACTTTGCTTCAAGAGAGCTCCACTTACCCCTCTGCCATTGTGCTATTATTGTCACATTTATTGCATGCATATGACATGCCATACATATAAGAAATGAATTATAATTATTGCCTTTTACAAGGTGGAATATCTTTTAAAGAAGCAAGAGAATATATGGCAAAAATCCTGTTGCATGATCTTTTACATTTGCCTACATATCTGCCAGCCAAATCTTAGCTTTGTTTTCTTCTCACATGTTCTTTATCTCAACCTTCTCTTCACCTTCCCTCAAATTGTTCCAGCCCAAGAAATAACTGTACTGTCAAAGCTCATAGAACTCATAAACTTTATAGACCACGATAGAGACAATTTTCCCCACAAAGGTTAGGATGTGTTTGTGACTTTAACTAAGTATCACTATCCCACAATACTGTGAAATTTGTGAAATTTAATCACAATAAAAAATGCAAAAAATAACTGTTCAAGTCCCTAAAAATATGGTGGTGGCCACAGAAAACATTCTAAAATAAGGATTGTCCAGAAGTGAGATTTCTGATATGAATCCTGGAAGGAAGAAAATTTACAAATATGTTTTAAGCACCATCTCATTGGAAATAATTTATCTGTACATCCTTCTGTTTTGAAGGAAATGTATTACAATTCATGAACTTCATCCTGGAATGGTTGCTGATTTACTTCTTTTAATATATATTCAACTTCATTTGCTGCAATTTTTTTTAACATATCAGTGTTTCTCTTCACCTCTAAGAATTCTCTCTTGCTTGCTTGCTTGCTTTCCTTTTTCCAGTCACAGGGCCTGAACTCAGGGCCTGGTTACTGTCCCTGAGCTTCTTTTGCTCAAGGCTAGCACTCTACCATTTGAGCCACAGCCATCTTTTTCTATTTATGTGGTACTGAGGAATCGAAACCAGGGCTACATGCATACTAGGCAAGCACTCTACCACTAAGCTACCTTCCCAGCCCTGGTTTATTTCTTCGGTGTGATTATTTAGAATACTTTTCCTAGATATTTTTGAATAAAGGGAGTTAACAAGAAGATACCTTTCTAAAGTGCAACAAATGAACCAGATTTCATTATGAACACCATCCTGGAGGGGCAGGGTAGAGGTTCTTTCTGTATTCAAAGTGTTTCAGCTCTTGGATAATTAATTGAGCTCTTAAACATCCATATTCTCCTTGCACAAAGAATTGTAAAATCAGTATTGTGGGCCTGATAAAACAGGACTAAATATTTCATTAACATGTAATTATGGTTTCAGGACATTGCTAAGAAAATATCCCAATGTGTCATATCTATTTAAGAATATGTAGAAACTTATGTAAATTGCTTTGTCAACATATTTGCTTTCTTTGTTTTACTGTTGCTGTTACTGCCCTTGGTGGTTTGGAGTTTCTAAAAATATTGTCCCACCTCCATCTATTTAAAAATAGGAATCTAGTGTTATGACATTCTTGCAAGTAGGGTCTGTGCAACTTAGGGAGGAGGAGGAAGAGGAGGAGGAGAAGGAAGAGGAAATCAAAGAGGGAGGGAAGGAAGGAAAGGAAAGAGAGGAGGGAGAGAAAGGGAGAGGGAGAAGGAGGAAAGGAAGGAGAGAGGGAAGGAGGAAGAGAGGAAGAGAGGGAAGTAAAAATGAATGAAGAAACATGAAAGAAGGAAGGAAGGAAGGAAGGAAGGGAGGGAGGGAGGGAGGGAGAGAGGAAGGGAGAGAGGAATGATGGGAAGAGGGAGGGAGGGAGGGAAGGAAGGAAGGCATAAAATACAAGCTAAGAAGTGCTAATGAGAGTTGGGTTAAAAAAAAAAAAAGATCCTTTGCTTGATCTAATAGCTACCTGAGGAAGAAAAGCATGGAGCCCTGAAGTGAAGGAAGTATGAAGAATGGAATTTAGGGGGAAGTGTAGTGAAATTGTACATTAGTCACCCAAGTGCTTTAGTTTTTTTTTTTTAAAAAAAAAAGGTAAAAAGGACATTCTTCTCTCTCTAAACAAAAGGCCCATTGAGATGGAAGCTAATGATAACTTCAGGAAAATAGAAAGGGTTTGATGTGGAAAATAACTAACATCCTACACAGTAATATTTTGTAATTGGCAAACAGAAAGCAATAGTTCAAAATTTATCAAGCTTATCAGTTCCACCTAATTAAGGATATAGCCCAGAGGCCATAGTAAACAAAACTCCAATAACTCACTTCTGAGCTCCTGGCCCCAGTGAAACTTAATCTCCTTCCCACATGTGTTTGGTGGTGTCTGCTCATCTTGACCTTGCATGGAAAGGCAACCACATGGAAACACTGCTATGTGGAGAGCAGGATGGAATTATTTCACAAGCACATTCTTGTCATCTCTGACAGACACTTGTCTCCAGCCAGAATATTGCCAGAGGATGCATGAAATCTGTATGTGATCCTTTTAGGGAGGCGGGGGAAAGAACATCTCAAGAACCCAGAGGAAGATAATTGAGGAATTTCTAGTTCAATTGCTGCCACCATCTCCTACTTCATGCTGTTTCAAAAATGAAGAGGTTTTAACCCAGAAGCTGTTTTGGTCTGAAAGTATGGATGACTCTTGAAAGGTGCTCTGAGACTAAAATTAGCAACAATAGAGATAAAAGGTACATGCAAATTCAAACATCTACAGGCTTGTTTATTTCTTTTTATATTCTCCCCCAACCCCAACTTCTGTATCTTTTACTTTTTATCCCCTTTCAGCATAAAGGAAAAGAGATACTTTTGGGAGGGATGGGGTCCTTGGGCCATAGGGCTGTATTACTGTAGATGTGTAGATGTAGGAACCCCCAGACCAAGAGAGGACACATGAGTCATTCCCTCAGCAGGGCATCTCAGCCAAGACACTGTGACTGGAAGAATCAAGGAGAGAAATAGTGGAAGGCAGGAAACCCATTTGTCAGAGGAGCCAAATGCAGCAGATGCTAAGCCAACTCAGTCTACTAAGGGATGTCAAGAGTGCTCTTTTGCCAAGAGTTCAAAAATTTAGAGAGAGAGGCACAGGAAAGGGGAAATTTGAGCTATACATACACCCTGACTAAGGGCAGAAAGTGTTCCACACTGAGAAATGGACTGTAGGTGCCTCTGGGATCTGCTTTCCTTGGTGGCGGTGAGGGTCCTATGCTTTGCTGCTCTGGATCTTCTATAATGTTCCAGCCACTCAGTCATAAGGAAACTGGAATGATTCTTGGAAATGGGACTGGCTGTATGTGGTAATAACCTCGAATTGTGGTGAAATCCTACTTCCTCCAGAAGGTCACACCATTAAGGGTTACAAGCCTTAGCTACAAACCTTCATTTCAGCACTTTGAGCACCATCCCCTGATACCTTCCTGAGCACAATGCCTGGGGCCTGTGCTCTTAAACATTGCTTTGGCTCAGATCGAAGGCACACTTACCAACTCCTCCCTTGTCTCAAGGAAGTGATTCCTTAACATACAATTACACGGGTGGAAAACTATGGAAGGCCTGGAATGCAAGCTTATGGAATGTTGATTTTTTTCTATAAGCCATGCTTTTTCTTTGAAAATGTTCAAAGCCCCAGAAAGAGGCAGGGGTGGGGGGTTGAGGGGGAAGGGAGAGAGAGAGAGAGAGAATATGAATGTGTGTATACATACATACAATACATACATGCATTTTCCTTGGGAGACCTTTTGTTTTGAAATTTTACTTTCAGAAAAACAAAATGATAACCAAAATCATGGTTTCCAAGGAATCCAGAGTCTTGAACCCTGGTTCCTCCTAAGTATTGACAATGCTGTAAGAAGCAGCTGGGGTAAACTTTGTGGTTAAAGTGTTGATGAGAATCTTTTGGGAAAAAATACTGTTCTATACATTTCCTTTTCCATCTTAATTTTAACCTAGAACGATAAGTAAGAAGGGAACCTTGGCTTTTGTTGATATTTAAGCAGAAGAGCTTTAAAAAATATGGATCTGGGCACTGGTGGCTCATATTTATAATCCTAGCTACGTATGAGACTGAAACTTAGAGGATCATAGTTTGAGATCAGTGTAGGCAGAAGAATTTGCTAGATTCCATCTCCAAAGTAACCAGCCAAAAAAGCAGGCCTATGGGTGTGGCTCAAGTGGTCAAGTGCCAGTCTAGCAAATGAGAGGCCCTGAGTTTAAACTCATACCACTGGAGAGAGAAAAAAAATCCCAGTAGATAAATAGCCAGAGTTGTAAATAAAGGGAAATGAAAGAACATTTGCAAACTGGAGGAAATTATGACCACAAAATCTGGTCTCCTAGATTACAAAGAAGTTAACATTTTTCTTCCAAATCATAATTTTAAAACCATACTTACTTTTAAAGGAGATAAGTTTTTTCCCCCTGTCCTTTCTACCACCTTAAAGAAATGCATGCTTTCCTTATTTGGAAACCATGATCAGATACTTGTAAGACTATTACTTGTGTCCTTCCCTTTAGAACTACCTGATCAAGAGAAGGAATCCTGTGTATAGGTTGAGCCAAGCTTGCAGGGGCTCAGTGCGGACAGAGCAGGTACAGTAGAACACAATCTTATCCTCCATGAGTGAGCGCTCTCTGATCTCACATCCTGGGAAGTTGTACTCCTGGGCCTGGATGATCTCACATCCTGGGAAGTTGTACTCCTGGGCCTGGATTGCCACCTAGACTTTCGCTCTTCCTTGTTGTGTCAGAGAACTTTCTTTCTCAGCACCATCTTCAGGGCTAGCCCTCAGCAATATTGTTAAGTAGAGCAAGTTGGCCTTCATTAGTCTCTGCAACCTTTCTGGCTTGGAGTTTTTAGAAATTGAATCTGACAGCCAAGGAGTTTGTGGTTTTCAAATGCAAAATGCCTGTCTGGCTACAAAATCCTCCTTTGAACTCAGTCATTTTCTCCTGTCTTATCCATATGGCCACCGCCTCCTCTTCCTCACTTCCAAAGCTGGATGGACATCTCACCATCCAATCTCAGCCATCTGTGCATTTGGAATGTTAAATCAATGTGTTACATCTCCCAAAGGTGGCTATTTGTAGAATAAAAGGCTTTATCAGTGAGTAATGTCATCAATGAATGATTTGGAAAGGTGGCAATAGAGACACTGTTCTGCCTAGAAGCATCCATAAACTGAGCTACCAGGAATTTTCCTGTATCACAAGACAATGTTTGAAAGAAAATGGACAACTTGACACCAATGCTTACACAGTAACCACCACCAACTCTCCACAAATAGGTATTTCTAATCTGTTGACAATGTTTCTCTAAGTACTAATGTGCACACACAATGCATCAGTCTATTCTGCCTAGGAAAAAGGCTAAGGAAAACTTCAATGTCTATCTACAAAATTTTATTGTTAAAAAAAAGTGCAAAGTGGCGCTGTAGCTCAAGTGGTAGGGCGCTCGCCTTGAGCTGAAGAGCTGAGGGACAGCGCCCAGGCCCAGAGTTCAAGTCCCATGACCGACAAAAAAAAAAAAAGAATCTAACAAGTATTTTGCCGGGCGCTCACGCCTGTAATCCTAGCTACTCAGGAGGCTGAGATCTGAGGATCGCAGTTCAAAGCCAGCCCAGGCAGGAGAGACCGTGAAACTCCTATCTCTAATAAACCACCAGAAAACTGGAAGTGGTGCTGTAGCTCAAGTGGTAGAGCACTCGCCTTGAGCTGAAGAGCTGAGGGACAGCCCAGAGTTCAAGCCCCACGACTGACCAAAAAAAAAAAAAAAAGTGCAGATATTACTTCTAGCCAGGTATGTAAAAGATCCTTTTACACTAAGATTCCCACGAGGAACTCTGACAAACCAGGAATCACAGGTTCATTTTTCATATAAGCTAGTGAATTGTTTTAAATCCCTTCTACCCAATTTGCAGAACTGCTGCTAATGCAAACCATACTGTTTCAAGTCCAGTAAACAGCAAACACAAAAATGACTAAGGCCTGTCAAAAAATAGTATTCCTTCATTAACCTTGAAAGCAGCTACCAGAATCATAGTGTGTGTGTGTGTGTGTGTATGTGTGTGTGCGTGTGTGTGTGTGTGTGCAGGCATGTATGCACATATGCACATGCAGTGCTCCTGGAACTGACTAAAAAGCTGGTACTCCCCGTATGTCCACTTCTGCCCTTTTGCTTGTTAATTGTAGGTAAGCATCTCACAGACTTTCCTGCTTGGGCTGGTTTCAAACATTGATCCTCAGATCTCAGCCTCTGAATAGTTAGGATTATAGACATGAGCCACTGGCACCTGAACAGAATTATATTTTGAATCCTGGAGGACCTCTTAACCATGAAAGCTCACCTTTCCCTTAACATTTTCACAAAAAGGGGCCACATCCTGCTATCCTCAGTTAAAGCTTACTACTTTCCTGTTGACCAGAAAAGATTTGGCAGGCGTTTGGCTTTTCTTTTTTCTTCTTTTGTTTTCCAGTTGTGGGGCCTGAACTCTGTGCCTGTGTGCTGGCTCTTCAGCTCAAGGTTAGCAGTCCACTTGAACCATAGCACCACTTCCAGCCTTTTCTGCTTATGTGGTGCTGAGGAATCAAATTCGGGGCCTCATGCATGCAAGACATGCATTCTACCACTGAGCTACCTTCCCAGCCTGGTTTTTGGTTTTTGGTTTTTCTAAAAGCTACATGGAATGGCTTGTACAGATTCAGTCTGACAGGGTTTGCAAACTTCAAATCACATTGTATGGCCTGCTGTTGAATTCTAATATTGTAATCAGGACATAATGTTTCAGTGAAATCTAATTTTGCCCAACTAGTTACAAGCAATGGGCATTGTCAAGGAAGAAATTCTATAATTCAAATAGACCATTTACCCATTTTCTATATTTCAAAAAAATCCTTGGTGGGATTTGAGTTTTCTGTTTTTGTCTTTATCCATTGATTTGTTGTGTGATATATTTAGTCCCCCTCTTCAGTTTAGATTGCATTGTCTTCACAAGGGAATTATTATATCTGCCCCTGCTGCCAGAGAAGTAGAAAATCATTAGAAAGTGACCTTGGGTGCTTTGGGGGTTTAAGATGGCCAAGTAAGCATATTTGTGTGCTCCCTCTTCTGAGAGTAGCCCCTCAAGTCATGTCCAGACAGAAAAGATGTAAAAAGACCGAGTTTTCCTTTAATAAAGCCAGAGGCAACCTGTACATCAACCACAATGTATAAAGCAACCAAGCAAATGGAGGAATGAGAAATATCAGAGGAGGCGGGATTCGACCTTAAGTGTTAGCAAAAACAGTGATGCTGAGAGACAAGCCACCGTGTCCCCTGAGAAAAAGCTCAAAAAGAACTGTATCAAAGCCAGCCATTTCATGACAAACCAGTATATATGGGGCAGGTGATTAACACAAGGTAATTGCATGGAATTCTGTATGGGAAGCAAGTTGACCCTAGTCTCCTTCTCTACAAGTACTGAAGAAAATCTCCAAACTAGAGAAACCTTAAAGAAGCAACTTCCCCTGCCCTCTCTACTCCCTAAAAGTTGGAGAAAATAAAACCAGTATGGAGAGCAGAAGAAAACTTTTTTTTTCTTGGGTCTGGTCGTGGGGCTTGAACTCTGGGCCTGGGTGCTGTCCCTCAGCTGTTCAGTTCAAGGCTAGCACTCTACCACTTGAGCCACAGCACCACTTCTGGCTTTTTTCTTTGTGCTTATGTGATGTTGAGGAATCGAACCCAGGGCCTCATGCATGCAAGGCAAGCACTCTACCACTGAGCCACCTTCCCAGCCTGAGTAGAAGAAAACTTTAAGATTGAAGCTGGACATTGGTGAGTCATGCCTATAATCCTGGCTACTCAGGAGGCTGAGATCTCTGGAGTACAAGTTGAAGCCAGTATGAGCAGAAAAATCCATGAGACTCTGATCTCCAATTAACCAGCAAAAAGCTAGAAATGGAGCTGTAGCTCAACTGGTAGCACACCACCTTGGGTAAAGAAAGCCAAGAGAGAACATGAGTTCTGAATTCAAGTATGAGGGGGAAAAGATGGAAAAGAAAAGAAGGAAGGAAGAAAAGAAGGAAGGGAGAAAAAGAAAGAGAAAACTTCAAGATTGTATATTCAAGAAGTAAGCAGAAGATGCTATTTTTAAACAATAATAATGTTCAGCAGTTAAGAGCTTCTGGAAATTAAAAGTAGGAGAGCCCAATTCAGAATTTCGATAAAACAACTGGAAGACAAGGCAAAATTAGAACAATGCTAAAGAGAACAATAAAGGGCAAAGACTTAAGAAAATTAAGAGTTTCATCCTAAAACACTGGTGGTGGAAATGTAAACTTGTTCAGTCACTCTGGAAAGCAGTTTGGAGAATTAACCCTATGATCCAGTGATACTACTCTTGGGCATTTATCCAAAAGATTACAAGTCAGGGCAGAGTAAAGCCACTAGCACAATCATGTTCATTGCTGCAATATTTATCATAACAAAGGTAAGGAAAAAGCTCACATGCCCTTCAATAAATGAATGGATCAAGAAAATGTAGGCTATATCCAGGATGAAATTTCAGTCATTCATTAGGAGGGCTGATATTACATCATGTGGAAAGAAATGGATGGACCTGGAAAAAATTATGTTAAGTGAAGTAAGTCGGGCTCAGACAAAGCACGCATGTTTTCTCTCTTATGCATAAGCTAGATCTAATTTATAAATACACAAGTAAACACATACAGGGTTGTATGCAAATATATACAAATGAGTTAACCAAAGTATGGTATATTCAGTAGAGAATTTGAATGGTGTAATTCCTTAATGAAACTCACAATCCAACAAAATGAACACCAGAAAACTGGCACTTGAAAGATGTGGGAGTAGGAGGCATTCAGGGGAAAGGGGTAGAAGAATAAAGAGAGGAAAGGGGGGAATGCAGTCATATATTCAATGCATATCCAATTAAACTAAGAAAATTGAGGGGAGAGGGTGAATTGGGAGGAATGAGGGAAAATGATGAAAGGGATGGCATTAATCAAGATGCATTATACTATAAACTGACTTGTTGAATGGTAACCCCTTTGTACAATGACTTAAAGATAATAAATACATAATTTTTACTATTTTTTTTTGGTCAGTCATAGGGCCTGAACTCTGGGCCTGGGCACTGTCCCTCAGCTCTTCAGCTCAAGGCTAGCGTTCTACCACTTGAGTGTCAGCCCCACTTCCGGCTTTTTCTGCTTATGTGGTGCTGAGGAATTGAACCCGGGGCCTCATGCATGCAAGTCAAGCACTCTACCACTGAGCCACCTTCCCAGTCTCATAAATACATAATTTTTAAAAAGGAAAAGACAGAGCCAGGCACTGATGGCTCCCACCTGTAATCCTAGCTACTCAGGAGGCTGAGATCTGAGGATCATGATTCAAAACCAGCCCAGGCAGGAAAGTTTGTGGGACTCTTATCTCTAATTAACCCCAGAAAACCAGACGTGGCACTGTGGCTCAAGTGGTAGAGTGCTTGCCTTGAGCTGAAGAGCTCAGGGACAGTGCCCAGGCCCAGAGTTGAAGTCCCAGGACTGACACAAAAAAGGAGGGGGAAGATACCCAGAAAAATAAAGTAGAAAGGTTGTGAGAATAAATAATAATAATTAGTAGTAGTAGTAATAGTATTTTCTAAAACAGCAAGCTGAAGCTCCAAATTGAAAAAAAAAGCCCATTGAGTAAATATTTTTTTAGAAAGTACACTAGATTCATTATGCTATTTCAGGGCTCTTGAAATGAATAGACTCTAACCGTTTCCAGAAAGGCCATCCCCATTGAAGCTCTGGAACTGGGGCAGCTAGGGATATCAGAGCAGAAAGATTAGAAGCTGGGGTGGGGAGGAGGAGGGAGGAGAACCTGGAGAAGTGCACAGGCATCATTAGATGGCTAATTCTATCACCACAACCATGCTAAAAGGAGACTGCACATCCACAAAACATGACAGAATATCCACCACACACAGACAAATAGTACCATAATACATGGATATGTTTTACAAGTAGTGATGCCACTAAATTGAGGAGAAGAGAGATGTAATTGTTTAAAAGGCTATGTATCAAAATCAGAAGTCTATAGTACATCTGGCTGGTCAAGGTACAGCAATCTAGTTTATGGCAGGTATACTCTGGTGACTCTAAGGTGCCATCTCCTAGTATAGTCTCCTCCCCTAAGTGTGGGGAAAGGATGTCAAAGATGGAAGAATTGGGCAAGTACAGTTAAGATCCCAAAGTTGTTGACTTCCAGGTAAACAAAAACCCTGAGGAGTCTGACTTCATCAGGTAATGCCCCCCCCAAATTTGTTAAGGATGCCTTAACCCACAATGTGGGCATATTATAGGAGGGTTGTTTAAAAATGTATTAGCATAAATTAACTGGACAGGGGGGTTTCATTGTAATATTTGCATACAAGCATGTAACATAATCTGATAATTCACTCCATCTATATTACTCTTTCTGACCACGTGCTCTCCTCTTTCCTTTTTATTTTTTTTAACAGTTTGTAGTGGGTTTCAGTATACTATTTTCATACATATATAATGCATTTCAGCATGGCTGCATTTGGGAGACTTCCAAGGATACATTTACGGTAAATGAGGCCATAGGGTGGGACCTTGCTTAGGTAGGCCCAGAAACTCGCTCATATATGCTCACGATAGCAAGGCCATATTGAGAACACACAAAGATGGTGGCTGTCAACAACCAGGTAGGGAGCCTTCACAAGAAACCCAAGAAACTGAATCATCTGGAAACTTGACCTTGGTCTACCAGCCTCCAAAACTATGATGAAATACATTTCCATTGTTTCGGCCAGCCTGTGGATATGACATTTTGTTATGGAACCCACAGCTGACTAATACATGTCTATGGCTTTGGTGGGTTTTGTAGTTAATTTTCAAATTCATGCTAATAACTTAAGTTTAAGAAGTGCTGGTTAGAAATAAAATGCACTTGCTTCATGCATGGGTACACAGTAAACAAGAGTTTCCTTAAAATAGTACAAGAGTACGACAAGAAGGCTATTGTTAAGTGGAAGCAGATGCAGCAAGGAAATAATAAAAGTAGGGGAAAGCACATGGCAAAGCAGCTATCTGATAAGTGTGTGATAAGTTTCTTTTAAGGTCACTGAAAGTAGCATTGTTTACCAGAAGAAAGACTAGAGACCAGCCAAGTGCCCAATAAGAAGGCTAAATTATGTTGCAACCACGCATTGAAATAGTATACGGCTGTTTAAATGCAATACTTAATAATCTAAGGAATCATTGATTATAGTGTTAAGAGGAAAAGGTTGCAAAATAACATGTGCAATACAATCCAAAGTGTGAGGCTATGTTTGGGTGTGTGTATGAGCTAAATCTAGCAGTTCCTCCTTATCTAATAAATGGTCCAAGACTCCTGAAATTGTAGATAATGTGTTACAATTGTAGATAGCAATTGGCAAGCTTCCAGACAAGCTGGAAGTGGCACTTTTTAATTCATAAAAAAAAGTAGAGATGTGTTGGGAATGGGTGGTTTGTAATCTTAGCTACTCAGGGACTAAGATTGCAGTTCAAAGCCAGTCCTGGCAGGAAAAGTCCATGAGGCTTTTTTTTTTTTTGCTGGTTAATCTCCAATTAGCCAGCAAAAAGACAGAAGTGGATCTGTGGGCTCAAATGATGGAATACTAGCCTTGAGCAAAAAAGCTCATGGACAGTGCCCAGGTCCTGAATTCAAGCCCTTGGATCAGCACACACACACACACACACACACACACACACACACACACACACACACAAATAATAGAGATACATGGGTGCTGGTGGCTCACACCTGTAATCCTACATACTTGTGAGACTAAGACCTGAAGACTGAGATTCAAAGGCAGCTCAGGTAGACAAAATTATGAGACTCTCATTTCCAATTAACCAGCAGAAAGCTGTATGTGGAGGTATGGCTCAAGTTGTAGAACACCCGTGCCTTGAGTAAAAAAGCTAAAAGAGAATGTGAGGCCTTTAGTTCAAGTCCCAGTATCTGCATTGAAAAAACAAAGTAGAAATGTTAATTCAATATTTCCCTAAAGCTTCTGTGTAAACTATCTAATGAATGATGTCTCTTTCTGGACCTTCTCACTTGACAGTACCTACTCACCACCCCCACCAGGGACTAGCTCTTTCCACAAAAGCAATTCTTCTGTGGAACTGCTTGACAAATAATTTAGGCAGTCCAGATGTGAAAGCAGTCCCTCTGGAGTCGTTTGGATCACTGTGATGACTAGGCTAATCTTCCTCTCTCCCCACTCCACTTGCTCCCCAACTCTTTCTCTCTCCCCCTCCCATCCAAGTCATATCTCCCTTAATTAAACTTGTAGAGAAACACCTGTCTTCAGAGGTGGAGTGGAGTGTTCTGTCAAGTGCAGCAAAAGGGATGCACTAGTGATTCTTTTGATTTTTTTTTTGCACATATCAGAGTTTGAACTCAGAGACACATGCTATTTGGCTGGTGTTTTACCACTGAGCCATTTCTCCAGGTTGGTTTTATGCTGGTCATTTTGGAGATGGAATCTCATGGATTTTTTTTTTACCCAGGCTGGCTTTGAACCTTGATCCTTTAAGTAGATAGGATTACAGGTGAAAGTGGCATATCCCCTTTTAGTAGGTGGCCTCTGAACACATACTGAGCTGATCTCATGTTTACCAACAAAAATGACCCAAAAAATTGTTCAATAAAACCATTTGCCTGGTGAGAATACGCAGAGGCTAGTTAGAAGGTGCTAGAAGTATTTGAAAAAGTTGATAAATACAACAACATCACAACTCCAGCTGGACCAAGGAAAAGCTAGTGAGCACGCATAGGGCCTAAGTCATTATATTGAACCACAGTCCCATTCCCTCCTCCCCTCCACACAAACTCAGTGAACAATCTATTTAACCAATAATGTTGTATCCTTTCACAAAAGCCTTTTAATATCACTGGGTGGAAATGACAGCCTTACAGCTCCCTCCTTCTTAATCCTTGAAACATCTCCATTTGAGGGATTCATATTTGCTTTTGAACAAGGGTAACTGATCTCAAGTGTTTTGGGGTTTGCGTCTGATTAATTCCACCTCCTTTTCTAAAAGAATGTTATGACATCCTATCGCTTTGTATCTTTGAGCGTGAACTTGTTTGGAAATGGAGTCATTGCAGATTTAATGGGTTAAATCATAGGATTGTATTCTTAAATCAAGGCCATAGTATTGACATAGTAGATCCTTTGTATATCCTTATTCCCTGTATGACTGAAGAAGAAGAAAAGCACACATAGACAAATGAATGCTGTGAGCAAAAGAAGAGATGGAACTGATACATGCACAAGCCAAGGAACAAGAATGGACACCAATGAACTTTCCTAGAGCCAAGAATGAAAGGGGGATGGGAGAAACAGAGATGGAGACAGAGACAGAGAGCATGACCCTGCTAATATTTTCCATGTCAGCCTCCAGCCTCTGAAATGGTGAAAAAATACATCTCTCATTTTAAGCAGTCCAGTTTATAGATACAAATATAATGAGTAGGATTTCACTTACTTTTTTTTGTTTGTTCATTTGTTTCATGGTATTGGGCTTGAACTCCTCAAAGCTTCATGCTTGCTAGGCACCTGCAAGTGACTGCAGCACTTTTTGTTCTGGTTATTTGCCAGGGATGGCCTGAAACCATCATGTTCCTCATCACTGCTTCTCCCACAGTTGAGATAACAAGCACACTACTACTGTGTTTAGCTATTGGTTGAGATGGGGTATTGGGAACTTTTTGCCTGAGCTATCCTTGAAGCATGCTCCTCCCAATCTCCACCTCTTAAATAACTGGGATTATAGGTGTGAGACACTAGTGCCCAGTTTGAGGAGTAAGAATTTATGGTTAACTAGGTGCCAACAATTAGCACTCACCTCTTGTGCTGTTAGTCTGACTGAGAATGCTTTAAGTAATGGCACCCAGTGGCTTTGCTGAGCATCAATGCAATGGGGTAAATGTTGTCTTTCAAAATAAAAGTGAGATTTTCTACAGAAGTGATGTTCAAACACATGGAGTGACAAGTCATATAGAGGCCCAAAGGACTAAAGCTTTCTATGTGAAGTGTTGGGCTGTGGAAACATCTGGAAATATTCACCCAAGTCTAACCATCAGGCTAGACGATTCCCCATGAGAGGTGTACAGGATTTGTGGGAGCTCAAACTGAACCTTCTGGTCATGTCTTTAAAAAATGTGATTATTTGGCAAGTTTGTCAACCAGCCTGGCACATGCCTTGGTCATTAATATCCTTTCCACTTGGAAAACATCCCAGAGCACCTGGCACACTCTTTGGTGGATGCATTCAAAAATGAAAGCTCATCTGTTGAGCACCTAGTATCTTCAACATTCTGTTACTTTTCTTTTGCATTTCAGTTGTATTTAATCACATGACCTTCCTCCAGGTTCTCAGAAGCAAGCGTTCTGATAAAGGCCATTGAGAAGACAGTGCAGTGTCTCTGTGGAAGCCACCCTGCACAAGTGGGTAAATTGTGCCCCCATTTCTGAGTCACAGACTCATAGGAAGTGCACTGCAGACTCGAATTGATTGGAGACTTTATCCTAATCACTGCACAGGAAGGCCACAGAGATATCCAATACCAGAAAACCACAGTGGGCTGACCACATGTGGGACCTGCAATGGGGCCACGGGGAGGCACCGTTCATCAGGGTGGCTCATTCAGACTTTCTGACATGCACAGCCAACAGGCGCCGAGCTGCTGCACAGCAATCAAGGGAGGGCACAAAGCAATCACCAGCCATTGTTACTGTATAAAGGCTGCCTGGGCAAGACATTTGAGGAACTTATTATAAAATCAGAATTCATGTGATTCCTTAAATGACATTTGCAGAGGTATAACAAAATCACGCAAGAGCTAATACCTATGTTCCTTGGTATAAGATGAAGCTGGCATTTCCCCCACCCCAACTTCAGATGTAACTACTGAATTCTGAGAAGCATGTTGGAAAAAAAAAAGACTCTGATACTCTGATGTAAGACTCTCTAAATATAGAGTTAATTAAAACTGATCAAGACTCGGTATAAACGATACCAGAACATACGCCTGACAAAGAAAGAAAAAAGTGCTTTATACACTCTTCCCTCTCCCAGGGACTATTACACAGCATAAAGAAAAAGGAAATCATGCCAGGCATTTGTGGCTCACACCTATAATCCTAGCTCCTCAGGAGAATGAGATCCGAGGATCATGGTTGGAATCCAACCATAAGCAGAAAAACCCTGTGAGACTGTTATCTCCAGTTAACCACCAAAACATCAGAAGTGGAGTTGGGGCTCAAGTGGTACACTGCTAGCCTTGAGCAACAAAAGTTCAGGGATAGTGCCCAGGCCCTGAGTTTAAGCTCCAGGACGGAAGGAAGCAAGGAAGGATGGGAGGGAGGAAGGGAGGGAAGGAGGGAGGGAGGAAGGGAGGAAGGAAAGACATGCAGTATATGTATATTCGTATGCTATATAGAGTATCTGAATCTATATTCATAATTATCTTTTGGATAGTCATAGACCATGAATCCAAGGGATTGCTTTGGAAGAGAAAGGGAAGGAGATAGGGAAAGAGTGAGTAGAGGGTGAATAATTTTGAAATACATTGCAAGTATATGCTAAAACAGCATGAAGAACCTCCATGAGAACTATTGATGGATAGGGGGCTGGACTCAGACAAAGATAGACTGTTTAGAAGAGGTTGAGAAGATGAGGAGGCTGAAAGAAGGTGAATATGGTCAAAGTAGATGGTTTGGCTTGCATGTATGAGAGTAGAACGATGCTGTTGAAATTGTTTTAAGACAAGGGAAAAGGGGAAAGGGAGGAGGGATGGGGGATAAGATCCATTGGAAACCATTATATCCATCACAGGATAGAGAAGGTGCAGCATATAAAGTACTTTACCATATCTACCTTCATTTACCCTTTCCATTCAGCTGCCAATATCCAGCTCCCTGAAGGAGCTGGTTTGTTCTCTCCTGTCATTTTTTTAGTGAATATTAATTGTGATAAGGAATTTCACCATGGTAATTCATACCCAAAATAATCTCTTCTCTTGCTGTCTACTGAACTACCTGAACTCAGGCCCTCAACCTCTCTGGCTCTCTTGCTAACATTTGGCTCTCTTGCTAACAGCTAATGCTCTATCACCTGGCCACACCTCCAGTCTGGCATTTTGGCATTTTTTCTGGTTAATTGGAGATGGAGCTGCACTGGTGTGTGTGTGTGTGTGTGTGTGGTGTGGTGTGCTGGTACTGGGGCTTGAACTCAGTGCTAAGACACTGTCCCTGAGGTTTTCCACTCAAGGCCAATGCTCTACCACTTGAACCATAGCTCCACTTCTAGTAGTTTTTTGGTAGTTAATAGAAGATAAGAGATTTGCAGACTTTCCTGCTTGGGCTAGCTCAGATCTCAGCCTCCTGAGTAGTTAAGATTGCTGGTGTGAGCCACAGGTACCTAGCTTCTACCCACATTTTTTTTCTGTAAAGTAAGGGTTTAAACCCATATTATAACTATATTCTTGGATCTATCCTCTTTGATAGGTTATAGGAAATCTATAAGAAAGTACTTTGCAGAAATCCTTGCAGATGGGAATACGTGTATAAGTGGAATAGAAGAACCACTGTTTCCAGCTGCTCAGAGTGCCAAGCACCAGAACAAGATATTAAAGAAGACAGCTGTATACTCCCTCCCCATGATCACAGGCTCTTCAATGGCCTTGTTCTCCCTCTACCCCAAAGCAGCTCTTCCATAAGATCACTTACAGGGAAAGGGTCAGGAACAGGGACAGGTAGTTTTGTGCTTGCTCCCAATGCGTTCTGGGTAGTTGTTATGCTGGGAATACGACAGAGGTTTTTCATATGGTGGTTAAACTGCTTGCTTGGGGTGGGGAGTGGGGTGGGGGAGGGGTCTGTCTTCTAGACATTCCAGTGGCTTAAAATACACTGTGGCTCAAGACTTGTGAAATCTATCTGGCAGCCTGGTAGAAAAATAAGGGTAATTTGGTTCACTGTGCAGAGACTTCTGTTTAGATCATTTGCATTTCAAGCTGCATCTTTTATTTCTCTCAACAACATTAAGCATCAGTGTGTCACTTGCCTGTGTTGTTTTTAGGAATGAGCCGAGACATCTTCATAGGAAACATTAACTTCGTAGGCTAAACTGGGCAGTGTAATGGATCTTGGGAACTGCAGAGGCAAAACCTGCTCAGACTTCCTCCAGTCACAATAAACCACTATAATTCTTTTATTGAACTGAGAGCATTTAAGTCACAGACACATCTATGCAGAAAGCAGTTGTATCAGCTCCTGAAGCTGATCACTGATGGGACTGTTCCCATGTAGCTGGGATGGGCCCCAGTGTTAAAGGAGACAATAATAAGCTAGATTAGAGAGAACTGCTCAGACCCCAGAGCTTTCCATGACATTTGAGAATTGCTTATTTGAGCTGTGATCACTCTTATTTCACATGCAAAGCACACTGCATTAGCTACCAGATGGAATCTTACTTTTCCTTGCTGGACTTCCTAGGGTTTCCTAAGACTCTTGCCTGACTTGGCTTCACTTTCTCCAGCCAGCCTAATAAGCTTTCAGCTAACTGACAGGCTTGATGTGGGGGTGGGGAGGGGGGCCAACTCTCGCAATAGATAAGCACAGCTATTTGTTGGATTTAAGAAGAAAAAGAAAGAACAGCTTAGCTATCAATATAGCCAGTTACCTTCAAGTTTCCTTTTTAATCGTTCGAAATTCACCAAATCCAAAATCGAAAGACAATATCTGATGTGTTGGTTTACTCATCTCTTGCTGCATATACCAAGTGAACCCTAAAATTTAATGGGGTGAAATGACACTTTTTGTCATTTGTGTTGGTGGTACTGGGGTTTGAACTCAGAGCCTTGTGCTTGCTCAGCTTGCTCACATATGACTGTGGCGCTTTAGCTGTGCGTAGATGCTCACTTCTGTCCCCAATTCTCCCTATGTAGCCTATTGGCAAATGTTGATACACTAAACATGGCTGAAGATGGACTGAGGGTCTGTCTTCCCATGGCATTCCTGTGCCATGTAAGAAATCTCATTTCTCTGCCCTTTGCCAGGTCTCCTTATTTGACATATGGGGTGAAATGTCAGGCCTGCCATGTGGAACTCCTGGATTTTGGGCCCTGCGTCTAAAACTCCAATTTCATGCCCAGGAGACTTTCCTATTATCTCCCCAGGATTCTCACAGGCTTCAGATTTAACTTTTGCTATGGGAAGATTGTCACGTCCTCAAACATCTGGCTCGTTCTATTTTAGAAGCCTAACTGCTTAAGCCTTTGTAATAGTTATCCCATGTCTATTACCACATTGTTGCTTTGGGTCTCTAAACCTGAGGCTCTTTTATTAAATACCTAGAAACAACTCCTCCTCCTCCTCCTCCTCTTCCTCTCCTTCTTCTCCTTCTTCTCCTCCTTCTTCTCCTCCTTCTTCTTCTCCTTCTTCTTCTCCTTCTTCTTCTTCTTCCTCTTCTTCTTCCTCTTCCTCTTCCTCTTCCTCTTCCTCTTC
>NW_012267346.1:113109-412988 GCF_000151885.1 Dipodomys ordii
CTTCTTCTTCTTCTTCTTCTTCTTCTTCTTCTTCTTCTCGTGCACTCAAAGTTAGCACTCTACCACTTTGAGCCAAAGATCCATTTCTGGGGGGTTTTGGTAATTAATTGGAGATCAGAATCTTATAGACTTTCCTTCCTAGGCTGTCTTTGAACTCTGACTCTCAGATCTCAGCCTTGTGAGTAGCTAGTGTTACAGGTATAAGCCACTAGCACCCAGCCCCAGACACTCTTAAGAGAGCCTTGAGTCCAAGATGTTTATAAAGAAGATGATTAAAAGGGGAATATCTCTCAAGAGACAAGAGGAGATCCACACACAACCCTCCGGGGCGATCTGCAGTGTGATCACTATTCCAAGCGAGTTCTGCAAGGGGAGGGCCTACAGTTCACACCCACCCTCCTAAGCTGATCCATCCGGGGTTCCCAAACCACTTCTGAGATGCATGCAGGTTTGTCTAAGGTTCTCAAAGCCCCCTGGGGGTTGTAAACCCCGGACTGCTTGTCCTCTCCGCTGTTCAAGGGCAGCAGTCAAGAACAGTTACCTCAGTCCTAAAGTGTCCCTGAGCTGTCTGCCAAAGGAAAGGAGCAGACAGCTGCAGCCATTAGAAAAGGGAAAACCTTTCAATCAATCAGGAAAAAGAAAAGCCAAAAGACCACAACCCTGCCAACACTGTCACTTCATTAGCCTCAGAATTCTTATTTCTCAAGAGGCTGGGCTGTGTGTGGCAGGAGGGGTCAGATAAGCATTAATGTGGAACAGGAAGGGAGGAAGGGAGGAGAGGTCTGCACTTCGGCTAGACTCCATTCCATTTCAGTGGTCACTTTATTATTCCTTATCACCCCCAAGCACATCTAAAACAAAGCATGTTTCCAAGGGCCTAAACCAAAGCTAGGCTCAGTGGTGCACGCCTATAATCCTAGCAGGAGGGCTGGGACAAAAAGATCATGAGTTCAAGACCAGCTTGGATTATATAGTAAAGCACTATCTCAAACAATAAAAATAAAAATAAACCTTCCAAAGACCTAAAGGAGTAACAAGGATGTTATTCATTCACTAGCTTAGAGTTTACAGCTAATAATCTAAGCAGATTAAGTCATCTCATGAATTAGAAAGGTGATTGGTTTGGATACAATAGGCATGGTTTTCAAATGGAAGACTGCCCAATACAAACTCCAGATGTAGGATCAATGCCTACTGCTTCCATCTACTGGGAAGTGATTTCTGAGCCATGTACAAAGAAGGCTGGTTGTGGGTATGCTAGCTTTCTCCTTGAGTTCCTCGCTCTGCTACTCAACGTTTTATATGGTCAGGACTGAACTATGACCTCTGCATTCTACACAGCTGTGACTGGCTTCGGGGATGTCAGTCGATTTCTGTCTGTGGTTGAATTATGAGAATGAGAAACAAAAGCTGCCAAGGTTGTATCAGCTGACTCAGGCACTTCCTATCTATGCTCCACAGCAAACTCTACATGCTCCTTTGGCTCACATGCTGAGTCAGCAGTAGATGATGACCAGGAATGCTAATCTAGATAAGAAGTACCATCAAACAGTTGAGGAGAATACAACAGGGTGCAGCTGTAGGCTCAATATGGCACCTGGAGTTTGAGTGTTGGAACCATAATTCCTCAGGATTGAAAGATGGGGCCTGATGGAAGGTGTTGGGTCATGAGTAAGAGTTCTCAGAGCATTTCTTCTGGGACTGGGCTAGCTATGCTAGGTCAGCTCTCCCTCTTTTCTACATGACTGCTTCCCTTTCAGCTTCATGTTGTGAATTGATGCCTTCTCACCAGATACAGCTGCCTAACCTTGGATAATCCAGCCTCCAGAAGTGTGGGTTAAAATAAGCTTCTTATCTTGATAAATTACCTTGTCTTCAGCATTCTGTAATAGTAACAGAAGGTAGACCAAACAGGTGGATCTAAGGCATTCTGCTGACAACCAATAAGCAAGCACCTACCCTTTTTGAGATACATTGATGAGATTTTACACATTGATATCACAAACATGAAAGTTGAATCTGGTCTCAGATACCCAAAGTTCATCTTAGCAAATCTGATGAAGTTTGGAAGTTCAGAAAATGTGCACGATAAAGCTAAATTAAGACATGACTATAGACTAAATGTTTTCAGAATCTGAGATTAATGACAGCTAGCCAATTCATATCTTCAGTCCAAACAACCAATTTATTCCTACACTTTCACTCTGTATTCCAGGCCTGCAAAATAATCTCAAAATTCATGAACAGCAAATTCTGTATGCTTCAAGATTTAAGTTCAGAGAAAAATCAAGGTGTCTTCAACCAGAACAATTTAAAATGGAATCAATCTCCACATATTCAATGTCAATATTTCTTCCTGAGTCTCACGTTCTGGCCCATGAGTAATTAAGCTAATGATGATACAATGTCTTACAGCTTTTTAGAAAATGAATACATGTATCCATTGGTAGCCATGGTGATTATGTACTAAAACCTCCTTGGGCACCCAAATCCAAGGATGCTCAAGTTCCTGTACAAAATGGTATAGTATATACATACCTATCCATATCCTCTTGTACAGTTTAAATAATTACTAGATCTCTAATTACACCAGATGCAATGTACAATATCTATGCTATGCAACTAGCAATTAGTTAATTTTTAGGAGATAAAATCAAGAGAAAAGGTTTGTATATGTTTATTAAGCTTCTTGCTATGTGGTCTGATCTCAAATTTGTGATCTTCCTACCTGTACCTCCTCAGTGCTGGGATTACAGGTGAGTACCTCCCAGAAACTATGGATCCACAGTTAGTTGAATCCTCAGATCAGAAGCTAAGGACATGAGGGTTGAGTGTGCTTCATAGAAAAGCCTACTAGCAAATGAGAACGAAGCCATGGAATAGTTTCTTCCTCTAATCTTTCTGTCCTAGAAGAAAATACATGGGGGCTTCTCTAAGTAAGGGCTGCATAAATCCTCATGGTTTGTCAACCGTTCTCTTATGAAATGTGAGATTACACTAAAGCAATACATGACTATTTCTGGTCTGACTTAATAACTAACTAATTGTAATTGACTGAACACCAGGCCTCAACTCGCACATGTCAGGACTCATTTCTGTCATATTCTGGGGTCCATTGTGTTCAACAGAGAAGCATGCAGGGAAGAGTCCAACGGGTCACAGAAACATGGCGGACTGCAAGTCAGTATCACAATCCAGGATAGAGAGCCAGATGGTCAAGAGCTGGGGGACAAGAGCAGGGATCTGCAAGTCAAGCAGGCACTGCAGGATGCCTGACTAAGGTCACTGAGCCTGGGCTACTGTGATTTCAGGCTCTTAGTGACATGTGAGTGAGCACAGTTCTACAGAGACACACTAGGGGCATTGAATTAATAGGAGGTGTTGTTTATTGGGTTTGGGGTGTTCTGGTTTTTGTTTTTTGTTTGTTTCACACAGGCTGACTTCACACTCCTAAAACTATCTAAATATTTTCCCTTCTGAACATCTCTGGGTGACAAAAAAGAGGGATGTGAGACAGTCTTACAGAAAGAGTTTATCTATATTTAGAAGGGATGAATATGTAATGGACAAGACCTCCAGACATTGACTCAGGAGAAGCCCTTCAACCAACCAGTAGGATTATCCTAGGAAACAGGGGAAGAAAGGGCTAAATGTCCTGACTAACAACCTTCTGAATTTAAATGTGGATTTACAAATAAAATTGTGTCTTCCCATTCTGACACTGGTATCCTTTTTCCAAGGATACGCAACCACCTTTCCTGGTGAGCTCTTGGCCTATGTGGTGGTTAATCCTAATTGTCAACTTCATTAGATTGAGGAGGGCCTAGGTCATTAGTAAAATATACTACTGAGCCCATTTCCAGAGAGGATTAACTAAGAAAAGGGGAGGAGAGAGACTTGGCATTCACCCACTCAATAGGATGGGGGTCTGGGTGGATCAAAAGTGGAGAAAGTAGTCTGGGCAAAATGGTTCATGCCTGTAATCACTACTGGTCAGTAGGCAGATTGAGAGGGCTGCCAAGTTTGATGTCAACTCCAGGCAAAAAGTTAGTGAGACCCGACCATAACTCAACAAATAAAGAAGACACGGTGGTAAATACTTGTCTTACTAGCTACATGAGAAGCTTAGATAGGAAGATCATTGTCTAAGACCATAGCTGGGAACTCTGTCTTTAAGAAAAAAAAATAACTAAAGAGACTAGGAGGGTGGCTCAAGTGGTAGAATATCTGCTTAGCAAGTGACAGACCCTAAGTTCACCTTCCAGTTCTCCCCCTACCAAAATACCAAAATTACTGTGAGTAGAGGAGAAAGCACATCAGCATAGGCATAATGCTCTCTGCTTCTGTCTGCTGTGAGGGGAGCTGCTT
The DNA here is from genome assembly GCF_000151885.1 of Dipodomys ordii. Classification (NCBI taxonomy): domain Eukaryota; kingdom Metazoa; phylum Chordata; class Mammalia; order Rodentia; family Heteromyidae; genus Dipodomys; species Dipodomys ordii. Next base: position 117,478 of record NW_012267346.1, read on the forward strand.
TGCTCCACCACACACTCTCTGTCATGAGACTCAGCCTTGCTTCTGGCCTACTGCAATGGAGCCAGCCCACCATGGACAGAAACCTGTGAACTCATGAACCAAAGCAAGTCCTTCCTCCTTTGGGATCATTTCTCTGAGGTATTTGTTGCAACACGTCTTTTCATTGCTTTTCAGCCATGCATATGATATTGGGCATCCATAAAGCTAAGCACTAGAAACATCTAGAATATAAACAGTAAGTGCTATGGGTCCAGGACTCTTCAACGAACTAGACAGAGAAAAGGAAAGAAACAGATTATTCTTGCCTCCAAGATGCTTACCCTAGAGGACAACAAGCTGATACCCTTCATTTGGCCCTGTATATAGATAACACACACACACGCATGCACACACACACACATATACATATTTGTGATACTGAAATTGGAATTCAGGGCCTTGTTACTGATGAGCCACACCTCCAGCACTTTGAGTTTTAGTTTGTTTTTCAGTCTCGCTTTTGCCCACGGCCAGCCCCTAGACCTCCTGGATCTTCCTACTTCTGCCTCTTGACTATCTGAGATTATAGACATTTGCTGTCACACCCAGTGTGCATTCTTTTTAGATAGTCTTGCCACCTTTTGCACAGGCTGGCCTTGAATGGTGATCTTCCTAACTTTACCACCCAAATAGAAGGGATTTCAGGCATGTACCACCAGAGACTAATTTTAAAATTAGTCTCTAGGGCTAAGAGATGCATCACAATTTACCATTTCCATTGGTTTTTCAATACATAATTCAGTAACGTGAAATGTATTCACTTGGTGATTGTAACCATCACAACTATCCATCTTAGAAGCCTTTTCATCTTGCAAAAAAATAAATTTGGCATGGAGATATGTTTCTCATCTCTTCTCCACAGGAACCCATTTTTTTCTTGGCTCCTCAGGAGCAGCTGCGGGGTGGAGGTTAAGCTCTCAACTCCAGGAAGCCTGGTTATTTATAAGCATCGTTAGCTCCTCACCTTACCACCTCTCCAGCTCATGCAGAAGGCGGTGAGACCCAGCTAGCAACCTTGGCCTCCAAGCTCTGCAGTGCCCAAAGGCCAAAAGCAATGCCTGTCCCCATCCCCAGAGTTTGCTGGGACAGATTTCTTCTCTCAACACTGTATTTATTACTGGGGTGTGAAACACAAATCTGCAGATGTCTTTTTTACTTGCCTGCTGTTAAGAGCCTGCTCAATAATTTAGCTCTCTCTAGCTTAAAGACATTCTGTTTTTGGTGGCCTCTGTATAAACCAGGGCAGGAGGCATTCTGAAGTCTACTGCATCCCTCCCACCCTCTCCTGCCTTGCTTGTGCTCGCTCTTCTCCTTGTAGGTTTACAACTGTACAGCCAGCAGCAACTTAATCCTTGGGCAGCCACAACCATTATGGCTCTGTCATAGACATGGGCTTGTTCTTTCTCTTCATTAAATTATTACAGCAAAATGATAGTTACTTAAAGGGGGAAAAAATGTGTCACAATAGGAGACCAAACACTGGCAGCCAATAAAACAAAAGGAGGCATGGAGCTCTTTAATTAAGGTTCACAAAGGCATGTGAATCCTGGCTTTTAGTTGCCCTGCTGTGCCTCTGCCTGATTAGCTTCAGTGCATCTGCTCAGTTTCCTGGTCTCCATCTGTACTGTGAGGGAGAAATTTATTCGGGTTGCCCTGATTCTTGGTAAGATGACTCAAAGGCATCAGCTGTAGACAGACTAATGGTGATGCATGTTGACAGAGCATCTCCAGCGTTCCTTGCAGTGTTGACATGCAGAACCGCACGGTCTTACACATACCTGGGATCAACTCATGTCCAGATTGTGGCCCCAAGTGACATACCTGCTCCCAGGGAAGCCCTAAGAGCTTGATCATGAGTACACAGCTGGAAATAGACCTCATCCATCCTGGGGTTGGAGGTGTGGGGGAGAGAGAGATTGTGTATCTGCAATGTCTTATATACAGAATTCCTCATTTTCCAGACTAAAAGGACCATGGAAGCCGAGAACCAATGATTCGTGCCTATAATCCTAGTTATTCAGAGACTGAGATTAGAAGGACTGCAGTGTCATGACAGCCTGTGTAGAAAAATCCTAGAGACTCTGTCTCTTAGGTAACCCGAAAAAGCAGGTTGGAGGCATGGTTCAGGTGGTAGTGTGCCAGTTGAGCAAGTGAACTGAGCAAGCATGAATTCAAACACAGGTAAAATAATAACAATAACAACAATAATAATAATTAGTTGGGATCTTTCTGCCCATCTAACACAAAGAACTTTTGATGCAACCGGAGTTTGTCTGTACATATGTCTTCTCAACACTTAACAGTGTAGCCCGGACCAAAGTGGATAGAGTTGTGTGGACAGAGTATGGTATGCAACTGTATAATATGTTGGCCTTGTATAATATAGGTCTGCAAACAGCTCATCTGTCATTTATAGAAAACAAGAGATAGATGGCACCAGTGGCTCACACCTGTAATCTTAGGTACTCAAGAGGCTAAAATCTGAGGGTCAAGGTTTGAAGCTAGCCTTAGCAGGAAAGTCTGTGAGACTCTTAACTCCAATTAACCAGCAAAAAGCCAGAAGTGGAGCTATGGCTCAAGTGGTTGAGTACTAGACTTGAAAAAGAAGTTCAGGGATGGTGCCCAGTCCTTGAGTTCAAGCCCTAGTACACACACACACACACACACACACACACACAAAGAGAACTTATTAGCCCTTCTGGGAAATTGCAGTATTGCTCAGTGGTAGAGTACTTGTTCAAGACCCTAGGTTCCATCCCTAGAGGGGATAAAGAGAAGTAAAGCCATGAAGAAAGAAGTTAAGAAGGGGAAAAGAACGTCTAAAGAATGACATTTAGAGCCGGATGCTGGTGGCTCACACCTGTAATCCTAGCTACTCAGAAGGCTGAGATCTGAGAATTGCAGTTCAAAGCCAGCCTGGGCTGGAAAGTCTGTGAGACTCTTATTTCCAATAAACAACAAGAAAACTGGAAGTGGTGCTGTGGCTTAAAGTGGTAGAGCATTAGCCTTTAGCAGAAAAGCCCAGGGACTGTGCTCAAGCCCTGAGTTCAAGTTCCATAACCACCACCACCACCACCACCACGACCAACAACAATAACAACAAAGACTTTTATCATGCTTGTAATTCTAGCTACTCAGGCGGCTGAGATCTGAGGATCAAGGTTCAAAGCCAGCCCAAGCAGGAAAGTCTGTGAAACTCTTACATCCAATTAGCCACCCAAAAGCCAGAAGTCAAGCTGTGGCTCAAGTGGTAGAGCTCTAGCTTGAGTATATAAGCTAAGGTACATTGTCAGGCCCTGAGTTTAAGCCCCAGTGGTACAAAAAGAAAAAGAAAGGAAGGAAAGGAAAGAAAAAAGCAAGCAAGCAAGAGAGAGAGAGAGTCTGTGTAAGAAAGGAAAGAGAAAAGGAAAAAGAAGGAAGGAAGGAAGAAAGGGAGGGAGGGAGGAAAGGAGGGAGGAAAGGAGGGAGGAAGGAAGGGAAAGAAAAAAGCAAACAGCGCGGAGCTGGGAAGTTGGCTCAGTGGTAGAGCGCTTGCCTTGCATGCTTGAGGCCCTGGGTTCGATTCCTCAGCACCACATAAGAAAAAAGAAAAAAGCCGGAAGTGGCGTTGTGGCTCAAGTGGTAGAACAGTAGCCTTGAGCTGAAGAGCTGAGGGACAGCGCCCAGGCCCAGAGTTCAGGCCCCATGACCGGACCCAAAAAAAAGAAAAAAGAAAAAAGCAAACAAGCAGGTAAGAGAAAGAGTGAAAGACAGAAAGGAAAGAGAAAAGGAAGAAGGAAGGGAGGGAGGGAGGGAGAGAGGGAGAGAGGAAGGAAGGGAAAGAAAAAAAGCAAGCAAGAGAGAGTGAAAGAAAGAAAAAAAGAGAAAAGGAAAGAAGGAATGAAGGAAGGAACGAAGGAAGGAAGAAACAAAGAAAAAGGAAGGAAGGAAATAAGGAAGGAAGGAGAGAGAGGGGGAGTAAGGAAAGCAAGAGAATAAGGTAAAAGTATGAGTCTTTTTCTGACCTAGTGGATGTCTTTAGTACACAAAGCAGTTGTGAAGGGTATCATAGAAATACTCAGTTGGGAATTAAATTTCAAAAAGGAAGCATTTTCCCCACTCAATTTTCTCTTAATTCAGAAAAATTACTTTTAAATTGATGTAGCACAGCAGTTTATAACAGTTGCATTATGCTCCCTCAGGAATAAATGCAGGTTTCCCTGGACTCTCCTTGGTAAAAAGGTAAACTCTTCTGACTCTGCAGGCTCCACTGTGCCAGCAGGAAAGGGAGCCTCTGCACTGGTTTGGGATTAAAGAGTCCGCACTGCAATCAGCTGATTATTTATTAAATACTTCCTCGTGTGGGATTCAGTGCTGTCCATAATTAAATTACAAAGACCCAGACCAGGCTCTTTGGAGTTTAGAATCTTCCATGGTATAAGCGGCTGGGTGATCTTGGCTCAGTGGCTGCTCATGGTATCAATAGTAATTATACCTTCTAATGATGTGGCACTTTATTCGAAGTACTTCTGCCCGAGTGTCCTTGCTTAATTAAAACCTACCTCTGAGCCTCAAGGGGGAGGAGAGGGGAGGCCATGTCTGAGTTCCTCATGGAGGCGTTGGTAGGTGTTCTACCAAGTGTTTAGAGGCAGGGGAGAAGAGGGGGTAGACTAATGATAATTTCACTGAATTTAACCCTAATTTATACATTAGTGTGAAAGCAGCAGGAGAGGTTTGCTGATCAAGCTATGCTGAGTTTCTGCCTCTCAGGGAGCTCCTAAATTTTAGGGAGTTTATTGCTTAGATATCAATCAATTTATAAAAGAAATCTTCTTGCCTTTTATTCTATCTCTGGAAATTTATATCCCAAGCCAAGCCAACTCCTTTAAAAACAGATCAGGCTAAAATAATCAAGTTCCATGGTGAATATCAACAAAATCCACCACGATGAATGGGAATGAAGGAGAATGTTTCATTTCGTATTTAAAATGTTAAATTGCATGCTTGTAATTCCCCTGATTTCGCTTTTTTTTAATTAAAAAATTCAAGCTTTATTCAACATTTGCATATTCATGCGTCTATAATGTGCACTGATTGCATTAAAGGCGGTGTGGGGGGGGATAGCATGTAAGTGCAGTACAAATATAGTTGCTCATCAAGAGGCCCATCTATGTGTGCATAGATAAATATTTCCAAACAAATTAACATATGCACCCCAGTGCAGGTGCTCTGGCCGCACTGCTCCCGTTGACTAGTTCAACCCTCTACCCATTCTTCCAGCAAGTTATAAGAGACAGAACATCAGTTTAAAAGTTGCATAATTTGGTGACTTATAGAACTAGAAAACCTTTGGCTAAAAATCACCGGTTGGAGTGACTAATCTTTAGCCAGCAATAGTCAGAGGGAAAAGTACTCATCTGCATTTTTATGAATACCCCCAAAAGCACAGCTCCTACACTTCCACAAAGACCTTGTCTGCTCTGTATTTGTCAGTACTGATCCAGTGTGCCAGCCACTGTGGAGAGACCATTTGAGCCAATCCTTACTGCCATCTTGTCTACAGACCCAGGACTTTCATTGGAGCTACAGTGTGCCCAGCTCTTAGATCATATTTTGTCTAAGCTAAGGGTTACGTAGCAAACTACCAAGGAGCTAAATCCAACCTGGTTTTGTAAACAAAGTTTTATTGGATAACCCAAGCATTCATTTACTTATGGACTCCAGCTACTCTGGCACTCCTGAGAACAGATTTGAATAGCTCCCACGGAGACCATAATGACCTGCAATGTCTTAAATATTTACTATCTGGACCTTTACAGAAAACATTTGCCAAGCTCAAGCCAAAGCCTGGCCAATACTAGACAACTCCCCAGCCTCCCTTTAACCAGGAAGATGTTGGCTTGTTCATGATAGGTCTGGAAGAAGAGTCATTATGAGCTACAGATGTTGAAAACAGATGAAAATGGAGGAGTGACACTTGGAATGGAGTGAAGGGAGGGAGATGGAAGCTTGGGTCATCAGAATATGTGACTGAAAGTGTTTGGAAATTCCAATAAACACTTCCCTGTATAAGTACATGACTCCAAACAGAGTCCTAGACCAAAGATTGATAAGAGCAATTGGTAATTTACAATAACGAGAGAGACCTGGGCAAGACCTAGCTGAAAGTACTGTGAAATTTCAAGAAGCTATATATCACTTTTTTTCTTGCCAGTCCTAGGCCTGGGCACTGTCCCTGAGTCTCTTTGCACCACAACCAGCTTTTTCAGAGTAGTTTATTGAATGAAAGAGTCTCACAACTTTTCTCCCCAGGCTAGCATTAAACCACAATCCTCAGATCTCAGCTTCCTGAGTAGCTAATATTACAGATGTGAGCCATGGGCCCTTTTATAGTGCTTATTTGATTTGAAATTTGTTACAGTCTTAGGCCAGAGGCTCAACTCCAGCATCATAAACATATCAGAAACATATCAGATCTTGTCACTGGCCACACTATGCCATATAAAGAGGGTAGTGAAAAGCAACACAAGACCTATGATGTGGCACAGACACACCATAGGAAGAGGCAACGTGAACTGTGGACCCATTTTCAGGGCACAGAGAAAAGAAGTGGAGCCAGGTTGAAAGCTGTATGTAATTATTAAACAATCCCAGACACAGGTGTGGCCTGTTGAGCCTTACTGAGAGGTTCCAGGGAAGTTGTTATTGCTGCCATGGCATGAGGTGAGGCCTCTGGGCAAGATAAGGAAGTTATTGCTGGGGTGGGGGGAGGCGCATTTTTGACTCTAGTCTCTAGATGCTTATCTACCCTGCCCTGATTTTTTTCCCCCTGGATTCCAAGGTGATTACAGAGAGAGACTGAGGATAAAGAATATAGGTATAAAAGGGGAAGAGGATGCCAACCTTTTTCTCTTTTAGTTCTTCTTTAGACTTTTGCAGGCCTAAGTTAGGAGTCAATGCTTTTCAGCAGAAGCTGGTTCTAAGTGTCTGCTAGAAGATAATTTCAGCTCAGGCTGAGCATCTCTAACCTGAAATCCACAAGCTGATATCCATCAAATCTGAAGCTGTTTGGGTACTGACGGGATGGATCTAAGTAGAAAATTCCAAGCCTGACATCCGGTGATTGTCAAAAATACAGACAGGTGCACTAAAGATAATAAAGTTACACATGGGTAACAAGGTATGTGCCACATGTGTCTTGTATTTAGACGTGGTGTCATATCCCTAAGAGCTACTCATTATATGCAAATATTCTACTGCCCTTCTGTTCCCAGGCATTTTGGGTTAAGGCACTCAACACCAATGTTTCTCATTGAAGGTTGCTGTGGCTTCTCAGGAAAGCTGAGATAACCTGAACCCCACTTTTGCTTTTGATCTTTGCTGCCAACTACACTTCCTTATTTCAGCCTCGGTTGAAATAAGCCAGAATCTCTGTTTTGGCTCCCAGGGTTTAGAAATAAGTTCATATTTGACCTGAGATTTTTTTTTAATGTGCTTGCTGGGGATAAGAAGGTTGTAATCTTTCTGATTTAGAAAATTAGAAAAAAAATTAAAAACAAAACAAGCAATAGCAACACAACTGCAAAACAGCTGTATGAAGAGGAAGACATCCTGAGTGAGTGTATTCCCAAGGGCATCGTGTTTAGGCAGCAGCCGACAGCTTTTTTCCCCGGGTGGCCTGAGATGCTCACGCTTCCAATGAAGGGCAATCTGTTTCCATACTGTATTTCCACTTAGCATTTACTTGAAAACATCAATTTCAAGTTGTCAGTATTTTTCTATTTTTGTGTGCGTGTGCCCATACTAGGGGTTAAATTCAAAGCCTCGGCACTATCTTTTAGCTTTTTTCACTCAAGGCTGGCACTCTACTACTTGGATCATACCTCCACTTTCCTGTGTTTTGCTTGTTAATTGGAGATAAGACTCAGAGATTTTCCTGCCCCAGCTAACTTCAAAACGTGATCTGTCTTCTACTAGGATTACAAAAGTGAGCTACTGCTCCCTGCCCACCTCCAAGACTTCACATATGACCTGAGATAAACGTTTTACTAAAGGCACTTTCTGACTTAAGCAGGCTAGATTCAAAATACTTTATTGATTCTGCTTAAAAGTCTCTCCAAGGCGGTTATTATACTTGAGATCTACAATGTGGTCTATTCTTCCTCTTCAAGAACATAAGAAACCCTGGTACTGGAAACTCATGTGTATTATAATCTCCTCGCTACTCAAGAGACTGAGATCTGAGGACTGAGGTTCAAAGCCAAGAAAGTATGTGAGACTTTCATCTCTAATTAGTAACCAAAAAGCCAGAAGTAGTGCTATGGCTCTAGTGGAAGAATGCTAGCCTTAGCAAAAACAGCTAAGGGACAGTACCCAGGCCCTGAGTTCAAGCCCCAGTATTGGCACACATGTGCACGGGTGCACACGCATGCACGCGGGTACACACACACACACACACACACACACAAGTGAAATAAATCTGAGAAAGCAAACTGGATAGGAGGAAGTACAGTAAACGATTTCAAGTTCATGAAACAAAAAAAGCAAGGCAGACTTCCTTGCTGCTGTGTCTTGAACAGCTGCGGGAGGACTGGGAGCTGCCCAGGAAGATGGAGTGCTCACGGAAGCCAGGCTGCTCTCCGTGAGCGTGCGGGGCAGTCCTGCCCGCTGGTGTGGGCTGCGGACCTGGCATTTGAACAGGAAAGAAGGCCAAGCCTAAATGAAATCCAACTGTGAATAGAGGAGGATTAAAATAAAAATTGACAGAGCTGGGGCCCGGGCTCAGCTGCCTGGTAGTTGTTGCCATCCTCTTCTTTGGCCATGAGACATGAAAAATGGCCTAGATAGCTACTGGCAGAGGAGCTGTGAGAAGCACATTTGTCTGCACTTTGTCAGGCCCGCGGCACTGGGAAGGTAAGAGGGGTTGGTGAGAATGCTGACAGGCTGATAAGTTTCTTTGGAAATGGCCTGTAAAGGCTGCCAGGAATGTGGGAAGCTTCGCCATGTAACTCTCAAACGCTTCTCCCATGTCTTAAAAGTACAGTGACTTCCAAAGCACTCTTTGAGCAGGGACACTGGATGAGCAATCAGGAACTCTTGGTCTGTATAACTTATATAACTTTGTACCAAATGCCCGACTTCTCCAGATGCCCATGCTTAGAAGGGGGTGTTCAACTTGGCCAGGCAGTGGTAGGAGCATAGCCCACAGGGTGGAAGAATGATGAGACTTGATTCCTGGGCCACTTCTGGCAGGCTCTGGGCCAGAAGGGCAGACATACACAACAGAACTTGGCAATAGGCTATGACAAGCACCTTGCTGAAGCATTAGAATAAAGTACAGTCAAATACTACCCATTGAAGCGCTGTGTGCAAGTTCTAAACCAGCTGGACCAGTGCATGCGATCATATTGACAAAGTGTTTTCACTGATGTAATGAAGTTAAAGATGAACAGAGGAGGTCATCCTGGACTAGGGCTTCAACCCCAATGACATGTGTCTTTCAAAGAGATCACAAGACTCAGACACAGGAGAAGGTGATCGGAGGACTGAGGCATGGACTGAACTTCCACAGCCCCAATTCAGGGAATGAGACACTGGGAGAGGCATGAGAAGTTTTCCTGAGGGAAGGAGGCATCTGCCAACACCTTGGTTTCAGACTTCTGGTCTCCTGAGCTGTAAGAGAATTGGCTGTTGTGTTCGGTCAGGCTGTTTGGGGTAACTTCTCATGGCAACTCTAACAAACTAATACAGTACAGCCTAGCATCTCTTCAAAATACTTCCTCCCCTCTCTTGTATTTTCTTATCTTTCTTTTTTCCTGTGTTGGTGGTGATGGTAATGGGGTTTGAACTCAGGGTTTGGTGCTTGCTAGGAAGGTACTCTGCTGCTTGATCTTTGCTTCTAGACCATTGTGCTATAGTGTATTACATTTTAGAGGGTTTTTGGGGTTCTTGTTTTGCTTTATTTAGGTGGTGCTCATATTTGAACTTAGAGCCTTGGATTTTTCTAAGCAGGTATTTTTTTGGGGGGGAGGGTCCAGTCATGGGGCCTGAACTCTGGGCCGGGGCTCTGTCCCTCAGCTCTTCAGCTCAAGGCTGGCGCTCTACCACTTGAGCCACAGTGTCACTTCCAGCTTTTTTTTTCTGCTTATGTGGTGCTGAGGAATCAAACCCAGGGCCTCAAGCATGCAAGGCTCTACCACTGAGCCACCTTCCCAGCCCTCTAAGCAGGTATTCTTAACTATAAGCGACACCTCCAGCCCTGATTTTTCCTGGGTCTCACTTTTAGCTATGGCACAGACCAAGGGGTCATGCCTGGGCTCAGTCTGTCTGTGTTAAACATCCTATTAGCAAGGATAATAGCATATGTCACTGAGTCTGGCTTACATTAAGAAAGGGTCTTACAGACTCTTTTACTTGAGGATGGGGGGGTGTCTATGCTGGCCTTGAACCACAAACCCAATAATACTTACCTCCTGAGTTGCTAGGATTATGAATAAGAGTCACCAGCACTCAATTTAACTGTAGTTGTCTTTTAGATAGGGTCTCCTTTTTTTGCTTGAATCAACCTGGACAAAAATTCTTTGTTTCCCAGAGATGATAGGTGTATGCTACTACACCCACCTTTTTTCTTCTGTGTAGCTGGGATAACAGGCATGCACTACCACAACTAGCTTCTCCCCATTGGATTTTAAAGTTGTCTGTGTAAACCATCTTCAATCTCCAGTGTAAATGTGAAAGGCAGAAATATTCTTCTCTAAACCTATAAATACTGTGCTATTTCCAGAAAGAAGGAACCTTGCTGCTTTGGCCCAGCCCTAAGTCAAACACCAAAGAGTATCATTTGCCTTCACTCATTATGCCCCCACCCTTCCTTTCCAGGAGTAAATAAGTAGATGTTACATTTTACTTATCAATTGGATATTGAACTTTTGTGTGTGCCTGTGCTGGTCCTGGGACTTGAACTCAGGGCCTGGGTGTTATTCTTGAGTTTTTTCATTCAGGTCTAGCACTCTACCACTTAAGCCAAATCTCCAGTTCTGGCTTTTTACTGGTTAATTGGAGATAAGAGTTTCATGGGGGCTGGGAAGGTGGCTCAGTGGTAGAGCGCTTGTCTTGCATGTATGAGGCCCTGGGTTCGATTCCTCAACACTACATAAGCAAAAAGAAAAAAGCCGGAAGTGGTGCTGTGGCTCAAGTGGTAGAGCGCTAGCCTTGAGCTGAAGAGCTGAGGGACAGTGCCCAGGCCCAGAGTTCAGGCCCCACGACCGGACACCCCCCCCCCAAAAAAAAAGAGTTTCATGGACTTTCCTGCCTGGGCTGACTTTGAGCTGTGATCCTCCGATCGTAGCCTCCTGAGTAGCTAGGATTACTGGTGTGAGCCTTTGGTGCCCAGTTTGACTACTGTAAAGTATATACTGCTGTGCAAATAGGCATGCAAATGATGAGTTAAATCTTCCCCTTTTGTGGGTAACATTCTTGTGCTATTCTTTGCATGATGTCATGTCTATCTGAAACTAAAATATACCATGTAATGGTTCATTAGGAGTAACCTTGAAGAGGTTCCTGGAGATGTAAATCGATTCTTCTCGTGGGCATCTCTGCACACCCTTTCACCTTACATCTTCTCCAGAGGAACCCTTTCCACATCAACAACTTCCAACAGCTGTTATTTTTTTTCATTTGATCATCAAAGATATACATGGCCTCTGCCTCTTTGCTAAAGGGTGTGGATATTCACACATCAGAAATGGCATTGATTTCCATCTTCTTCTTGCAGACAGTTATACTCTTGTGGCAAGTACTGGTATTTTAAGACACTGTTTCTTGTAATTTTCTGACCCACTAGGTGATCCTAATGGATGCAGAATGGAATTCTGTAAGAGAAAACTTTGAACTACCGAGCCTCAGCCCAACCTGCAACACAGATTTGGACCCACGAGGTTCTGCAGATCTCCTAAGCTCAATGCTTACACTCTATGTTGGCTTTTGAAAATAAAATTGTTTTCTGCTAAAAATAAAAATCCTGGCTGGCTCAGGACAAGTAGCACTGGAGTCTAACCACTCTGATGTAGATCAGGTGAGGCACAGAGGTCAGTGTGGGCATGCAGGGATCAGCCATTTTCTCCATCATGATATCTAAACTTTCCCAGTTGTCGTATTCAAAAGAGAGCTGACCATGTGAGTGCGTGCCTGTCATCCCAGCACTAGGGAAGTGGAGGCAGAGGATCCCAAGTTTGAGAACAGCCTGGGCCATATAGCAAGACTCTGACTTCACATCTTCAAAATTAAGAGAAGGGGCTCTAAATCTTGAAGACTTATCATTTATCTGTATCATTTCAAAAGACCCTCCTTCCTCATATGCACATACTCCAGTTAGAAGAGTTGATCCTCAGGTGCTTCTGCACTTCAGCCTATGTCTCTGATATTGCTGGAATATCCATGGCTAGGTAATAATGGGCTTACACAGCCTTCTTAAATTCAGACAAAAGGTGGAGCCAGAGGCAGATGCCAGTGGTTCACACTTGTAATCCTAGCCTGGGCAGACAAATCTCTGAGATGAGCATCTACAAATAACCAGACAAAAGCCAGAAGTGGAGATGTGCTTCAAGTAGTTGAGCACCAGTTGTGAGCAGAAAAAGCCAAGAGCACTAAGCTCAAGGCCCTGAGTTCAAGCCTCAATCCCAGCACATGTATGTGTGTGTGTGTGCGCGCACACAAATTACTAACAATTCCTTTGATACAAATACATTCTGGTGTAGGTGAATTGTTTTGCTCAAACCTAAAAGCAAAGCAATATTATTAAATTATTATTAGGGATAAATCTTTTTAATTAAAAGCAGGCAGCCTTTAATACAACATACTCACCCACCCAGAATTATCTGGACAGTATGAGCTCAGACAAGAATTCATACTGAAAGCCAAGCATAGTTGGGGTGGGGCATGCCTGTGGTGCTAGCATTTAGCAGGCCTAGGAAAGAAGATCATAAGTTCAAGAAATACATAGCAAGACTCTGCTCTCTTTCCTCTCTTCCTCTCTCTGCGTGCACACAGGCATGCACTGGAAACAAAAGCCCTAGTAAGAATCTGAATAATCCATAGGCTATTCCCAGAGAGAGAAGCCATTAAACCCTGACTCTGACTCTGTGACGCTGTGCCCTTCCCTACCCTTATCTACCGCTTCCCATCATTAAAAGGTGAAAATCCACCCAGTTGTTGAGCAAGGCCTCACACCGAGAAGGCCTGGAAGATGTACAAATGCCACCAGATAGCAAATCCCTTGCAAAGACCTTCCCAAATCTAGATGGCAATTACTAGAGTTTTACAAGCCAGTGGAGATTAAATTCTTCCCTTTTCTTAATCTTTGGCTTTGAATAGCTTCCTTTCTGTGGTTTGTCAATGGGCCCAAGTGGCGTCAACTCTAACATTCTAGGTGGTAAGAGCAAGCAGGACTCCCAACCAGGCACCAGAGAGCTGCTGCTAAGAAAGAACATGTTTAGTGTCTTTCTCCTCAGTCTGGCCTATGCCTCCCAGTTGCCTAAGGCAAGTTTAAAGCTATCTGTGGCAGAGTCCCACTGCCTGCCCAGTGGTCCTGGAACTTGACTGAAAGATTCTTCGGCAATCTTTTTTAAAATTCCTAGGCTGAGCCCAAGATCGATTATTTTCTGAAGAGGAGCCAATCAGGTATCAGTAGTACTTACAATTCCCTGGGTGATTGCAATATGCAGTCAAGTTTGAGAACCAACCAGGGTGCTGGAGAGATTCCCACATGAATGAATGGGGTGTGATCTGGCTCCCTAGGAAGACTCCAAGGCAGAGCACAGCAGTAAGCACCTTAAGCAATGGATAGCACAGGAAGAAAATGGTGCACATGATCTAAGTAGAGAACGATGTGGCTATAAGCCTGAGTCACTTTGGGTAAACACACTATTAGATTTACTGGTGATTGCCTAAATAATATCTGTGTTCAACGCTATTATTTGGTGGCAGTGGGTTGAGATTCAGGACCTCACACTTGCTACACAGGGGTTAAGCCTGAGCCACATACCCTTGATTTTTTTTTAAGCCACCAGAACAAGACTATTCTGGTAGAAATGTGCCCCCCTTTTAAAAAAGAACTACACTTCCCAGCCTGTCTTGCAATGACAGGAAGCCATGTGATAGGCCTCTACCCAGTGGAAGTCACAGGCTGGGGATTCTGGGAAAGCTCTTTAAAAGTTGCAACCTCAGCTACAATTGCTTTTGACTTCCCCCTCCATTTTTCTCTCTGAAACACAAACATGCCATTAGGGAGAAAAAACCATCTTACAATCAGGAAGACACCCTAAGAACATTGGCTAGAGTACTAGAATGAATATGGGTTTCTGAAGACCAAACCAGCCCATTTATGTACTACATGGGACCATTCCATCTGCTTAAGATCTCTCGAGAGGTAGAAGAAAGATATCCACGGAATGAGTAACAGGGAAATCAAAGATGTGGACATTAAATTGCAAAGTGAGACAATTTAGAAATGTGGCAGTGGATGTATATATCTGAGGGTTTGTCCCTACTTGGACAATGATGTTACTCTTTTGTCTCCCTCTTAGTTTCTCATCCATTAGTTCCATGACTTTTTTTTTTGCCATCTTCTTGACTCTGATTACTTTTCATTCTTCATGATACTAAAATTCTGGGCTATGCTATTTATTTTAAACATCTATGCAAATGGAAATCATATAAACAAGAGAAACTACTGTCTAGCATGTCTAGCATGTTACTAGCACAGGTTATTTTCTCTAATCTAAAAAGTAGTATTATTGGCCAGGGATGGTGGCTTGCATCTGTAGGAGGTAGAAATTGGGAGGATCAAGTTTAAGAGGCCAGCCTGGTCTAAACAACTAATAAGATATTTATTTCAACAAACAAGCTGGATTTGTTGGTACAGATCTGTAATTCCAGCTACCCAGGCAAGTTAAGTAGAAGGATCACAGACTGCGAGTGACTGAGCAAAAAGTGTGAGATCAGATTGGAAAAAAAAGCAAAAATTGCTTGGATGTGGCTTTACTAGTGATGTTTGCCTAGTAAGCAAACACTGAGTTCAAACCTTAGTACCACTAACTAGTACTGTTTATTGGCTCACTTTCTTGCTGGATGACAATGGAGAAATAATGCATGAGACTGCCTTTCTCCTCTGTTGTGTGGATGTTGTGCTGGGGATTGAACCTAGGTCCTCAACAGTGCTAGGCAAGCACACTACTACTAATCCATTCCCCAGCCTGAAGAACTTTTGTTTTTATTAAGTTTATGTTTAATACAAAGGACACAAAATGTGCATCTAAATAGCATACCATGTAACTGTATCTTTATATCCATACACACACTATGTATGTGTACACTCAGGTTAAACATTTTTATCTCAGATACTTTATGGAAAACTAATCACAAGTTTTTCTTCTGTTAGTTCACAATCACTTTTTTATAGTCAATCTACTGTGCTACAGCATAGTAGGATTCTCTCTAACTGAAACTTAGCAGCTATTGATCAATCTTTCCTAGCCTACCCTAGGTCCTCTGGTACCAAGCATTCTACTCTGAGTTTCTCTGAGAGTAATCTGAAATATTCTACATATGATTGAGAACATGTGGTACTTGTTTTTCTGGGGCATGGTTTGTTTCACTTCAAGAAGTGATTAGCAGTTTCATCTATGTAGTCACAAATGTCAGGAATTCTTTTGTTATGGCTGAATATTTTTCATTATATACACATACTGTACTTTCTGTGTCTATTCATCAGCTGATGAGCACTTAGTTCATGTGGCTATTGTAAGTAGTGTGGCAATTGAACAGATGTGTCTCTGATATATGGATTTCATTTTCTATGGACATATCCCCAACAGCAGGATGCTAGATCATAAGGCAGTTCTACTTTTAGATTGTTAAGAAAACCCCACACTAATTTCCATAATGGCTGTGCTAAATTATATTCCTACCAACATGTGTGCTGGGATTTACTTTTCTCCATATCCCAGCAAGAGGATCTTGTTACTGTTTCAGTTACTTTTCTTTTTCTTTATGTGACATCCCTGGAGCTTGAACTCGGTGCCCAGGAGCTGTTCTGAGCTTGTTTTGCTCAAGGCTAGCATTCTACCACTTGAGCCACAGCTCTACTTCTATTTTGTTTTTAGTAGCCTCATTGACTTTTGTACCTGGGCTGGCTTTGAACAGGAATCCTTAGATCTCAGCCTCCTGAATAATTAGAATTACTGGCGTGAGCCACTAGCAAATAGCTTCTTTTCAGTTTTGAGTAAGAGCCAGTCTTAGCCAATGCTGGTAAACATGCCTGTAATCCTAGTAACTCAGGAGACTGAAATTGGAGGATCAATGTTTGAAGCCAGCTCAGGTTGAAAATCCACTTTTAATTAACCATCAAAAATCTGGCTGGAGCCATGGCTCAGGTGGTAGAGTAGCAGCAAGCAAACTAAGCAAATGTAAAGCAAGTACAAACCCCGGTATCATCAAAGTAAGGAGAAGAGCCAGTTTTATTGGTGAGGAGATACCTTGTGATTTTGCTTTGATTTGTATTTCGATGATTAGTGATCTTGAGCTTTATTTTAGACAGTCTTGTTATATAGTCCAGGCTGCCCTTAGACTCACAATTATCTTCTTCTGAGAGTTGAGTACCAGGATTACAAGCATGAACCACCACTCCCGGCTCTGAATATTAATTTTCATATACCTCTTAGCCATTGGCTTGTCTGCTTTTAAGAAATACATGTTTAGGTCTGCCATTTTTAATCATGTAATTACTGTGGTTGAGGTTTCTGAGTTTCTTCTATATCCTGGGTATTTATCCTGTTTAATTTATAGTTTGCCAATATTTTTATATTTTTATTGCTCGGCAGAAGCATTTTTTGGTTTTACAAAATCCATTTGTCTATTTTTGCTCATTTTTGCCCTGTCTTTTACAGATGTTGTCTAAAACATTCTTGATGAGTCCATTTTCTACCTAAGACGCTTCCCTTTGTTTTCTTCTAGTAGTCTCTTCGATTCAGACATTATCTTTAAGTCTAATCCATTCTCAGTTGGTTTTTTTAAACTAGAGAGAGGTTTGGATGCCTAATTTCATTTCATGATTTAGCATGTTGATTTATATGCATGGAACCATATTCTCATCCCGCTTGAGTAATCTTGATGTGTTGTTGGATTCATATCAGTAGTATTTTGTTGGGAATTTTTTGGCACTATGGAATTTGAGCTCAGCACCTCATGCTTGCTAGGCAGATACCCTACCTCTTTGCTATGTCTTAGGCCCTCTTCTCTTTAGTTATTGTACATGGCCGGGGGGGGGTGTCTTGATTATTTTTGCTCAGTACAGTCTGGATCTCATTTCTCGTATTTATGCCTTCTGTAGTTAGTATGACAGATACATGTCAGCACATATTATTTTGTTGATATAAGGTACATTTGTCTGGTATAACCTTGAACTAAAATTCTCCTAATCTCTACCTCCCAGGTAACTGAGATTATAGGCATGAGCTACTGTGCCTGACGCCTTGTTGAGGGAATTTTATATTTATGGTCATCAAAAAATAGAAGACTAGTTGGGTACCAGTGGCTTGTGCCTGTAACCCTAACTACTTTGGAGGCTGAAATCTGAAGATCATTGTTAAACTCAGCCCAGGCAGGCAATACTATGAGATTCTCATCTCCAATATATCACCTGAAAGCCAGAACTTGATGTGTGGCTCAAGTAGTGGACCGCCAGCCTTGAGTGAAAAAGCTTAAGGACAGCACCCATGTTCTGAGTTTAAGCATCTGTAGTGGCACAAAAATAATGAGAGAGAGAGAGAAAAAGACAAAGGAAGGGAGAAAGGAAGGAAGGAAGGAAGGAAGGGAGAAGAAAAGAAAGGAAGAAAGAAAGAAGGAAAGAAAGAGAAAGAAAGGAAGAAAGGAAGGAAGGAAGGAAGGAAAGAAAGAAAGAACGAACCCTAACCTATGATTTTCTTTTTCTTGTTGTATTCCTGCCTGGTTTTTGTATCAAGGTACTACTGACCCCACAGTTCTTTCTTTTATTTTTATGAATAATGTAAGAATTGGTATTAGATTCAGCAGAAAAACTGGTCCCTAGCTTTTCTTGGATCAGAAACTTCTTACTGATTCAATCTCATTACTTCTTATTGGTATGCTATGGGTTTCTTCAGATTCTTTCTTGGTCAGATATGTGTCTAAGATGTTGCCCACATCTAGGGTGTCAGATTTGTTGGTGTGTAATTGTTTATAATATTCTCTAATGATCTTTGCCTTTTTGCAGTATCATTTGCAATGTTTTTATTTCATCTTTCATTTATTTAAGTTTTCTCTTTTTCTTAGACTGGGCCAAGGGTTTGACAGTTTTGTTTATGTCTTTGAAGAGCCAGCTCATTTCTTTGATCTTTTATATTTTTTTTCAGTCTTTATTTTCTGCCTGATCTCTATTATTTCTTTTTCTCAACTAGTTTTGGGTTTGGTTTATTCTTGTGTTTCTAGTTCCTTGAGATAGATAGGTAGTTTGTTTCAGATCTTTCACCTTTTATTTGATATAAGTATTAAAAGTTGCAAACTTTTCTATTAAAACTATTTTTGTTGTACTCCTTAGCATTTAGTATATTGTATCCATTTTCATTTGTTTCAAGGAAAAAATTTAGTTTCCTTGATTTATTTCTTGACCTACTGGTTGTTCAAGACTTTAATTTCTATGCATTTGTATAGTTTCTAACGTTTTCCTTTTTTTATTTCTAGTCTTCACTGTGGTCAGAAAAAGTTCCTTGATATGATTTCCATTTATTATATTTGTTAAGCCTTGTTTTGTGGCCTATCGTGTGATCTGTCTTGTAGAATGTTCTATATGCTAATGAAAGGATTGTGTGTTCAGCAGCTATTGGGTGAGATGGTCTGTGGATGTCTATTATTTGGTTCATTTTGTCTAGGGCACAATTTAATCCTTCTTTTGTTGGATCTTTCTGGATCTTTTCATTGCTAAAAATGGGGCAGTAACATCGCCAATCATTACTGTAGTGGAGTCTATATATCCCTTGAGGACTATTCATCTTTTCTTTATGTAGGTGTCCCTGTATTGGTCACATGGGTTAGAACTGTTACTCTTGCTGAATTGCCCCAATGAGTTGTATGTTCTTTTTTTCCTGTTTTTACTGCTTTTGATTTAAATCTATCTTATGCAATTATGCATGAGTGCTTCTGCTCTCTTCAGGCTTGCATTTGCATGGGATATCTTAGCCTACCACCTAAATGGTACTTTATGCAGGTGAAGTGAGCTGCTTATAAGCAACATATTATATTTTGGGTTTGTGTGTATGTTTGGGGTGTGTGTGTGTGTGTGTGTGTGTGTGTGTTGTTTTGTTATGTCTTTAAATTGGAGAGTATAATCCAACGACATTTAAGGTAATTTGGTAATAAGTAAACTCTTTTTTTTAGCCTCTTTGTAACTTGTTCTTCAGTTTATTGTAGTTTCTTTTCCATTTCCCCCTCCGTCTCTTATACTCTTCTTAGTAGCTAAGTGATTTACTTTAGTAGTCTGTTCTGATTCTTATTCTTTGCTTATTATTTTTGGTTTGCTTATTACAGATTTTTGCTTTATGGTTACCATGAGGCTTACAGAAAAACATCTTTTGATTTTTACAAGCTGTTTTGAAATAGCATAACATGATCATAAAAGTAAGAAAAAAACTCCACAGAGAACATACACTAATACAAAAAAAGCCCTAAACTCATTCTCATTTTTCCCACATCTTGAACTTTTGATTACCCTTTACATGTTTTTACATGGCCTGTCTTTTAACATATTAACATAATCATTGTTTTCTAAGTGTTTTGCTCCTTAGTCTTCATACTGCTGAGGCAAATGAGTTATGTTCCATGTGAACAATATTAGAGCATCCTGAATGCATTGGCAAGCTACTCACATGAGTAAGTTTTATATCTCTGATGTCCTCTTCTTACTCATCAGTAGCTCTTTCTTCCAGTTTGAAGAACACCCTATAGCATTTCTCACATTCCTTCAGCTTTTGTTTGAGTGGGACTGTCTTCATCCCTTCATTGATATAGGATAGCTTTGTTGGATACAATATACTTCACTGGCAATTTTTCCCCTTAAGTATTATGAAAATCTCATGCCATTCTCTACTGGTCTATAAGGGTTCTACTGAGAAGTTAGCTATCAGGGGCACTGGGACACCCTTATGAGTCGTTTTTCTTTTCTCATGCTGCCTTGAGAATTTTATCTCTTTTTCTCTCTTACCTCTGAGAGTACTACTCTACTATGTCTTGGAGTAGATTTAGTAGAGTTAAACTGTTGACTTTCCCATGCCTAAATATTTGCATCTTTCTCTAGGTTTGGGAATTTTTCTGTTATGATCTCTCTGAATACCCTATTGATATTTTCAAATTCCTCTTGCGTCTCAATATCATGAATATTTGATACTTTAATGCTGTCCTAAAGTTACTATAGGCTTTCTTCATTCCTCTCCATTCTTTGTTCTTTTGCCTCCTTTGTGTATGTTCCAATTCCCTATCTTCAGGCTCACTAATTCTATCTTCTGTTTGATCTATTCTATTATTGAAGTCTATTCATATTCTTTAGCTCAAGGATTTTCATGTGATTTTTTTGAACATTGCTTTTATTTCTGTATAAAATTTCAGTTAGAGTACTGAACCTTTTCTTTTTGATTTCTTGAAGTCACAAGTTTTCTTAAAACAGCTACCAAAAACTCTCTATTCAAGAGGTCATTGACATTAATTACTCTTGGCTTGTTTGGGGGTACTTACTTTGGCCTTTGAGTGTGATCATAATTTCTAGAAAGTTCTTGATGTGTGGTGAGTAGTTAGGAAATGAAAGATTAGTTATTTCAATCTTCATGGTCTTGTTTGTACCTGTCTTTTCAGAAATTCTAAGAAGGCTGCTTATTTTCTTTGGTTCTATAGTCAAACCACTATTCTTTCGGCAAGAGCAGGTTTGCCATGGGTCTGGCACTGGTGTGTTGATACTATTTCATCACTACAGAGTGATCCAAGACCAAATCTGTAGT
This sequence comes from Dipodomys ordii, assembly GCF_000151885.1. Taxonomy (NCBI): domain Eukaryota; kingdom Metazoa; phylum Chordata; class Mammalia; order Rodentia; family Heteromyidae; genus Dipodomys; species Dipodomys ordii. Next base: position 138,555 of record NW_012267346.1, read on the forward strand.
AAACCTGTAGTAGTTGATATAGTGGACAGGATGAACCAGTTGAATATCTAAGAAGGGTCTGCCTCCAAAGCCTGTCCCTGGGACTTGTATAAGCACAGACATCTAATCCATAGTCACCAGCCTGTGGTCAGGCACTGTGGGATTCTGTCGGACTCTGGGCAGCATCACCCTGAAGGCACCAATTTCACAAAGCAATGTTACATCCTACATACATGTAGGATGTAGCACAGTGCTCAGCTAGGTTCAAGATCTTCACTGCTATGAGCTGTCTTAAGGCTAAAGTGGATTTATAGGCCATGATTACTACAACCATCCTTAGGTGATGCTGGCCTGAATAAAGTTGAAGAAACTGGGCTGCATAATTCTGACACTGAGGTTGTTTGAGAGGTTCTGCTTTTGCATTCTGGGCTTGAGGTCATTAGAGTCTTCCTATAGGTCTCTCCTGGTACTGAATTCTAAGGTGAAGTCCTGAGTTTACAACCCTGTTCCATTCCTAATGAATGGAGCCCTGCCACATGCTCTGTTGCCAAAGCCTCAATAGTGTTGATGAAGGCTGTCCCTTGGTTACCAAGTTTGCTGCTAAGCCAGGTCATGTATGATTTCCACAGCTTTGGGAACCTAAACCATCTTAGTGCAGCACCTAGGCCCATGCAACAGCTAGTGGTGGCACAAGTGAAAACACAAGTCCTTTCCACAAGGGTGGAGTTTTCTGTCTGTTGCCAGGGCTGATTGTGAGGCTTCAGCTGGGGTATTAGTTCTAGGGAAGCTGTGCTGCCTATGGTAGAGGAATGAGAGGTAGCTCAATTTTCAAAGACCCGTTATCACTGGGTCATACATGAACCTCCCAGCCACAGAATCTGTGCATACTTTAGCAGAAATGAGATTGGTAGAACAGGTATGCCCCCAGACCCAGGCAAAATTCAAATCTGACCCTTAAGAGACAGATCTCCATCTGATGCAGGGCCAAGTCTACAGGCTTCATCTGTGGGCTCTGGCAAGGTTAGAGGCTTTGAGTTCTGCCTTATGCTGGGACTCACCATGGTAGACCTGGATTTAACAGATCCAAGGCAAAGCCCAGTGCTAATTTTCATGCCCTCTTTACCACCTAGTGGAATCTTGCTCTCTCTAGTGCTGTGTGAGGATGATAGAGAGGTTGTGGAGACAGGCAGCCACCCAGGTAAAAGCAGGAGCTTTTCAGCCTTCTAATGCTTTCTGTGAATTATTGAACATGTTACAAGAAAAGAAAACCACAAAAATCAAGTGAGCTCATTGACAAGCCATTCCTTTATGCCTCAAAACCTGGTCAGAGAGTTGTCATCCAAACATTCCTTTTATTGACATTGGGCACCACTGCCTTCTTGGCCATCCAGCTGTCTTGGACATTTGACAGTCACTCTGAGGGTTATCCACCAGCTTCAGAGACCGTAACAACCATGGCTGAAGACATGATCCAGTCATGACCACTGCAAGGCCTACACCAGCCTTGGAAAGTAGCTCAAGCCTTGGTGAACTCCACATCACCCTGTTTACCTTCCAGGTATTCTAACCTCAAGCCAGAAAGGGATAACTTACCCTGTTAGCTCAGCAGAAAGCTTGTCATTGGTGCAAATACAATCCTTCATTTGCATGAATAACTGTGATATGTTTAGTGCATGGTCCTTCATTTGCATAAGAAGCTATGTCATGATTGGTGCAAACACATTTGCCAAAGCCCCTTCCTGCCTTTGTTAGCCAGATTATTCAGCTCAATTTTCAAGTCATCATGGAAATACTCTATTGTATTTTCCCTTTGGTGTTGCAATAAAGGCTACCTTTGAGTGTTTTATTCTTGTCTTGTTATCTTTATCATTACTAGAGTTAACTAAGCTGGTCACATGAAGAAATGGCAGGAGCCGCAACAGCATCAGTATAGCAATAGCAAGAAGAAGATGGCTGAAGAGTGTAAGATAATAACCAATGACAGGGAACCAAAGTGGTAGAAACTACAATGGCAGTATGAGCCTTAATCGCCAATAGTTCCAGAGAGCTGCCTGGGCCAAGTGTCTAAACACCTTAGGACTGAGAAATATAACATTAGCTATTGTCAATGTCCAAGAATTCCAACACTTTAAGCCCAAGAATTGTAACTCTAGATGTTGTCAAGAACCAAGAGTCCTTACACTCTTGAGAGTTGTAACACCAGCTGCTGATGCTGATGCTGGATTCCAAAGATATCAATTACTGCCATATACCAGGCCACGTGGTTAAAGCTCAGAGCATTCAGCCTCTATCTGAGTTCCTACAGTCATAAGTTGCTAGTTTCTAAAGCTCTGTTCAATTGTCCACTACCTCTCAGAGCTTGCAGTTGTAGTCTTTAGATCTTCTGAGTCAACCTCTAGATCTTGACTGTCAATGCTAGAACTTCTATTTGCCTACACATGATTTCTAGCCAGGTAGAACAACAGGGTCTCAGGTAGCTGATGAGGAACATCATCTTCATTTGTCTTTGTCTTATTATTAGTGAATCCTATCTCCTAACACTAAGAATTAACTATTTTTATTTCTTTTTAAGATGGAGTCTTACTGTATAGCTCTGGTTGGCTTTTAACTCACAATCCTCCTGTTTGAACCACCCTTGGTCTGGGATTACAGGTGTGTGCCATCAAATGTGGGGGCAAATTTTGGCTCAAAAAGATTATGTTCAATGAAAGGAATCTGGTAAAGTTCCTGGAAAAATGAAAGAGTACATGTTTTGCAATTCTCTTGAGTACGAACATTCAAAAGAGAAAAACAATATTACATGTCTTCTTCAAGAGATTTTATAAGTATTGATGCTAGCAGTGATAGGGATTGAGATTTATTTGAATATTCTTCAAGTCCTCTCATGGGCTGTCCTAATGTTTTTGAAAAATTATAAAAAGTGGTTTATTGAAATTAAATGGTAAGTTGGAATTTTTCTAGTCTTTCCTCTCCTCCTCTTTATTTCTACTTCCTTTTCTTATCTACTTTCTATTAATAAGTGGAGTAGCCAAAGTAAGTCACCATGGAAGATGACAGGAAATGGCTGACAGCTTTCATAGGTCTGCAAGAATGGGAATAGTTCTGATCGCATTCCCCAGGTGCCATCCTCCTGCGAGTGGGCAGTAAACTTATGGTGTCTGTTTTTCTTAATGTTTCATGGCTCATTACATTAGAAAATTGTTCTAGAGAAACATTGAAACATCTCAGGAGAAAAACTAGAAACAAATAGAAAATGTAGAAGTCATTTTGTAAATGCCAGTGTTGCTAAAAAAAAATGGAAAGACATAAACACAAGAAACAACAGATTGTTTTGAAAGTAAAAAGAAAAAAAAGTAGTGGAGAAAGCTATACATAGTAGTAGAGGCTTGTAATCCCAGCGCTTGTAGGCAGAGGCAAGAGGATTGTGAATTTGAGGCAAAGCCTTGCAGAAGTAAATAACCGTATCCTATCTAAAAAGGAAAAAAAGTTGTAGGTGGGTGAATTGACCTTAACTTAATAAACCTAAGATACTTATCTTCAATTTGTTGCATAGTTAATGACAAATGTCGATATCAGAATTATTCTTTGGTAACCTCAAGCCATAAATGTTGATGTTTACAGAAACTTAAGAAATCTAGTTAATTTTAAAAAATAAGTGTTCTGCTTAGAAAAAGTGAATCATGCAATTCAAAGCAAATTTCCATTGGTAATTTCAAAGTTAACCCCAAGGCTATTTTAAAGTGCAGATATTACATTCATGCACATTAGAAGATTAGTGTTTATTAAGTAAAATTATTTGAGCAATTTTGGATGGGGCAATGACTTTACAGATTAATAAAAGAATGGTCCCTGGCCAATAAACACTTTAGTTTTTATTGACAAGTGTGATCTAGTTAAGAAGCCTTAAATAATATCAGCTATATATTATAACATTAACATTTCTACTATTGGGAAATACAGAGAAAAGCATATAATTTGTAATCATTATTTACAAATACTCCGAAAAAATTGGCAACATATCAATATCCAAAATTAGGTATTCGATGTCCATATAAGCTTTGTCTCCTGCCCTTGTGTTTATTTAATATGGAATGGGAATAAAACTTAGTTATTTCAGATATTGACTAAGCATTGTTTCCAGTACTTTCTGGCCTAGTTTGTATCAGTAGGTGTGAAAATGTCCAAGACAGACAAATGGCAATATCCATTTAGCATCCAGGGATATGTAGAGTCTTTCTTTATGTACTACTTTCACTTTACCCAGCTTCAGTCATGCTCCATCAACTATCATCCAAAAATATTAAATGGAAAATTCTACAAATGAGTCTTAAGTTTTAAACTGCACACTGTTCAGGGTAGCCCGATAAGATCTCATACCATCCACTACATCCTACCTGGGGTATTAATCACCCTTTTGTCTGCCATAGTTACCCTGTATACAATAGCCACCCACCAGTTACTCTGGGTTATCAGATGGTCTGTCCAGGAGGTACCCGAATGCTTCTGTTCCTAACCCTTATTTTATTTAACAATGGAACCAAAGTGCAAATATGAGGCAAAGGAGGCACCCAGGCATAAAACCTGGAAGAGAGATGAACTCTGGTGCTATGTGGCCAATCTTCCAGGCGTAACTCTGCAGGAGTATAGGAAAAACATGATACAGAAAGACTATGATACAGTTTGGGGTATCAGGCATCCACAGGCGGTCTTGTAATGAACTCCTACAGATAATGTGGAGGGGAACACACTGCACTAAGAAACTAGGTAAGCCATCTCAAGGCTGACTACATTAGTATTTTGGCAAGCTTGGGTAGGAACCTGAGTTTCATCATTTTATAGAATAATGAAGTTGGCTATGGTTGAATTAGAGCAGGGAAGGGAGGGATATTTATTTCTAGATTATCTATGGTAGCATGATAGCAATGTTGTTTCCAATACTTGGTCATGTTGGCTAACTAATTAAAATGCACAGTCAAAGCTGAGGAATAAAAAAATGACTTTAACACATGGAAATGCCCATTCATTTGATAATCTCTTTCAATTAGTCTTCCAATTGAAATGTCACGTCACATCCATAGCAACTTCTTTAGTTTTTAATTACTGTTTTTCTGAAGAGGAGGGAGAAGTTGGTCACGTGTTAAAAAGTGGGTGCAAATTCCTCTACTCTTGCATAGCTTTTTCCTCTCAACCATTTTTGTTTGCTTTTTAACAATACAAAGTTGAGGTGTTTTCTTTGTTTGTTAAATTTTTTTTATTGTGAGAATACCATACAGAGGAGTTACAATTACATGGGCAAGATAACGAGTACATTTCTTATCAAGCATTGTTGCCTCCTCTTTGCTTCCCCTTCCCATCCCTTCCCATCCTCCCCCCCACTTCCCCCCACCGGTCCTCCTTCCCTCCACCAAAGAAAGACTTGGAAAAAATTATATTAAGTGAAGTAAGCCAGGCCCAAAGAAACATAGGTCCCATGGTTTCCCTTATTTACAATAACTAGTATATGTCTGAGACAAGCAGAAAAGGTCAGAGAAGTTGATGTTAGGGGAATAAACCCCAAGATAAGTATTCAAATGGTTTTTTTTCTTTCATGCAATTGTTTCTAACATATTTATAAGATGATTTCTATGTTGCTTTGTATGTCCCTCCCCCACGGTATAATCCCTTCTTTCACTGTATTTGACGTTGGTATAATTTGTGGAGGGGAAGGGCAAAAACAAATGGTTTAACTAGGGATACAGGTGGAGCCATTGCAACAATGAGATGTACAAATCGTTATGTTGAAAAACAAAAGTTGAGGTGTTTTCAACTTCATCTTTTTTTTATTGTGAAAATACTGTACAGAGGGGTTACAATTACATGGGCAAGGTAATGAGTACATTTCTTATCAAGCATTGTAGGCTCCTCCTTTGTTTCCCCTTCCCATCCCTTCCCATCCGATCATGACCACAAGTCTCCTTCCTTTTCAGTGCTCACATCTCCCTTCTGTAATACAATCTAAATAGCTTGCCTAGCTGTAAGCCTTCTATAGATCATAGTAAGTATAGACAGGCGTTTGAGAAATGAATAGCTGGGCCACTTACTAGGAGCAGAAGGCCAGGCATGAAATAGAGCAGCTTCCAGACTACTTCCAGGGCCTTGGTCAGTGTGCGGCTTACCACAAAGGATGACTATCCACAAGGTCAATGGAGGGATCCTTTTCTCCAAAACTTCCCCAACTTCCTTACTTGGATAGGTGAATTTTGATAGATGGAGTTTATTATTTGTGGAACTTTTCATTCTATGCACTTCCTTCTTTGTTGTGTTTTATATAGAATTGTGCAAACTAAAACTAAAACAAAACCTTTGTGCACTGTTTGACACAGTTCAATGAGTGAGTGAGAGAATGATTTGTATCACAATTGCTCAAAGTGTGTAACACACTGGAGAAAACTTGGGTGGGGGCGGGAAGAACCAAGAGAGCCCTGCTGTCTGCAGACTAGTTCCATGCTGGCCATGATCTGTCTTTGTGATTTGCTGCCACAGTTGTCACTTCAGATGGAAATTTCCATCGAGATGGGTTGAAGGGACCACTGGGGGTCTTTGGTCAGACTGGTCTGATCTGTGAAATGGGACCATGCTCTGATTTTTGGTAATAAAATGTCTTCAGGCATTTTTATATTAAATGTGTGTCATCTTCCTGACCCTGTCAATAATAAGGGTTCCTTAGCAACAGGAACCTGGTTTCTTACGAGTTTAGAAGTGTGCGCTATAGAGAAGGAGGTTTAGGGCAGAGGGGAAGAGGACTACTTTTTAGACTTCGTGGGTTTGTGTGCACTGTGTTGCACAATTCTGTGTTCATTAGAAGAAAATATCGTAAGTGCATAATGAGGTACCATCACCAACCATTAGAATGGCAAAAGTCAAAGCAAACCAGTAGTCACTGCTGGTGAGGAGGGGGCACCCCAGAAACTTTCACGACTGACGGCAATGCATGATGCTGCAGTGATTGAAGACAGCTTGCTAATTTCTTACACGACTGAGCATGCGCTTAACAATGACCCAGCAGCCCTGGCGCTACTACCTCGTAAGGCTCCACTTACATGAGCTGTCTAGAATGGGAAAATTCTTAGGGCCAAAAGTTTGAATAGAAGTTGCCAAAAATAAGAAGACAGGAAGGAGATGAAGGGGATAATTAGTTACTGCTTGATGGGTATGGAGTTGCCGTGGATTGGAAATAAGAGATCATATTTGTAAAGCCTTGGGGATTTATTAAATGCCACCAGGTTGTTTACTCTAAAATGGTTTAGGTGATGTAAATTTCACTGTAATTATTAGGAGGAAGGCACTGAGTGGGGACAAGCTTGGGGCCACACCCCATGGTTTGCAAACACTGTGAACAGAGGGTCTGCCCTTAGCTCTGTCTCTCTTACAAGTGGAAATGGTGCCTGAGCTGGCAATACGGAACAAGTGACTTCTCACATTATAGAACCCTAAATTTTATAAGCGTACACATTTTATCTACATTTGCTTTTATTGATTCATTGCAGGAAGGTTTTTTTTTTTTTTTTGAAAAATAATGTGATTATATTAAGGCTAGAATCCTTACTCAGGAAAAACTCATGTTGAGGTTTAATGAAATCCACAAAATCAGACTGAATTTTAATACATGATAGATTATTATTGGCACCATGATTCCACTTAACAATTAGATCTGTCAGATGCTAGAGAGGGGCGGCAAAAATTGTCAGCACACTGCCTTCCCCATTACAAACAAGACTTCGAAGCCTGATGTGCAGAATGACATAAAATCAGCCAGGAAGTAAAAAAAAAAAAACTTGTCAAATAGAAGGCAGCTCACTTTTGTACCTACCAAAACCACTGGCTTAAGACATCACCTCATATATAAGCAATACTTCTATATAAAGGGTACTTTCTATTTACTATCTAATCTTAGTAACTTTCTGGTTTTGCAGGCTTTTTCAGTACCAGCTTTCTAGGCTGGCCAATACTACTGAGCCATGCCTCTAGCCTGTGTGTTTACTAAGTATTTTTAGGATAGGGTCTCACTTCCTGCTCAGTGTGCAACCTGAGCCACAACCCACTACTTTTATACTTCCCATCCTCGTTGAGATGACCGGCAGGTGCCACTGCATTCAGCTTCCCCTTTTCACAGGCTTTCCTGCATGGGGTTTTGCCTGGCACTATGATCCTCTCAATCTCAAGCCTTCTATGTAGTTTGGGATGACGGGCATGCACCACCAAACCTGGCTCTGGGTTGGGAGGAATCGTCTTTGCCAAGGCTGACCTCAAACTTTGATCCTTTCATTCTGATACTCATAAGTAGCTAGGATTATAGGCATGAACCACCAGAACCCAACTTGCATTCCTTCTTGCAGGATGATTTTTAGTATCTCTTATCCTTTTCCGTCCCAAAAGTAGTTTTTATCCAGTTTCAAAAAATGTTTCCTTCCTTTTGCATAATTAATCACCCTGGATTCACTTTGCAGTGAATGACGGACACCCTGATTGAGAATACAGAGACTTGCTCAGACATGGGTTTAGTTGGAAGATTTCGAAAAACACTGAGAAAGCAAATCAAATTTAAAGAAATTATTCGGTAGCTGTACAGAGAGAAAGACCTGCATCTTAATCTCCCTCTGATTAAACTAGTCAGAGCGAAGGGAACATGGGGCAGGTGGGATGACAAAGGTGATGAAGACGCCCTGGAGGTCCTGTCAGCGTTCCCGGGCAGTGCACTTGCTCAGAAGGAGGAGCTGAGTCCCACCTGGTTTGATATCGACCAGCTGTGCTCCATCAGAGCCCCTGATCACCATGAAATTCTGCAGTGACCTAGCTTCTACATGTTCCTCCATGACAAATAAAAGGGGCTGCTTGTATGATTTCTCTCCTGAGCTCCCATTGAGCTGGGGATGCATGTGAGAAGGAAACATGGCAAGTTTAACTAATTTCTGTGCTAGACATGATTTTCCACATTTTGTAGGGTAGGAAGATGCCATACTGTAAGAAAAGGGACAATCCGGTGAACAGAAACGGACCGGGCCTGGGGAGGGCAAGTGAGGGCAGTCTGCTCACATGGGACTGCTCACAAGGGGCTCTTCAGACAAAAGCCTGCCTGGAGCAATGCTGGCTAGGTAGAATATACTAGGGAAAAGTTCATCTTTTCTTGTTGCTTTCAATAGTAATCTGTACATGGCAAGGGCTGTAGGGTTTTCATTCAGGGAGAAACTGTTTATTCAAAGTAAATTTGAAGTCTCAAAAAATAATTCAGCAGGCCAGTCACCAGTGACTCATGCCTATAATCCTAGCTACTTGGGAGGCTAAGATCTGAGGATCGCAGTGCCAAGCCAGCCTAGGCAGGAAAGTCCATGCAACTCATCTCCAGTTAATAAACAAAAAAAGGGGGGGGGAAGCTGGGAGTAGGGCTGTGGCTAAAGTAGTGGAATGCTAGCCTTGAGCACAAGAGCTCAGGGACAATGCCCAGGCCCTAATTTCAAGCCCTAGGACTGGCATGGAAGGAAGGAAGAAAGAAAGAGAAAGGGAGAGAGAAGGAGAGAGAGGGAGGAAAGAAAGAGAAAGAGAGAAAGGGAGGAAGGAAGGAAAGAAGGAAGGAAGGAAAAAAGGAAGAGAGAAAGAGGGAGGAAGGGAAGGAAAAGAAAAATTATTGAGAGGAAGCAATCAAGTAAATAATATTGGGGAATCCCAAACAGAAAAATATCATTTTCTGTTTGTTGATAATAGCTCCTATTTCACAGGACTTGACTAAGTATATACCAAGAAGGAAAGCTCCCCACCCCTCCCGTCCCATTCTTCCCTAGGTGCTATGAACCAAATACTCTGCATTCCCAACACCAAGAGCACTCTATGTGACTGATCCAACACAAGTGTGCAAGCTGGGTTACGAGACCCATTCGAGGAAGAAGTTGAGTCTCTAGGAGCTTAGATGTCACAATCAGTGTCGCCAATCTGAACGCAGGCCTCCTGCTCAAAGCTCTGAGCTTTGTGGAAGCACACACCACTTCCGGGGTCCTCCCTGCAGAGTGGAGGCTGGCCCTGCTTTGAGAGCAGACAATCACCAGGAAGAACCACTGGGAAACCTTCAGTAAAAAGCATCATCCTGTGCCCTTCCCAGATGAGAACTCGGATGCTGTTTCCTGTTTCTTCCCTTCCTTCTCCATCTTCCTTTCCAAAGAGCCATGGTTTGCAAACACTGTGAACAGAGGGTCTGCCCTTATTTTTATTCTTCGTGTGAACACTTCTTCCCCCCAAACCTTCCTTGAGATCCATCATTATGAAAACACCTTCATCTTCCCCTAAGTAGTGGTCTAGCAAGTTTTGTTGGGAGAAGTAATACAGGCTGACCTTGGTGTGAATTAAAACACATCAAGGATTGGGAGTTTTGAAGTTGTCAGACCTGGCTTTCCATGAAGAGGAACTCTATTTTCACTCCTATCCCGGCAAGAGATTAGCAGCTTGAAATCACTTTGACAGTGTCAGTTGCTCTATTGCATACCACAGGGAATTTTAATTCCAGCCTGTGAAATTGTAATTGCTTCTCAAGGAGAAGTGAGGAATTCTGGGTAGCGGCCACAGCCGAGCTCCATGTCAGAGTTGTCCGTCGCTGCCACATCAGATATTGCTTGCTGTTATTCAAACATCACTCCTGCTTTCCATCTGGGAAGTTGAACTGGGGAGTGAAGCTAAATTAACAGAAGCTGTCAGCGGCTCCCGACAGCAGAGATGTGTGACAGAGGTGGGCGCTAGCTCATCAAGAAAAGTAGCTTTTTGCCTGTCTTTGGTTTAAGATAAAGAATTTCACCAGTAAATGTCATTGCTTGAGGTGTGCAGTTAAATGATGTCATTATTAAGCAAAAAAAAAAAATCCATGCTATGACATGATAAAATTAGGGCTGCCAATCCCTAGTCGATGCTTCCGGGAAAGAGGAGGAAAAATGGCTCAAAAAAGTCATTAAAAGAATGAAGATAACAAGTTCCTATCAAGCTGATGTTTGCAGTGGAGTAAAATTATGGTGCTCTCAAAAGTTAAACTGCCTGAGAAATTACTTCCTGGCTCTGGCTGGAATAAAGAGAAGCTGAAGTCACCACATGTGACTACAAACCATGAGAGACATGGGCAATTATCTGCAGATAGGGGGACCCTGTCACCTGTCATCAAATGGAAAGTCCTACATAGTACTAAGAGGTTTCAAAATTAGTATTTTTCTTTCTTCTACAAGTCAGAAACGAAACAGACTGGACTACATCTAATTTCTTAGAAAAGATCCTGTCTGTGGCTGGGCACAGCCTGTAATCCTAGGCTTGCAGGAGGCTGAGATTAGGAGGATTGTGATTTGAGGCTGGTTCAGGCCAAAAAAAAAAAAAAAAAGTTGTCAAGACTTCATGTCAACCAATAGCAGGAATGTGGCATAATCCCATTCCAGCTATGTGGACAGCTCCACTCTGGAGAATCATGGTTGCAGGCCAGCCTGGACAAAAAGTTCATGAGATTCCACAGAAACAGGAAAAGCTAAATGTAGTGGTGTAGCAGAAAAAATAGAGGACTAACCTGGGGAAAATAAGAGGGAATCTTGAAAACAGAGTCCTGAGCACTACTTGGTCAAGCCTGTAATCCTACCTACTCAAGAAGTTGAGATCCAGAGGATCACAATTCAAAATAGGTCTAGGCAGAAAAGCGTGAAACTCTATCTCTAACCAGCCAAAAGCTGGAGTGCCAAACTTGAGCAAGCCGAGCAAGTCAAAGGAACTGATTTTAAGCCCCAACACTGGCAAAAATAAAATATAGAAATACCAAAAAGGGCTGGTGACGTGGCTTAAATGGCAGCTGCTTCATGCCTGCTAACTAAACTAAGCCTAAAATATACGTCCTTATGTAGAAAAACGAACTTTACAACTTTTGCCGGGGGAGGGGGGAGATAGGGAGGGGTGGGGAGGAGGGATGGGAAGGGGAAACAAAGGAGGAGGCTACAATGCTTGATAAGAAATGTACTCAATACCTTGCCCTTGTTATTGTAACCCCTCTGTTTCGAATTTTCGCAATAAAAAAAAAAGAAAATATCAACTTTGTGACATTGCCTTTTTGTTCTAGAATCATAGGAAAATCAGACGTTGGCTTGACTTTTCCTCGTTTGACAAATTGGAGGAAAAACTCATGTGTTGGACTGTATTTTTGTTTTTAATAGCAAACCCTACCTTAAATGGAATTTGTGCCCGTTCTCTGATTATTCAGCAAAAGGAGGTGGCCGGGCTTGAGTTTATTTGTATTGTTATAGTGCTCTCTGTGGTCATTAACACTGTAAACAAGTTGAGCGCTTTTTTTTTTTTTTTTGTAAATTGAGACAGTCATACAATTTAATGAGTTGTAGCATGATAATTCAGCACATTTCTATAAACTTGGTGTGGTGGCACACACCTATAGTACCAGCACTCAGATAGATAGCCAACAGATCCTGTCTTGGGGGGGAAATATCACAAGACAGACACAATGGCTCATGCCTGTTAATCTGTTACATGATAGGTGGTGATTGGGAGGATCTGGGTTGGAATTCAGTTTGGGCAAAACAATTAGCAAGTTCCTATTTCTACCAACCCCCTGGATGTGGTCTGATTTCATTCTAATTCTAGTCTGTTCCTGCCTTTTCAACTTAAAAAATAACGATTCCTTTACGTACATACATGTATGTATACATACATAAAATATATTCATATTAAATACAAATAAGGTGTCACTAAAATCAAATGAAGAACTCATAGCAGATTTTACAGGACTGATTCCTACGTGGGAAAATATCTCCCATAACTTATCTAAGCCACAGGATCAAAAATCAGGTGTGAGCTGCTCAGCCGGCCAATAGACACACACTAATTACTGTTATGAACTCGTTACCATTGTCTTTTTGGAAAAGCAGGATTCCAGTTATTCTGTTTAAGTAGTTGGTAAAGGGGTTGTAATTCAACATGTCAGCTTGTACATACTGTGTATTTCGGTCAGTGTTACCCCTTCCATCATTCTATCTTTCCAGCCTCAGTCTTTTGCTCAAGTTTACTAGTTCTCTCTTTACATTGGGTATTATGACTAGATTGTATTCTTGGCTTGCTTAGTCTTTGAGGTATATTGTTGAGTCATTGATTTGAAGACTTTCTAGTGTTTTTTTAAAAAAGGTATTCTTTTAATGCTGTGAATTTCCTCCTCAGTACTGCTGTTGCTCTAAACCACAGGTTTGACTGGGGTATTTTGTCATTGTTCTTTTTGTTTTGGAAATGAAGTCTTGCAAGGTAACCCTGGCTAGCCTCAAACAGGCAAACCTCCTACCTTGGCCTCTCAAGTGCTGGGATTACAGTTGTGTGTCATGATGCCTAGCACCCTCACAGGTTTATTAAAATCTATTAAAATTAAGATTGTGTTTTTATTGGTATTGATTCCAAGATTTTTTTTTCAAATTTCTTTTAAAATTTTTTCTAAGTTTTTTTTTCTGAAATTTCCTCTATTACTCCATGGTTATTCAACAGCGTATTATTCAGCTTCCATATATTTGCATATTTTCCATTCTTTTTGTGGTTGAATTGTAGTTTTATCCTGTGCTGTCTGATAAGACATAGTAAGATTTGATTTGTAGACTAACATATCATGTATTCCAGAGAATGTTCGTTGAATGATGAAAAGGACATGGATTCTGCAGCTCTTGGATGAAGTGTTCTGTGAATGTCTCATAGGTCCATTAGCTCAACACAGATGTTTCTTTGTTGATTTTTCTGTGTGTATGATCTCCCCACTGAGCAAAATGTGTTGAAATCCTCAATTATTATTGCATTAGACTCTAAGCATTTAGATATAATAATTTGCTTCATAAATTTGGATGGTCTTATATTGTCTCTTTCTGTGATTATATTTATTTTCAAAAATTCCTATATCTTGATGAATTTATCCTCTTATAAATATATAATTAAGTTTTTGAAGATTTTTTAAGGCATTTTTACATTTAAGTATCAATGTTCTTGCTTTAAAAAATAATATAGTATTTATGTATTATATGTTTTTCCAAACCTTCACTTTTAAACTATATATAGCTTCATGGAGAGAGAGAGTTTTTTGTAGCCAGTATACAGTTGGGTCTTGGGTTTTATTTCCTCCCCTTCGTATATTATAATTGTCATAATTTGGTAGTTTTTAGTTATGCTCTTTGACTCTCTTCTCTTTTATATATCTCTTCTTCAAATGTGCTTTGTATAACTGTGTGGGTTTGTGTGTGTGTGTGTGTGTGTGTGTGTGTGCTGTTTTTATTTTTTGTAGTTTTCATTTCTTTGTTTCCTTAGCTTTAGGATTCCCTTAAACATTTCTTATAAGGCTGGTCTGGTGAGGTCCCTTGGTTTCTTCTTCATAGGGAAGACTTTTTTTGTTGTTGGTTGTGGGGTCTGAACTCTGGGCCCTTAACAATGGGCCTGGGTGCTGTGTACTCTACCATTTGAGCCACAGCACCACTTCTGGCTTTTTCTGCTTATGTGGTGCCGAGGAATCAAACCCAGGGCCTCAGGCATGCAAGGCAAGCACTCTACCACTAAGCCACCTTCCCAGCCCAAAGGAAGACTTTTCTTTCTACTTCATTTCTAGAGAATAGCGTTGCTAGGTATTTTGCTGCCAGGAGAGAGACTATTTGGGGCTGATAATGATGGTAGGTAGCATCCTTCCTGGAGGTGCAGGACCTTTGTAGAATCTTCTCCAGATAGGAAAGGACACACGGGGTGGTGCTGGGCTTTTGACACCATGAGCTCTGATATCAAGACATCTTTAGAAACTAAGTGGCTTGTGGAACTTGAATACATGTTCCCGGCAGTGTAAGATGAAGTAGAGCCCTTCCCTGTGTCCTTTAGGTGAGCGTAGATGACCAGAGTGTGGCTCTGCTACATGTGGTCCTGAAGCTGCAACACATGGATTAGAACATTCCAGCATCCTGCAGGGCAAGCGCTGGTGCGATGGGCATTTGCAGTATTGGTAGAGATGCATGACTTCCATGAGACCTTTCAAAGTCCCCAAGGACAGGTGTGGGGTTGTTAGAGCTCGTCAAACCAGCAGTTTCAGTCCCAAGGCCATACACTAGGAAGAATAAATTCCCTAGTTCCATGGAGCAATTATGGTGTGGTGGTAAGGCCTGTAGTTCTGGCCACTGCCAATCCTGAAGTTGTAGAATGGTTGGAGTCTGCGTGCTGCGAGATACTCACTTGCCTAAGGCCTTTGGTGCTGTCAGGAGCCTTGCTTCTGCCCCCTAAGGCAGGATGGAGTATAGACATAGCTGTTGTAGTATATTAGATTCTAGGGCAGGAGGGACATGAAATGAGCTCCTTCTTTGGAAGAGAAAAAAGCTTCGAGTCCAGGCAGCTCTTAAACTAGATTTGAAGCCTGTGACCACTGTGGCCTGCTCCTGTGGTTAGCGTGACTGTCTACAGCTATGATAGAGGTTGCTGGTATTTTCCTGTTGGCCATTTCCTGGCAAATGACCCGCCTACCCCAGCCCTCTTGCCACATAGCAGAGTTGAAATTGTAATTTAGTATATTCTTTTCTCTAGGTTGCCTTTCTGATTCTTCACGTACTTTAGGGCTCCTGCCATTTCCTTGTTGATTTCCAGAGTTTTCCTTCAATCACACTCCTCAAATGCAGCTAGTGTCTGTGTTATCCTCATTCTTCTCTGAGGTATAGTCTTGCTCAGGCCATTTTGAATCGTCATGTGTTCATCCAGTTTGGATCCTAAGTGGCAGAGACTGAACCTAAGGCATTATATTCCAAACAAGTGTTCTGACCCTGAGCCTACTGGCTAAACTTCCTGACAATGCAATTTAAAAGCTGACTATTGTCTTCCAGTGCTAAGTCAGGCCTTGTGTTCCTCCTAGCTTCTCTGACTGCCAACCTTTTCTTTGAGTGTGTGTATGTGTTTTTCTTTTCCTACCACCAAATATAATCTCATAAAACTCCAATTTGTTTGTGGCCATGTCATGGAGACCATTTGAGGTCTCGTAGGATCATTACAATGAGATCTGGAGTACATTAAAAGTGATGATGTTTGAGAGTCATCTGAGGTATGCTGAGTTTGCTTCCTTTCACAGTAAGGACCAAGTGATTCATTTATATGATGTATCTGCAGATATTGTGTAACACAAATCCTGGAGTTTAAACGTGGATTTTTTTTGGCAATACTCTGGTTTGAGGTCTCATACTTGCTATGTAGGCCCTTTACCACTTGAGCAATGCCCTCAGCTCTTTTTTCCTTAGTTATTTTTGCCTAGGTGGCCTGGATCTATGATCTTCCTGTTTATACTTCAGGCCACAACTGGGTCGATAAGTATGTACCATCCCGCTCAGCACTGTGATGGCTGACATGGAGTCTCACACTTTTTTTGTTTTTTGTTTTGGTCCTAGCTGACCTTGAACCACAGTGCCCCAACCTCAGACTCCCTCATAGCTAGGATTAAAGGTGTGAGCCAGCATTCCAGGCTAGAGATGGGTGTTTGATATGAATAAGTGCCATCCCAATTAGTCCCATGTTAAACCCTTCCTCATGACTTAGTGGACCTTTGAAAATTCAGACCCATCAGCCCCCACTTTCTTTAGTCTGTAGCTAGATGTACTAAACTCACTGAACTCTTGCTCCCACTTCTATGTGTGTTTATTCAATCATTGAGCCTCTATCCTGGCATGGTGAAGCCATATTAACACAGTGGTGCGTACACTAACACACATGGACAGTTCTGACCATAGTTTAGCTCCAAAGCATCTCAAAGCAGAGGGATGAATTGGGAGCCTCGTTTAACAGTGTGCCAAACTAGAGGATTGGCCTTAGGTCCCTTTGGTTCTTCCTAATCCCAGATTCCATCTGAAAAATAAAGTGGGCACCAAACAGACTTCAAGCTTCTGCTCTTATTCTAGGCTGATCTCTAGCTAGGGTTTACCACTAAGCTTTTTCAAGATGGACCAGGTTCCAGATGAAGCAGAGGGCCATAAACCAGATCAAGCCATCTCTCCCTGCCCTTCCTCCTTCCTTTCTTCCATTTTCCCCTCCCCCTTCCTTGCCTCCCCTCTTTTCTCTTTCTTCCTTCTTGCTCTCTCTTTCCCTTTGTTTTCTTTTCTTTCTTTTGAACTCGGAGCCTCACACTTGCTAGACAGGACATTTTTCACTTGTCCTTCTGCTCCTAGCCTTTTTTGCTTTAGTTTTTTGGGGCTACTTAAGTTTCAAGTGTTGTTAGAAGCAAGTTCAAATTCTTTGACACATTAGGGAGAAGCAAATACTGTTTGAGATTGATTATCGGAAGGTAGTTGGCAACTTTCTGGGCCTTTATATGTGTGAGTTTCATGTTGGGCTGCCACAGGTTTTGCTTTTTATATTAATTGGAGTCACTGCAGTTCCTCAGCTGGAAAGCTTGACTTTGCCAATAGTCTGTTGGAAAGCTGGTGTTAAATTGCCTTAAAAAAACTTTTGTATGACTAATAGCATTAAAAATATTCTTCAACTAAAATTGCATTTTCCAATGCATTATTAAGAAAAGCAAAACTCGGTTTGATATCCATCCAAAAGTATTTAATCTTATCAAGCCAGATTGCCTTAGGCCATCAGAATTAGAAAAAGCTACAAAAAGATTGAGTAGCTACAAATGTTGTAGCTCAGGTTGAAGAACTTTCTAAACTTTTCTGCCTTCAAAAATTCTGGAGGATGAGGAGAGGAGAGGAGAGGGGAGGGGAGGGAAAGGGAGGGGAGGGGTATAGGGTTCTAAGTGAAGGCTGGAGACTTACCTTGAACACTAGGGCTACAGATCTTACATTCAGGAGGACAGAATGAGAAGGAAGACAATTGGAGAATAGAGATGAAGAAAATCAGGCAACGATGGAGTAAAGCCACATCAGATCTTCCTCTGGGTCTCAAAACTTAACTCATCTTGAGTGCCTCTCTACGTAAAACACTGAAAAGTAAAGCTGAACACAGTAGTTCATGCATATAATCCTAGATACTTGAGAGGTTGGGATTGGGAGACTCTTGATTCAGGAGCTCAGGCAAATGCATGAGACCTCATTTCAACTAATAAAAAGGTAGATGTAGTGGCATATAGCTCTATGCTAGCTATCCTGGGAAGTGTAGATAGGAGGATCATGATCTATGCCAGTCAAAAGAGAATGTATCTCAAAACAGACCAAAGCAAAAAGGGCTGGAGTTGTGGCCAAGTGGTAAAGCACCTTCTTAGCTAAGGCAAAGCACAGAAATGGTGGGACAAAGGGTGAATTAATTTAGCAGTGATACTGACTAGACACTATGTTGGCAATGAGCTATAAAACTTGGGGGAGAGGGAGGTCAGGGGGGAAAATCTGGGAGAAAATGAGGGGGTGACACTGTTCAAAAAGAAACAGACTCATTACCTGACTTAGGCAACTGTAACCCCTCTCAACATCACCTTTACAATAAAATAATTATATTTTTTAAAAAGCCCTGAGTTCAAATCCCAGTGTTTCCTGCGCCCAAAGAAAGAGGAAGAAAAACATGAGCAGCAGAATGTATGACACCCTTTACTTCCTCTACATGGGTCCCGTTTTCTGTCTTCTCTTTTGTTTTCTGTTCAGCTTCTCATTAACTCTCAGATATGGAGCAGAGGAGGTGTGCTGGAGACAATTCCCTGTGGCCTGTACCCTCCCAGATTGTCTTAGGCTCTAAACATAGAGGGGCTGAACCACCGCCTACTTCCTGGCCTACAGGCAGTCAGTTGTGAGCCGTTGGGCAGGAATTTCAAGTGTGCCTGTGAAGTTTGGAACTGAAGGTAATGGACCATAAAGCGGTGTCTACGGTGACAGAAGCCACACAAACGATCCCAAGAAAGGATGTGGAAATCACCCAGGCTCAAAACACACACAGAAAGGAGAAACCCAGACCATCTGCTCTCTAAGACCAGGGACTGCGAGGGCGATCACAGGTGGCTCCTTTGTTAAGTCTTCTCATCCATGTATTAAGAAGAGAGCACGTGTATTCTTCATTGCTCAGGTGTGGGAACAATTAGAGATAGAGGAGACCAAATCCAGAAAGCTGGAGTCAGTCCCTTCAACTGCAGGAGATAAGCAGAGAAGGTAGCAGGTGTTGGAAGGATAAAAGCCTGCTAAGTCATTGAAGCCATTCCGTGTGGAAGTGCCAAAGAGAAGATTAGGTGAGGCTTAAAGATGCTGAACTACCACGCTTGCCTCTTACTGAGGCGCACTCTTAATTAAAAGAAAGATGGGACCCACACATCCTGCTATGTTACAGCAATGATTGTAATAGCAGTGACAAGAGTGAGGACCACCAACAAGTGGCTAAGTGGAGGATTACTAAGTGCTCTTCTGGAAATGGACACATCTGGAAACTCATGGAAAGCAATGAATCCAAGGGCACAGAGTTAACTCTTGCAAAGTCAGGTTTTGGGGTCCTGGAGAAAGTGCTTACTATGTTGCACATGTCCAGGAATGGCAGTGTAGGGGAAGGTAAGGGTCTGTGTTCCATTTGTCACTGTGTTGCAGCTTCACTTGGAATTTTACTCCTTTTTTAGGGCTGAATAACATTCCAGTGCATGTTTATGGCATGTGTCTAAGTCATCGTTCATCACTAATTTGGGTAGTCACTATGGACGTTAGTGTACAGCCATCTGTTTGAGCCGCTGCTTTGAATTCTTTTGGACATAGAACTAGGAGTGGAAATTCCTGGTCAAATATTTGTTCTTGGTTCAAGTTTTGAGAAACCACCATACTATTTTGCAGAGGATTTCATTATTTTACATTTCCAGCAACATTTTTTTTTGTTTGATTCTTGTGCCCATACTGGGGCTTGAACTCTAGGCCTTGCCCTATCCCTTAGCTTTTTCCCTCAAGGCTGGTGCTCCACCAGTTGAGCCATGCCTCCTCTTCTGACTCTGGGCTGACTTTGAACCACAATCTTCAGATCTTTCCTGAGGAGCTTCATCAACATAATTGTGTGTTTGTGCATGCATGAATGTGCTTGTGAGTGCATGCGTGTGCATGCTCTGGTACTGAAGCTTGAACTTGGCCTAGTTAGTTTTTTTTTCCATTCAATGCTGGCCACTTGAGCCATGGCTCTACTGTCAAGCTTTTTGATGATTAATTGCACATGAAAGTCTCACAGACTTTCCTGCCTGAGCTGGCTTGAACCAGGTATGAACTAACAGCACCTGTCTTCTACTAACATTTTTTTTTAACATTTTTTTTTTTTTGAGTCTGGTCGTGGGGCCTGAACTCTGGGCCTGGGCGCTGTCCCTCAGCTCTTCAGCTTAAGGCTAGCGCTCTACCACTTAAGCCACAGCCCCACTTCCGGCTTTTTTCTTTTTGCTTATGTGGTGCTGAGGAATCGAACCCAGGGCCTCAGGCATGCAAGGCAAGCGCTCTACCACTGAGCCACCTTCCCAGCCCCTACTAACATTATTTTTTGGGGGGATAGGTGCTCAGATTTTTCTCCATCTTCATCAACACTAGTTATTTCTTGTTTGATAGCTTCCATCCTAAAGGGAGTGGATAATGTCATTTTGATTTGCATCTCTCTCACGGCTAGTGAGCCTGAACATCTTCTCACACGTTCACGGACAGTTCATGCATCTTTTTAGTCCTTTACTCATATCTGAACTGGGTTGTTTAATTTGTTCTTGAGTTATAGGAGTTCTTTATGTCCTGAACATTGGAGGCTAATTCGTTGTCAAAATTCTATTTACATATATGCCTCCCACACTATGGATGGTCTGTTTGCATTGTTAACAATGTTCTTTGATGCATGAAAGTTCTTAATTTTTATGACCCAGCAATCCCACTTTTTTGGGGGCATTTACCCAAATGATCACAAACAAGACCATACTAAAGCTACCAGCACAACTATGTTTATTGCAGCATTATTTACCATAGCTAAGATATGGAACCAACCCAGATGCCCCTCAGTAGATGAATGGATCGAGAAAATGTGGTATATATACACAATGGAATTCTATGCCTCCATCAGAAAGAATGACATTGCCTCATTAGTTAGGAAATGGAAAGACTTGGAAAAAATTATATTAAGTGAAGTAAGCCAGGCCCAAAGAAACATAGGCCCCATGGTTTCCCTTATTTGTAATAACTAATATATGTCTGAGACAATCAGAAAAGGTCAGATATGTTGATGTTAGGTGAAATGAACCCCAAGATAAGATCTCAAATGTTTTTTCTTTCTTGCTATTGTTTCTAACATATTTATAAGATGATTTCTTTGTTGCTTTGTATATCCCTCCCCCACGGTATAATACCCTGTTTTCACTGTATTTGATGTTGGTATAATTTGTGGAGGGAAAGGGAAAAAACAAATTGTTTAACTAGGGATACAGGTGGACTCATTGTAACAATGAGATGTACAAGAAGTTATGTTGAAAAACGAACTTTACAACTTTGGCCAGGGGCTGGGGTGGGTAGAGGGGAAGGTGCGGGGGAGAGGGAAAAGGGGGGGGGTAGATGGGAAGGGGAAACAAAGGAGGAGGCAACAATGCTTGATAAGAAATGCACTCGTTACCTTGCCCATGTAATTGTACAACCCCTCTGTACAGTATTTTCACACACAAAAAAAGAGTTCTTAATTTTGATTAACTCTAGTTTCTTTTTCTTTATTGTCGGTAGTTTTGGGATCACATTTCTGAAACCACTGTAAATCCAGTATCATGAAGATTTTTTGCAATGTATGTGGTATAGGTAGAAGGGCCAACTTTACTCTTTTACATATACATCCAGTTTTTCCAGCAGGATTTTTCTTTAAAAGGCTGTATTTTCTTTACTGAATAATCCAGGCATACTTACAAAAGATCAGTTGAGGTGGGGTGCCAGTGGCTCACCCTAATCCTAGCTACTCAGGGGCTAAGGGGAAAGGATCAAAGTTTGAAGCCAGCTCAGTCAGTTAAGTTCTTGACTTTTATTTCCAATTAAACACCAAAACACCAGAAGTGGAGCTGTGGCTCAAGTGGTAGAGCACCAGCCAGAACCAATCCCCACAGCATACTATGAGAGGATTAATTTTTGGGCTAACTATCCTATTTATGCCTGTTTCTACTGGTACTATACTGTTCTATGTACGGTAGCTTTGTTGTAAGCCTTGGAGTTTGGAAGTGTGAGTTTCCAACTTGCTTCTTTTTTCAAGATTGTCTTTGCTATTTTGGATCCTTGCAATTTCATACTAATTTGAGTGCTGTGTTTTCTATTTCTGAAAAACAGGCTGTTGGTATTTTGATAGAGATCACATTTAATGTGTAGCTCAGTATCTAAATAAAGAACTCCTTTCTACTCATGAACATGGGATATCTTTACAACATTTAGGTAGTTTAAAATTTTCTGGCCTGGTGCTGGTGGCTCACGCCTGTATTCCTAGCTACTCAGGAGGCTGAGATCTGAGGATCGTGGTTCAAAGCCAGCCATGAGACTCTTATCTCCAATAAACCACTAGAAAACCAGAAGTGGCACTGTGGCTCAAGTGGTAGAGTGCTCACCTTGAGTTGAAGAGCTGAGGGATAGTGCCTAAGCCCAGAGTTCAAGCCCCACTACCAACAAAAAAAGAAAAAAAAATTTCTGCAGCTCTGTGTGTGTGTATGTGTTTTCACATATGTTTCAGCATATGTTTTTTGCCTCCATGGTTGGATATAATCTCAAGTACTTGATTAAAATAATTACTTTTAAGATAATGTTACAAATGGAATTACTCTCAATTTCTTTTTTTGGACTGTTCATTGCTGGTATATAGCAACATCTAATTTGTGTTTTGGTCTTGTTATCTACAATCTCTCACAGATTTCCTGTGGATTTCTACAGTATTCACAGTTCAAAGGATCAGATTATCAGCAAATAAAGATAATCATGTCTCTTCTTTTGCAATTTTGATGCCTTTTGGTTTTGCAATTGTTCGCACTATAACTTCCAGTACAGTGTGGAATGCTCCTGCTGTTAGCAGCTATTCTGCTTATGGATCTGAGGAAGAAAAGGTTTGAGCCTTTTAACCTTGTCATACTCTTTATCATGCTAAGAAATTTCCCTAATATTTTTCTTTCCTACTATTTTCATCATGAAAAAGTGCTGGATTTGTCAAATGACTTTTTTGGGTTAACTGAAATAATGTTTGGGCATCCCCCCTCCCCCCACTTGGTTCTATTGTTCTATCAGTGATATTGCAGAGTGATTTTCTTATGTTGAACCACTCTTAATTTCCTGGGATGAATTCCATTTGGTTGTCATGAATATAAATAGTCTTTGTAATGTGCAGCTGGATCCAATTTGTTAATATTTGGTTGATAATTTTGGGATTCATGAGGGATTTGGCTTATAATTTTCCTTTCTTGTGATGTCTTTATCTGACTGTGGTATGAGGGTAAGGCTGGCTTCGTAGAAGAAGATGGGAGATGTTTGCTTCCTATCATTTGTTTGAAAGAATTCGAGAAGGATTGCAGTTAATTCTTCTTTAAATATTTGGTAGAATTTACCTGTGTGACCATCTGGTCTTTTTGTTATGATTATATTATGAGTTCTTTGTGTGGTTCAGGGGGGCCTCTAGATTTTAAAGGAAGAAAGTCTTGTTGCAAGCAATTTTTTGTAAGAGGCTAAACTAAGCCCCCAGGAGAATTTTTGCATTGTCTCTCATCCATATTCCTAATTTAGTATTTTGCCCTGCCCAGTAGATGTTCCTATTATTTCCAGTTATTTCAAAATAAATGACTCTGCAAGGATATTCTCCTGCAATCGGGAAGCGGGGGGACTCTCACAATTCACAAAGTAACACAGAGTGGAGTGCCAATAGATAAGACTTAAAAGTAAGCTGCCCTTTATCATTAGAATCATAATTTACGTAGATCCTATGTGATGGTACAATCACATAAGCACATATGTATCATACCTCTCTCTCTCTCTCACACACACACACATACACACATGTCTTACACCTTACACAAATTGGGCCCAATTATACTATGTCATATATAAACAATATGTTTGTGTCTATTTGGGAATCCTTGTATCTGTTTAAAAACCATAGGTTTTATGCCCTATGGAAATTAGAGTTCAATATGAAGGTAAATACAGAAGTGAAAAGCTCAGGCTTTGGAACCTGTCTGGAGTAACATTCATTGTTATTGTGACTAATTAGGCATACTAAGGCAGATCAGATCAAGTTGGGAGCTAAAATTTCTCATTCTGCAGGCTTTTATGGACTCCACAATTCCCTTACCTTAAAGCAAGGATCCCATTGTACACATTGCACTGTTTAATTCTGGTACCTGCTTCATCAGAACCACTAACTATAGTCACCTACCCAAAAATGAAGAAACCCTGGATGATACCAAATGAATCCTTTGCTTCAACTTCTCCACATTTGGGATATTCTGGCTATGGATTTCTAAGAAATAATACTGGGAGGAGATAATTGACAACTACTGAAGACTAAAGTGTCTGCCTTTCTTTTCCGCCTTGGGCATGGTGGGGAGGGCATGCTTTCTAGGGCTGTTAGTCTGGTTGCTCTTTTCATCTTTCACCATGGAAAAATCTCCTTCTTGATGGGCCACCCAAACCTTTGCTCACATTTACTCATTAATTTGATCTCTTCAAATACAGCTGCAATCCATTTTCTTTGAATTTTCCTTCCTTTGCTACATTTAGCAGAATCATCCTCAAAGTCTCCAAGGGAAGGAATGTCTTTTTTATTCCCTGTATAATTATTTGGGGTGGGCATGTGCCAATGTCATAATTTAAAACACCTATACTAATAAAATTGGGGTTCCTCTTCAAATGGCCAGAAGTTATGAAAGGAGGGGAAGTGGGGTGTAGAGAACTCACATTTTATATACATGACCTCAATGGCTCTGTAACATAATGTCGTTTTACAGATGAGGCTCAAAAGGCAAAAAGAGAGAATAACCTGGGTGGAACTGAGGCCAAGCATTGCTGATGCTAAAAATTGATTTAGATCCTCAACTCTTTTAGTTTCAATGTCATTTAAAAAAACAACAACAACAACTTGATGTGGCTAATCTGGCAGAACACTTGCCTAGCATACATGAGGCTCTGGGTTCAATCCCCAGTAAGAGTAGTGTGAGGATCATCTTAAACAGACTTGGGTACATAGCTTTTCAGCTCATCTGATAAGATTATCCTATATGTATACTAATTATTGCAAGTAAGGGAAACCATGGACCTAGATTTCTTTGGGACTGGCTTACTTCTCTTAATATGATTTTTTTCCCAAGTCTTTCCATTTCCTAACAAATGGGGTGGTGTCTTTCTGACGGAAGCATAGAATTCGTGTGTGTGTGTGTGTGTGTGTGTGTGTGTGTGTGTGTGTGTGTGTGTGTGTGTGTGTGTACCACATTTTCTTGATCCACTCAAGAAAATTTTCCACTTAGGCATCTGGGTTGGTTCCATATCTTAGCTATGATGAGTAATGCTGTGATAAACATAAACATAGTTGCGTTGGTAGCTTTAGTATGGCCTTGTTTGTATTCATTTGGGTAAATGCCCAGCAGTGGGATTGCTGGATCATAGGGGAGCTCTATATGGAGTCTTTTGAGGAACCTCCATACTGCTTTCCAGAGTGGTTGAACAAGTTTACACTCCCACCAACAGTGCAGTAGGGTTACCTTTTTGGCCTGGATCTTTAGCTTTAATATTTTGAAAGCTGTTTAGAACTTCAAATTAAATATATACATAATATGTGTATACATAATTGGGATAAACGTAAATGGTTTGGCCTGGATCCTTAGGTCAAATCAAATACAGAAGAAATTTTCAAAGTATCTTGATTCATGGCACTCCATGGCAAAAGAAACAGTTACGCATGGTTTGTTAAGTAAAAAGGGCCTAACAACTCAACACACCTTTATGTCCTAATAGAAGAGCTGTTTTAAAATAAAGTGAAACTGGAAAGAATATTTTTTATTTCATACGCAACTTGTCATGGTTATTTAATAATAGGTGTATTGTCATGTCTCAGACCATAGAGTGTGTTTATTTCTTGTTCCCATTGGTTTTCAATTGATACATGTTTTATGTCATAGTAACTACCCCAAACCTAACCTCACAAAGATATCAAAAAATGTTGCACCCGCTGATGTTGAGAACTGTGAGTGACTCTGAGTTCCTCGCTGTGCAGTTCTTGAAGATGTTGCCATTTCCTTATGAATTGTACACGATCCCAGGCACACCCTGGCTGGCTCAAGGGCCAGGGAGGTGTTTTTGAAATGCATGCCCATTTTACACCCGGTATGCCATGTGAATATTTTGATATAGTGAATTGGTTTCTACTGTCAAGCAAACTGACATATCCATCACTTCATGTCATTAGCATTGTTGTCTTTAGAAGCCATATCTTTTTCAGGACAGGCAGTAGTGGCTCATGCCTGTAACCCTAGCTACTCATGAAGTGGACTTTGGGACTTTACTTGTCTCTCCTCTCCATTGTCTCGGCAGTACTTCAGTTTGAATCCAGGGCCTTGTACTTCATGGAAAAACACTTCACCACTTGAGCCATGCCCCAGCTTAAAAAAAAAATGTAAAGGTGATGTGCAGAGAGGTTACAGTTACATGTCAGGTAATGAGTACATTTCTTTTTGAACAATGTCGCCCTTTCCCTCATTTTCTGCCAGTTTTCCCCCTCCTGACCTGCCCTTCCTCCCAGCCTTTTTGCTTTATTTTTCAGATAGAACCTTGTGTTTTTACCTAGACTCATCTTGAACTGTGATGCTTTCAATCTCCACCTCCCAACTAGCTGGAATTACAGACTGCTCATCATATGCTGCCCCTTTCTTTCTTTCTTTTCTTTCCTTTCTCTCTTTCCTTTCTTTTTTTTCTTTCATTTTATGATGATAAAGCCTCTTGAAGCTTTATTTGTAACTAAAATTCTCCCTGTATCACTTCTCCTATGGCACCCTGAAATATTTATCCTGGAGTGAATTGAAAAGAAACAGTATATGTTTTACTGAAGTACATATGGAAATCTAATCCCCAGTAAAAAGAGAAGTTTCTACCAGATAATTTTTGTTGCTTTTGGTTGGTCATGGGGCTTGAACTCTAGGCCTGGGTGCTGTCCCTGAGCTCTTCAGCTCAAGACTAGTACTCTACAACTTAAGCCAGAATGCCACTTCCAGCCTTTTCCATTTATGTGGTGCTGAGGAACTGAACCCAGGGCTTCATGCATGGGAGGCAAGCACTCTACCACTGAGCCACCTTTCCAGCCCCTACCAGATACGTTTTTATGTTCTCAAATTGACACCTTTATACTTGATGGAGGAAGGCCTAGAAGGAAAGAGAAGAATAAAGAAAAAGAAACTTCATTAATGTATATTTTTTCCAGTGTTTATTAAGTAACATATACATTCTTGGAACAAGACAATACAGAATTGAGTACATGTTCCCCAAAATGAGTACATATTTCAGAACCCAGGCACTCACAGTCAGTCCTAGGTACATACCAATTGGCAGAGGTCAAAATCCAGAAGATGAGCTGAGCGCAGGTGGCTCACACCTGTAATCCTAGCTACTCCAGAGGCTGAGATCTAAGGATCACAGTTCAAAGCTACTCTGGGCAGGAAAGTCTATGAGACTTTTATCTCCAATTAATCACCAGAAAACTGGGAGTGGCGCTGTGGCTCAAGTGGTAGAGCACTTGCCTTGGGCTGGGCAGTGCCCAGGCCCAGAGTTCAAGCCCCATGATTGACCCACCACCCCCCAAAAAATCCAGAAGATGAAGGAGCAGCAAGATTTACAGCACAGGCGTCTATAGTAGGCTTTGTAGTCAGGCCAATGTCAAGCTCTGCCTCTCCACCTTAGCTCTGTGCCCTGCACGAGTTATTTAATCTTGTAGGTTTTCAACTGTTTTTCTTTTTTTTGAGTCAGGGACTCTATATCCCGGAGTGGGATTTAATTCTCTCTGTTTCTGGCCTCCCGTGTAGTCTTCCTGCCCCCACCATCCTCGTGCTAGAATTACAGGCATGCATCATACCCAGTGAGTTTCCAAATTTTTTTTGGTCAGATGTATGTACTTTTAGTCTTCTGAGTCTTTAATTTTTTTTTAAGTCAAACAGGAATAATGCCTATCCGAAAGTTGCTTCTTCAGGATTCATTAGCACTGATAAAATGCACAGTCTAGGTCTACTCCATTTAAGGGCTAGTTGTCAATATCGTCATTAAAATAGAGATGTCTTATTGAAGGGAGGCTGCAGAAGTATTTGCTATTCTGCTGAAGAGCAAATAGCAAAAGTATGAAGAAAAAAATAATGGTTCACCTGCTGGTGGTATATCCACTTCAGAAAATGGTAGTATCTAGTAATGCTGAACATGTGCAAACACTGCGACCCAGCAATTCCATTATTAGATGGATATTCATCACTCACACACTTAATGTGTTCTAAATATCTTAATAAATCAACGTGATTCATAACAGGCAAATAATTGGAAAAATAGTGAAATGTAGAATGCGTAAACATAATGTGGTACTCTTAGAACACTATACAGCAATGAATACAAATTACTGCTAAAACAATACTGTGGATGCATAACTCAAAGCTGACCCAAAAGAAGGGGGACATGAAATAGTGTGTATTGCATGATTTCCTTCATAAAAACTTTCTAAATAGGCAGACCAGTTTACAATGTTAGTGATAAGGACAGCGCTTACCGTTAGGGAAGTGGAGTTAATGGCTAGGACAGTGCATGTGGAAACTTTTGGTGCTTGCTACAATGTGTACTTAATTTTTGAGTCCTTATGACTTAGTTCACTTTCAGACATGTATTATTTTAATAATTTTAAAAAACTATTGACCAAAATCATTGAAAAGATATCTTCACAGCTTTCCTTCTTAGCAGAGAAGACAGATAAAAATAAGAATAAAGTTTAAAAAGGAGTAGGTGCTTGTGGCTCATGCCTCAGGAGGCTGAGATCTGAGGATCCTGCCCAAGCAGGAAAGTCTGTGAGACCCATCTCCCATAAAGTACTCAAAAAAGGCTGGAAGTGGTGCTGTGGCTCAAGTGATAGAGTGCTCGCTTTGAGCAGAAAAAGCTCAGGGACAGCACCCAGGCCCAGTGGCCATTTATGTCTGGAACCTGTAGGTCATGTCTTATCAAGGATGGTGTCTCTTGGGAAAAATCAGGTTGTGTTATGGTCATCCTAAAATCACAGCAGCTCAAGACCACAGCTTTAGTGTTTAGCAACACAGGTCCTGACACAGGTCTAGCAGGTGCCAGCAGGGAGCAGGGCCCCTCACATGAACTTGAAGACCCAGGCTGAACAAAGTACCATCTAGACACACGGATCCACAATAGCCCCAGTGATGGGGACAGCAGGTGACCATGTACTCTGGTTCTGCACATGGGTGTACAAAGACTGATGTGACTCTCACACAGGCAGCTCACTAGCTAAAGCCAGGCTCCGTAAGCATGCCGGCATCACAAGGGTAGTGATGGTGCTGCACCGGGCAGGAAGGAGGCATTTGGAGAGGTCACTCTCCTCAGTCACCATTGCTTCTGCAGCTCCAGGCTCGTCTCAGAGTCCTCCTTCCCAATCTTCTTCCTTCCCTCCCTCCAGCACCAGCTGATAGGAAAGGGAAAGCTAGATTTCACAGCATTGTTGTCCCTCTACTCCTGGCCATCAGCAGATTGACAGACACTGAATGATCCAGTCCCGGCTGCAGGGCAAAGGCTTTGGTTCTTTGCTGGACCAAATTGCAAAGTGGAGTGGGACCTAGCAGAGGGCAGGTCATGGTTCTGGGGGAGAATCCTGCACTATTGAAACAGTCCTTGTAGATCACATTGAGCTTGTCCAGTGGGCAGTGGCTACTGAATGGCTGGGTATGACCATTTCTTACAGGTAAAAAAAAAAAATGGAGAAGGAAAGAAAGCTGTGAGAGGGAGGGAAAATGTGAGAAACGAGAGTAAGTCCATCTTATTTGTGTGTGTTCATTATATGTAGTTTTTTAATCCGAATAAGTTTCAAAACCTAGCTGTTAAGGTCCTATGTGCAGATGGCAAGGCTCAGATAACGTGGAGAAGCTCTGGGCCCGTTCCCAGCGGTGTTGAAATCGCATGATCTGCTGTGTTGTTTCCCCACCCTTAATTCTGTGAACACAATGTCTCCAAAGAGCAAGTGGTTAGCCTAAAGGCAAGGTCAACGTGAGTGTGCTTCACTGAAATGATGCAGTGAAAATCTGAGATTTGTTGAAAAGTAGCCTGTGTTCAGTGAAGGTGTGGGCTATGGGAAAATGGATCAAGCACCTGCAGATCACTGAACTCTGCACTCTGAGCATGGCTGGCATTTCCTCAAGGATCTCCTCAGGACCATGGCTCTGATAATACCCAGGGTTTACTCCAGAAAAATTCATCTGTTTTGATCCAGTTGTGGGCATGAAGTTTTTCCGACAGCCTACTCTAGGTTTTGGTTAGTATTTTGATCTGTGCAAGGTGTTTGTTACACAAACCCCACAGCGGAGCCCACTGTTTAGGAACCAACCAACCATGCACAGAGTTCAGGAAAGGGAGGAGGTGGCGGTCTCTCTGTTCTGCTGAGAAGTGAGGCACGCTCCCAGTGGATGTCTGACCACAGGACAGAGAGGGACACCGGCAGGGCTTTATAATTAAACAGCTCCTTTTAGAAGCACATTTCAGGCTTAGGGGAACTGCACCCACATTGAGAGATGGGAGGGGGCGGGGAAGGGATGGAGGGTGAGAGAGAGTCTGTGTTCATTTGCCAACTGATGACAAAGTTTTGATCTGGGGACCTTACAAAACACAGAAAATTTGCATGAGGGCATAGGTTTAGAAATTAAAACAATCCCAAGGCACTTGATTTTCCTGTGCTTATACAATGCAAACCACATACTGAAATTCTGATACATAGGATTGCTTATTAATCCATTTCTTTTATTGTGAAAGAAATCATTCATTTAGTAAAGACTGATGGTGTCCCGTCAAGGTAAAAATGTGTCCTAGTTGCTCACCAATGTCAGAGAAGGGACCTGGTGGGTGTAGACAAATCCTTTTTTCTGGTAGGTGCTGTAGACGTGGGTGGTTCTTCAGAGTTCACCAAAGGTTGGCAACAGTCCTTCAAAGTGGTAGATTCTGCTGATACATTCCAAGAGGAGCAAGGTTCCCAAAATAGATCTCCATATAAACTGTACAGGAAAATCTCTTTGTGAAAAAGATGTTTATGCCAGGTGCTGGTGGCTCATGCTTGTAATCCTAACTACTCAGGAGGCTGAGATCTGAGCACCGTGGTTCAAAGCCAGTCCAAGCAGGAAAGCCTGTGAGATTCTTATCTCCAATTAACCACCCCAAAACCCAGTAGTGCTATGGCTCAAAGTGGTAGAATGCTAGCCTTGAGCAAAAAAGCTCAGAGACAGTGCCCAGGCTCTGTGTTCAAATCCCAGGACTGACCAAAAAAAATCCAAAACCACAACAACAAAAACACCAAAGATGTTTGCAGAATTGGGATTCTAAACAAAGCATGAAGAGGAAGACACGCTTAAAAATGTTTATTATCAAATGACATTTTTTTTTCCACATCAGGAAAAGATGACTAGAGCCACTGTGTGGTAGATTCAGACTTGAAGAGTAGAGAATTTCTTTCTTTCTTTCTTTTTTAATACAATCACTGGCATTTCTTACTAAGAAATAAGCTAAAAGGAATTTCATTTGAAAGACAGTCTATGCCAGCTGTAATTCACTTTTAGGTCAAACAGCCAATGGGCCTAACTCTATGTGAGACGGCAGAGAATCATTAAAGGAGTTGAAGAGTAGGCTGAACGAGCTGGTCAGATGCCCGCCCTTTGAGAACGGATGCGCCACTTTCCTGTCCCCTGGGACAGGAGATTTGAGTTAGAAACTTCTTGTGCACAGACGCCTCTAATTGGGCTCTAATTGTAGACCTTGGCAAGAAAAGCAAGAAGAAACGCAAGCAAGGCGAGAGCCGCCACTGTCCTCAGTGCACAGTCTTGATGGAGTCTTTGCAGGTTTAGCGCCACTCTGGAGACTGCTGAGGTGGGCTGAGTTTCAGTAGAGGTGTAGGATGCCGAACCTGCATGATTCCCAAGCCTGTTTCTGAATTCCTATAAAGAAAGGGAGGAAAACCAATGTTCATATGCAGAGAAGGCCCTGTTGGTGGTATCAAGCAAGCTCTGGGTTTCTAAAAGGTGCTACCATTTCTTTATTCCTCTCGCATGGGTACACAGGAACACCTACCATGGCCCAGGTGGCCCCAAAATAGGAATGGATGTCAATTCCTTTTTCTAAAGGCCAGACCAAGTTCAGGACTTTCCAGACTATACTCATAAAATATTTACAGAATTCACATAGAGTGCAGTCAAGTCTACTCAGCAACAGATTATGGAGGGAAAAAATGAGATTCTCAGATGGGCTGCTGTTACCTCAAGAGGGCTCACCTCAACTTCAGTTAAGAGATCTGACTAGAGACCTCTTCCATTTAACCAGGTGTGCCTTACCAATGCTATCATTTTCTATGTATGCCAGACATGGAAAAAGGCTGGGAAACTCAGCTTGGAGAATGCAGTTCAAGGACAACCTGTGATGTATATCCCAACTTAGGCAAAAAGTATAGGAGGATTGTGGTCCAGGGTAGCCCAGACAAAAAGTGAGATCTTATTCAAAAAGTAACAAAAGACAAATAGTAGAGCATTTGCCTTGTGAGCACAAGACTCTGAGTTCAAACCCCCCATTATGAGTTAAAAAAAAAAAAGACAAACACCTGAAAAACAAAGGAAATAATTGCCACGGTCAAAAGACAGCCTACAGTGGGAGAAAAATTGTTACCTGCCCTTCATTGGATAAGAGGATTCATATTCAGGAAATATAAAATCTCTAACAAGCCAATCAACACATTTCATTCCAATCAGAATGCCTATCATCAAGATACCAAAATAAAAATATTAGTGAGGTTATACATTTGGTGGGAATGTGAACTAGTGCAACCACTCTGGAAGTCAGTATAGAGGTTAATCAAAAACCCAAAAATAGAACTCCCATATCATCTTGCTATAACCCTCTTTGGAATTTATCCAAAGGAATGTAAGTCAGCATACAACTGGGATTTGTGAACACCCATGTTTATAGCAACACTACTCAAAATAGACCAATTATGGAATCAGCCTCCGTGTCCAAGTGATGATTGGATAAAGAAAATATGGTACATATATACAAAGTGGACTACTATTCATTCTTCCTAAAGGAGAATGAAATTGCAGGAAAACTGGATGGAACTGAAAACTCATGTTAAGCAAAATATGGCAGACTGAGCAAGGCATGTATTGCCTGTTCTCTTTCATATGTGGAATATTGCTCTAAAGAAAAGAAATGATGAATATAAAATTGGGGGGATATTGCTTGGGGATTGGATTCAGCAGGAGGGTAGAGTGTGAGAGGAAAGGCCAAAGGGGAAGGATTAATATAGTTGAAGTACTTCACATATTCATACAAAAATAGAATGCAACCTATTTTTAATAAATGTGTTTGGAAATAATCACTTAAACTCCTTTGTACAGTATGTGCTAATAAAATGAAACAATAATAAAATGAAATAATTCAGTCGTGATTATAAAAAAGGTCAAGAGATCCAAGAGCACACAGCTAAATGAAGTTAGGAAGGCAACATAAGTATAAATGAGAAATTAAGTATTGAAAAAAAAACAGAGATCTTGAAATACAGAATTCTGAAAGTGATATTAAGAAAAAACATACCATTGAACATCTCCACAACAGAGTGATTAAGTGGAAACAATATTTGAAAAGTTAAGAACACAAAAAAATTTATTGAGTAAAATAATAGGTAATTTTCCTAACCTGGGGAAAGGTATGGATACATCCATGTCACTAGACATAGAACCTGAATAGACATGACCAGAAAAGAACTTCACCACAGCCAATAACAAGCAAACTATCAAAAGTAAAAACAAAACAAATTCAAAACTAAAAGGGAAAATCATCATGGAAAATTTAAGGAATTAATAGCAGATTTCTCAGCAGAAATCTTAAGGCCATGAGGGAATGGAATGGCATAGTCCAAGTCCTGGAAAAAGAAAGAAAAAGCAAAAACTCTGCCAACCAACACGACTAAAATTCAGTAGAGCTGTCCTTCAGCATAGAAGAAAGAAATCCCAAGATAAGCAAAAACAGAATTCATGACCATTAGGTCGGCCATACAAATGATACTTAAACGTGAACTGTCAGAAGTAAGAGATGGACAGCTACTATCATGAAAGTATGTGGAAGTATAAGACCCACTAGAAGAGTAAATATACAAAGGGTCAATAGAAAATAACATGCAAGCCAGGCGCTGGTGGCTCACGCCTGTAATTCTAGCTACTCAGGAGGCTGAGATATGAAGATCGTGGTCAAAGCCAGCCCGGGCAGGAAAGTCCGTGAGACTCTTATCTCCAATAAACCACTAGAAAACTGGAAGTGGTGCTGTGGCTCAAGTGGTAGAGCGTTTGCCTTGAGCTGAAGAGTTCAGGGACAGAGCCCAAGCCCAGAATTCAAGACCCACGATCACCCAAATAAAAGAAAAAGAAAAAAAAAAAAGAAAATAACATGCAGTGAAA
This sequence comes from Dipodomys ordii, assembly GCF_000151885.1. Lineage (NCBI taxonomy): Eukaryota > Metazoa > Chordata > Mammalia > Rodentia > Heteromyidae > Dipodomys > Dipodomys ordii. Next base: position 173,146 of record NW_012267346.1, read on the forward strand.
TGCCAAATTACAAAGATGAAGAAAACAAAGAATAATTTTTAAAAGCTAGAAGAAAATCATCAAAATGACTGGAATAACTCCTTGCTTATCAATAACAACCTTCGATATAAATGAATTAATTTTTTCAACTAAAAGATATGAATGAAGTCAGGAATATTTTTCTTACATGAAATTTCAGAAATAATGGCACCTATACATTGCATGTAAAAAGATGGAAAAGTGTGTTCCATGCAAAGGAAAGCGTAAAATAAACCAAGCAGAAGCACCTATCTTTATATTGGATGTAAGAGATGTTAAGACAAAACTGTATGAAAAGACAATTATATATAATCAAGGAATCAATTCAATAAGAAGCTTCAATGATAATAATAATAATTCTATATTCATGAGAAGCTGAGTACCTCTACTTTATATAACCAACAGTACTAGCTCTAAAGAAGGACAGGCTCCAACACAAAAATAATGGGGGATTCTAACACCCCATTTTCATCAAAGAAATGTTAAGTCCACTTTATTTAAATAGCTACACATTCTTTTCATGGGCTTATGGAACATTCTCTAAAATAGACCATGTAGGCCACAAAACAAACTCAACCATGTCCTAGGTCTTTTTTATCACAATAGAGTACAATGAGAAGTCACCCACAAAATAAATGGTAGAAAACTTATAAATTCATGTTGACTGAACAATAACATTTTTTGGAGTGTGTGTGTGTGTGTTTCTGTGTGTGTGTGTGTGTGTGTGTGTGTGTGTGTGTGCTTGAACCCTTAGCCTTTTTTATGTCAGGCAAATGCTCTACCACTTGGCCTATATCCCTAGGCTTTTTTTTTTGTTTTGCTTTGGGACAGGGTCTTGTAGTTTGTTCAGGTTGGCCTCAAACTTGCAATCCTCCTGCCTCTAGTTCCTGAACTATGTACTGTTCTCTGAATAGATGGTGGTTTACTGAAGAAATCAGGAGACAAAAAGGTTTTGAAACCACTGAAAATGATTGAAACTGGTGGGATAAAGCAAAAGCAATACTAGTCCACATCAAAATTGGAAGAATTCCAAATAAACCTAATAAGGCCACTAAAGCACTTACAAAAGCATGGAAAAACCAAGGCCAAAATTAGAAGAAAAGAAAGATGAGAGCAAGATTAGGCTAACTAGTTCATCCATGACTTCTTGGAACCTAGCATGGCTATCTTATAGAGGAGGTACTCAGTAAGTGCTTAGGAATGAATGAATGGGTGAATCTGAGGGTGTGTGTAATCTTATGTTCCTGGTGATCACCATGTCTTGCATTGCACTCAGGAATCTGTTCTACATCAGTTATAAATTGCTATGTCTAGACATTTAACCACCAGTTCCCATGTTCGCTGGGTGTTACAAGACCAGAAATAAGAGCTAGTTTCTCCTAGGCCAGAGCTTTTTAACCTTTCTAAGTCACAGATGGCTTTCAGAAGCCAGTAAAACTACAGACTCTCACTCAGAAAATGGTGGAGGCCTCAGTCCATATATCCACACAGCCAGCCACCGTAAACGCTACAGTGCTGAGGAAGGTTAGCAAGCAACCTCGCGTCCAGAGTGGATACACATTTTATGCATCCTTCAGCAACTTTTCTCTTTAAGCAAAAAACATAAACAAAAAACAAAAACAAACAAACCAAAAAATGATGTTTATAAAATTTTGGGCCATCTTAGAATGGGCATCTCAAAGTAGGAAGCCCTGAAATTTCAGCTTCATTAGGTTCAGGAGAAAAAAACCTCATTCTCAGCTTATCCTTGGCTCTATGTCTGCAGATGAAGAAGCTGCCACTGTGATGTGTGGTGCTAGGCTGGCCTGGAGAGAGGTGTGTCTACAGAATGAAGCCTTGGGTGTATAATGTATTGAAGACTAAATGATATGTTTTACTCTTGCTTGAAAACAAAACAGCTAGTCAACCAAACAACAAAACCAGACTTTTTTATTAGTGGTATAAAATCTCCCTCTCCCAACTCATTTGCATGAATTTTTGCCCCCTCCTTCAAGTATAAAAGTTACCTATTAACCAACCAAAGGAGTTGCATTCAACTTGGGCATTATTTTTTTCTCTCCGACCTTCGAAAATTTAACACATTTTAACATAATTGACATTTAAAATACTTTTATTGTTATTGTAGAAGTGATATACAGAGGGGTTACCGTTACATGAGTCAGGTAATGAATACAATTCTTTTTGAACCATGTCTCTCCTTCCCTTGATTTCTCTCAGTTTTTTCCTCCTGTCCTCACCCACAAGATGTACCGTTCATTTTCCAAATAGTGTCTAGTGAATACTCTTGTATTTGTTTGCCCTTTGTTCCAACTTTTTTGCATCCCCCCCTTACCTTCCCAAAGACAAACAAGACAAAAGGGAAAAAAAACAAAATAGGAACAACAACAATTAAAAATGTCTCTTGTTTCCTTTTCTTGGAGTTTATTTCATAAAATATTTATTTTATATGCACATAGCTATTAAGCCTTTGAGATCTGCTCCTATGCATATCTTCCTTTGGTCTCAATATGTGAATGTCTAGAGACCTATATAATTTATCATGCCCCAGTATGTGTGTTTGTGTGTGTGTGTGTATGTTTAAATCATACAGTGTGTGCACTTGTAGATTTATAGGCACATTCTATCTGCCACAAATGAGGGAAACCATACACCTATGTTTCTTTGGCTCTGGTTTACTTAGCTTAAGGTAATTTTTTCCAAGTCTTTCTACTTCCTTATGGTACAATATCTGGAAGCATCGAATTCCATTGTGTATATATACCACATTTTCTTGATCCATTTGTCCACTGAGAGGCATCCTGGGGGTGGATTCCATATCTTGGCTATGGTAAAAAATGCTGCAATGAACATGGTTATGTGGATCACTTTAGTGTGGCGCTGGGTTCTATGGGATAGATGCCCAGGAGTGGGCTGCTGGGACATAGGGTAACTCCATGTTTAATCTTTTGAGGAACCTCCATATTGCTTTCCAGAGTAGCTGCACAAGTTTACATTCTCACCAAGAGTGTAGTGGAGTTCCCTTTTGGCCACATCCCTGCCAGCATTTGTTATTATTAGTTTGCACGATACTGGCCATTCTAACTGGGGTAAGGTAGAATCTCAATGTTGTTTTGATTTGCATTTTTTTTATGCCAGAGAAGTTGGAAATTTTTATTTCCTCTTCAGAGAAGTCTCTCTTTAAGTCTTTAGCCCATTTATTGATTGGGTTGTTTAGTTTTGGGTGATTTATTTTGGAGCCTCAAAAAATTACTTAGGAATTAACTAAAGATGTAAAAGAACTCTATTGTGAAACTGAAGCAGATTTAAGAAAATGGACAAACTCCCATGCTCCTGGATGGGAAGAATTAACATCATAAAAATGGCAATACTGCCCAGAGCAATTTACAAATTCAATGCAATACCCATCAAAATCCCAACAATTCTCTTGAAAGAAATAGAGAAAGCAATCCTAAAACTCATATGGAATAATAAAGAGTCAGAATAGCAAAATCAATCCCTAGAAGGAAGAACAGTGCTGGAGGAATATCAATACCAAACTTCAAACTTTATTACAAAGCCACAGTAATTAAAAGAGCTTGGTACTGACACAAGAATAGATCTGAGGACCAATGGATAAGAATAGAAGACCCAAATATAAGCCCACAATCATTCAGTCACCTAATATTTGATAATGGAGCCCAAAACACATGTTGGAAGAAGACAGTGTCTTCAACAAATGGTACTGGCAAAATGGGCTATCCACATGCAGAAAACTGAAGTTAGATCCTCAGAGTCAAATGCACCAGAATGGAATCTAAATGGATCAAAGACCTCAATATAAAACCAGATACTGTAAAAATATTACAGGAAGGGGTAGGGGAAACACTAGGCCTTCTAGGCATGAGTCAAAACTTCCTAAGCTACAGAATCACAACAAATCAAAGAAAGACTGCATAAATGGGACTGCCTCAAAAGGAAGAGCTCTGGCAAAGGATATAGCTAGCAAGATACAGAAAGCCCAGGGAGAAGATTTTTTTTACCAGCTATACATCAGATAAGGGCCTCTGAGCCTTCTTCCTGGGCCTAGTGAGAAAATCTGCGTTCTCAAATCATGTGAAGACCAGGAACATGCACAGGGAGCATGCACCGCAGACACTGTTGACACTGTCCTGAAAAATCAAGGTGTGTACTGAAAGTACAGCACAGAAGGGAAACACATAGCCCATCCATCAAACTGTGCTAGTTTTCATCTTTTCCCAAATCATGGTGACCATGGTAGAGCACTTGCCTAGCATGCTTAGGGAATCTGAGTTTGATATTCAGCATTGGAAAAATGTTCATTTGCCATGGTGATCCTCAAGGAAAAGAGATTCAGAAATACAAAGTCTTTCTCATAAATCCTCAAATATGTAAATGAGTAACCATGGCAGAGTACCACACAGCTCCTAGAGAGAAATTAGGTTTCATTTCTATAATAAAAAGTGCATATTGGTGAGTGATTATAAGTAGCCCCCCAAGAAAGGTAAAAAGCTGATACTTACAGAGCAATAAGGGAAACCTCCAGGCATTTTTTTTCTGGTCCTGGAGCTTGAACCCCCTGCCTGGGCACTATCCCTGAGCTCCTTTTGCTCAAGACTAGAACTTTACCACTTTGAGCCACAATGGCACTTCCAGCTTTTTCTGTGATTAATTGGAAATAAGAGCCTCATGGGCTTTCCTGCCCACTTTCCTAGCTTCAAACTGCGTTCCTCAGATATCAGCCTCCTGAGTAGCTAGGATGATAGGCGTGAACCACGCATGGTTGCCTGACTCAGAGGGAACTTCTTATAGCCAGTAGGACCCAGAAAGTAAACATCAGTCTCGAACCTTCTACAAACCCTTTAAACAATGAAATTCAAGATTCATACAGTGATACAAGACAATATGTTGGAAATGAACTTTACAACTTGTGAGGGAGAGCTGGGAGGGTGGGGCGGGTAGGGAAAATGGAAGAAAAACGAGAGAGGGGATAACAATGTTCAACAAGTAAGGTACTCATTACCTTACATGTGTAACTGTAACCCCTCCGTATATCACCTTGACAATAAAATTAAATTAAAAATAAAAAAGAAATATGACAAAGAAAGGGAAAAAATAATCAAAGGAGGGCTTAAAAAGATTCCTTTGCATAATTTATTAAACTGAATGTCAAGTCTTAAATTCTATTCAGAAATAGCCTTTCCAAACATACTTCAAACACGGTGCAGGAGCTGACCTTTGTTCAACCAAAAAGATTCAATTTAACAGACTAAGGGACTCATTGACAATTCCCATCTTGCAATCCATTAGCTTTAACACAGGCTTCTCCTTTCATGTTGCCATGCTAGGTCACCTATCTGCAAGTCAGGAAGACAGTACGTGGACATCTTGGGGAAGGAGTGCATTTCTGAGCCTACAAATCAGGGCTGTGTGATCCCCAGGCCCTCATCCCTCCTAGAAAATGCACTCAGGTCAGGTGAACTAGTTACACAGGGGAATGCTCTCCAGTAGAAGTGTAGTGCTCCACACATTTGTAGGAAAAGGGAGCAGGGCACCTCCAGGCAACTGTGACGCTTCCTTGGGTAGGACAACAGGTGGCCTTCAGGGTAAAGCCCCTGCTAAAGCTTTCTTTTCCCTGGGCTAACACAGAGCTGCTGAGCCAGCTGCTTGTTAGGAGCTTGGCTTCTGAGACTACCCAGATTTGCCCTTCAATGACTTTAGGCCACAGCCCTATAGGACAGGGTATTCAGGAGGTGGCCGGTTGATGCTAACTGAATGGATGTTGCATTTCTACTTATCCTCCTTCGTATTTATATTTACATTTTCAGATAGTCTCCAAGTTAAGCTGAGAGACTCCTCTCTTGTGGGCCCTCCTTACTACAAATATCAGTAAGCTGTAATAAGAAGTAGGCAAAGGGATCCAGCAAGAAAGGTAGAGGACAGGCTCTGTGTAAAACACTAAATAGTTCAGCATGTGACAGCGAGGCTATAAATATATTACCTTCATTCTCTCCTTTAGGCCTCCAAAGACCCAACCACAGCGTCATTCTGATTTAACGCCGGCGCTGACTGGCTTTAGACATGTTAAGTGCAGCGCTCAGAATCATACCTGAGATGCATTTTCTAATCACTACAATTAAGTGGGAAAATCCAGGCACTTCATGGTTATGGAAGTGGCCCCTAGATTGAGATTTCATTCAAACAGGCTTCATGTATCCTGCTAAGGAAGCAGTGGTGTTAGTGTTTGCTTACAATAGGCCCTTCCAGGAAGCCAGTCTCAGCTTACACAGACACATTTCTCACTGTCTGTCATACAGTGTTTGGCCAGGTGGAGACTTTGTGAATATAGATGGCAGGTTGCTGAGGATTCTCTGAAGGCATGCACACATACGCACACATGCTTGAGGTTTTCACATTAGAACACACTGTACAATGTGTTTTAATGAGGAACAGTTGGTCTGGTTCTGCTCAAATAAAAGACCCAACTGTAACACTTGCTCCTTGTCTTCCCATCTTGAAGCTTCCAGATGAGTTCTCCTGTCCCTGACACCTGCAGATGTTGCCAGGGCCCTGTGATACATTCCAGTGCCAGCTCCTTTCCTCAGACTGACAGGCAATACATCCCTGGGCTTCATTCCATTATCAGACACCAGGACACACAGGGGATTAAGGGTGCCAAGCGATCTTTCCAAGCTATCTCTTTCTGAGATCCTTCACATCAGGAGCATCTTAATACCATACAAGTAAGAAGGCTCAATTATCTCCAAGCCAAAGATGATTGTATTTTCTAGGTTTTTTTCAATTCATGTTTAAAGAAATGTTAGAAGCATAGCCTGTCAGTGTCATAGGCACATCGGAATATAGAAGGATCAACAAATTGAAGTAAGAATTAATTAGGCTTTTTCATTTGTGTTAGAAGGGCATTTATATTTTATAAGCCTCATGAACACACAAGAGAGCACACTGTCAGCTTTTTTGGATCACTTTTGAGTGATTCTACAGCAGACATTATTCATATGAAGTTTTGCTCTCTTTCTCTTATCCCAAATGTGTAATTGCTATCAGATCATTAAAATTGCAAGGGCAAAATTTTAAACTCAAGTATAACCCACCATATATCACTCTAATCTTAATATCTTGAATGGGTTTTTATCTTATTTTGGTGATAGCAAAGTAAACACCAGGATTTGCTAATAAGGCTGAACATAAATTATTAAACTATCTACCATAGGATCAAATGAATTTGAGATTATATTCTGAATAATTTGGCCTTGACAGTCACCAAAGGAATAGATCTGATGAGCCCCTGCCTGGCCTCGGCAATCTTTCTTTCTCAGGATGTCTAACCCTCAACTTGAACTGTGCCAAATGAAAGAAAGATAAATCATATCAAAAACCAAAGCTTGGCATCTGCCCATCACCTAATTTACTTTCTGTAAGATCATCTGACTCAAAAGATACAAAAAGTACTCTGAAGCTCTGAAATTATTTTAATGGATTCAAAATAATTTGTGTAAATCTCTTTTTTTTTTTTCCTGGCTCACTCCGAAGCACAGTTAAGGACCTGAAGTGCAAGGATGAAGAAAAACCTGTTTGATATCTCATATCTCAAGATATATGAGACTTTATACCAGCATCCCTTCCTAGACCTTGCCAGGCTTGGCAGAAAACCACACTAAGTATGTGTAGCAGTGCACAGAAATTCTCTTACTCACCCAAGCCACGCAGGACACTGTCAAAATCCATTCACTTTCACCTTTGAATATAAGTTCATCTTCATATCAGAAAGTTTCCTTTTATTGCAATTGTTTTATTCCTGCACATACAAACTAAGGACACACGTGTGTAGGCTTTGCTAATATAAAGTGGGGCTTCCATCCTCCATATTAAGAAATGGACAGAGGTGACTGCGGTCTTCCTAATGACACCTCACACTGCACTTCGGAGGGCATCTATCCCAGATTTCTTTTTATTCATTCCTTAATGTAGCAACAATGTCCTCTGAAATAAGTGTACACTTTCCTACTCTTAGCCTATATATTTAAGTGAGGGAAGGGGAAGTATAGATAAATCAGATCGAGAATCAATAACACAGTATAAACAATCTTTACCAATGCTATGCCATTGTCATTCATTTATAACTACATCCCTAGATCTGTATATGAGCAGAAACTTATCTGGAGATGTAGTTATCTGGAACTTTATCTGGAGATGTACTTCTTTCTCCAGAAATACTTTCTTTCTACAAAGAGAAGACACACAAAGAGAGAGTTCTCTTACTAGTGGACCTTAAAGAAAACCCAACTTACTTACTGGGTTAAAGTTGGGAAATTATTCCAAAACTTGCCACATGAGTCTCTCTTCTGCAATCAGCCACAGATATACAGACAAGCACATGAACACACATGCACACACGCACGTGCGTACACACACACACACACACACACACACACCAGGCTTTGACATACGGTAGGAACCAAGAGGCACACTTAGATCTATAAGCCTGTAATCACAGGGTTCATGACAGAAAGAAAGCTGAAGTCATTTATTCTAAATAAGTGGCTGGAGATAAGCCTTAGTACAAATGAAAGCTCCTCCTCAGGTGAAGCGAAGCTGAAGAGGGAAAGTCTGAATTGGGTCAAGATGCTTTCCTGTGCATGGCTTCCTTAAACCACAAAGGAGAGCATTCTCATTCTATGAATTGCACACAGGAAGTGGTAAATGAGAATGTTGGTAAACATAACAACTGGAAGTCTTAAATTTAATTGTTAGTCCACTCAAATATTTTCAACTACATTTTCTTCCAACTAGGTCACCATGGGCATGTGCGCACAGATACTAACAGTTATTGTCAGACAATCCTCTCATAAATATCATTTTCAATAATACTAAATCCATGGTTTTAGCATCATTGAGTTCCACGAATGCACAAAATGAATAAAGGAGATGGCAGGTGCTTTGCTCTGTCTCTAAGAGTCTCATGGTAATGCACAAACCTGTAAAATGTTTCCTTCAGATCATTATGGTAAGAATAATTACACAGTATGTACTTACTATAATTACACTAAACTCTACCATGGGAAGAAAATTCATATCTCTGACTTCCTATGAAGTTCTATGGTTCCTTTATTATGGATACTTCCAAATATTCATTCTAAGCTGTACTTATCTCTTTCTGTTTCTATTTTGAATTTAGCTTTTATAAAGTTTTTCTAAAAAAGGTCTTGGATCAGTTATTTTAACTGATCTATTTGATTCTTGTTAAGATCTATTTACATTACTATGTAAACTATGGTGGTAGTTGGGCATCAGTGGCTCATGCTTGTAATCCTCAGGAGGCTGAGACCTGAAGATTGAGGTTCGAAACTAGCCCTGGCAGAAAAGATTCTTATCTCTAATTAACCACTCAAAAACTGGAAGTGGCACTGTGGATCAAACTGGTAGAGCGCTAGCTAGCCTTCAGCAAAAGAACTCAGGGACAGTGCCCAGGCCTGCAGTCAAGTCCCATGACTGACCCTATCCCCATCCCCCCACAAAAAAGTACAGTGACATCTTGCAGATGGTCCCTAAGGATCCTTGCCTTTCTGGTACTCAATTTTTTGGCCAATACTTTCCTTTTGGGTTACAGGATAAACTTCAGACGTACTTGTAGCTAATTACACTCGTCAGAAAATGATGTCATGTTGCTTTTGAAAATAGGTTTTCACAAAAAAACATAGTTTCCATCTTTCTCACTTTTACTTGCTTGCTTGCTCTGAAGGAAGCTAGTTGCTGTATGCAGAAGCCTAAATGAGAAGGTACTAAGGCCAACCAGCAGCAGTGAAGGAATAAGCCCTCGCTGTGCCAACATACAGAAATCGTCCTGTCTTCCCTACATGAATACATTTAGAACAAGTCCATTGCACTTGAGCTTTCAGATGAGACCACTTCCCTGGCTGCTCCCTGAGAACAGACTCTGTGCCAGAAACTCCCAAGTGAGCTGCATTTGGATTTCCGACCACAGAAGCTGTGAGGTAACAGTGTTTTAAGCTGCTCAGTTGTGATAATCTGTTGCACTGCAGTCGACAATCAATGTAAAGATACATGGAATCCAGAGTCATAACAAAGTGTTGTACAACAGTAGGAAAATAAAAATTTTCCAATAAAAATTTCTGAAATGATTGATAATGTATATATTGGGCGATGCAAATATTCTACTACCTATAAAAGTCAATTCCAGATATATCAAATACTTACAAAAGCAAAAGAAAAAATATTTTAGACAATTGAGAAGCAAAAAAACCCTTTGACCCACAAGGTAGGAAACTTTAAATAAAAAAAAAAAGTATACCAAGTTTTAAATTCACCAAAGAGTGTAATACAAGCCAAACATAGGAAAAGACAACTGCTTCACAGATAAGCGACTTGTGGAGTATATAAACCCTGGAGAAGCAGGTGGATGACAGATCCAGGATGTCTGACTAGAGGTGCTTGGTGTTCAACCAGGCCAGAGATGAACCAGGGCAAACAAAGGAAAACTGTGTTGTGGAGTGACTGAGGGAGAAGTCTGAAGTTCAGTGAGGAAGTGATGGGAACTGTAAATAGCACAGAGTCAGAAAGACAACCAGAGAAAAGGACACACTACATATTCAACCATGGCTCGTGGATGGTTGGGGTGGGTCAAAAGATTCCAGAGTGCTGAGGAAAGGTAAGTGGGCAAGTATCAGGAATCTCTTTCATAGCAGCAGGAGAATTCCACTGTTCTTACAGGCTTTAAGTCCAGTTGGGGCAGCTGACTGATCTAACAGCAACTGTTACAAGGAACTCTTGGACCTCTCCAACTTTTAGACGCCAAGCACTTTAACAAAAGCCATTGCTAGGTGCCATGCTGCTTTAGGGCAGCAGCCAGAAGCCTTGAGCTGCTGCATGGTTCACAGTTTAGAGAATAGGGCCTTCAGTGACCTGCAGCTGACACAAGCCGGAGAGCTTGCCCTGTGGGAAGTAGAGAAAGTGTTCTCCTATCTCACTACTATGGGACTTTAGCTACTAGTATAAAAAGCCACCTAATCATCTGTACCTGTCCCATGAATTCTGGGTTTCTAGCTGCATCTTGCAACTCCAGAAAAGCAGATACCAAATCCAGCACCACCTATACACAATATGGGTAGAAATCAGGAAAAAAAATTCCCCAAGTCCATGGCTATGGGGCTACTGAGATTCAAAAAGCCCCAGTTTCACCCATGACTGCCTGAAACTTGGAGAAGTTTCCATCACAACACCAGAGAGTGACAAGTGGTGTCACATGCTCCAGTATTACTAGCAATTGCCTCCACAGACCTTGGGAAGATTGTATAACTTACACCCTGCAGTTACCAGAGTCACAGACCCTGGCGTCACATGTGCTTGTCCCATGGAACCTTCCCATCCCTTGGCTGCAGACCTGTTGGCTTCCCATGTCACAGGTACACAGATTTCCCTGCATTCATCAGAGGCACCTCTGTGATCATAACGCTTGGTGTCACCTGTGTTTGTCTCATGGAACCCGGGGCAGTCCTTCCAGTATCCCATGCGGAGTTGGCGGCGCCTGCCATCACAAATGCCAGTGCCCTCAGCACTCCTGTTGAGCATCCACTGCTCTACAATTACATCATGAGTCCCCAAGTCTAGATTACTAAGATGCCCACAGACACTGTTAACATCAATTGATCAAATTCAGCAGAAGGACTCACAGACAGGCTATTTCAGCTGACCTGTAACCAAAGATGAGCACTTACTGAAACTGATACCCATCTAAATAAAAAGGTCTTTTCCAAGCAAAATTTACACCAGAAACTTGGAAGAGGGAGACTGTTATAGCAGATGCAAAACATCAAAGTAGAAATAAAAAAAATATGTAAAGAAATATAGCACATCCACAGGGACAGACTTCTACAAAATAGATCCCAGTAGAAGGAAATCTATGAAATTCCTGAAAAAGATGTTAAAATAATGATCCCAAGAAACTCACTGTGCAAAGAATATGAGACATTCATCAGAGCTAGAAATCACAAAACAAAACAAAACAAAACAAAAAAAAAACCAGGGAAAGCCTTGGAGCTAAAAACTTCAATCAGTAAAACAAAAAGAACAATTGAGAGTCTGTACAATAGACTAGAACAAGCAGAAGAAAAAAAAATTCTGAATTTGAGGATAGGTCATTTGAATTGATCAGGTCTGGCCAAAGGGAGGGAAGGCAGGGGGAAGGAAGAAAGCATAGCAAACACTTCATGTAACAAGAAGTCCAGGAAAAGAAAAGAAGGGCTCACTGAAAAACTGTTTCACAAAACAATAGAAATCTTTCCAATCTTCAAAGGTACATGGGCATATAAGAAACTCAATAGCTACGACTGAGTTCAATGGAAAAAAGAAGCAACAAAAACCCCAAACAAAAGCCTTCACTAAGGCATAGTCAAACTATCCAAAATATAAGACAAAAAGAGAACTCTAGAAACCGCCAGAAGAAAGCATAAACTCACCTATAAGAGGATGCCTGTTACAAGTATAGTAAGATTTCTTAGCAAAAACCCTCCATGCCACAGGAGACAGGGCTGGTTTATTCAAAATCCTGCAAGAAGAAAATCTGCCAACCAAGAATATCATGGTTGGCAACCCCCTCCCCCCCCCCCACCTCCAGGAATGAAGCAGAAATAAAGTTTTTGCCAGATAAGCAAACCCAGGAAATTCATTCCCACTGATCAGTACTGTAAGAGACTCTTGAGGAAGTCCTACAATAGAAACAAAACAATGATAATCATCAACACAAAAACCTGGGGGTTCTGTAACTCATGTGGAAGAACAAGTATGACAAAACTCCCAAATCACAACCATCAATAAGACATGTAAAAAGAAATAAAGAATATACAAAATAAAAAATCAACAAAATGACCAGAAGACATCCATCACTATCAAGCTGAAACCTTGAATAATGGCTCACATTTGCTTGTTGGCAGATTGGATTACAACAGAAGACCCAAGATAGGTTGGCTGTAAGAAATTAATTTCTTCAGTAAAGATACACCTGGACTAAAAGAAAAGGATTGGAAAAAATGTATCATGGAAACTGAACAAGAATAGCTATGTTCATAAAGGTAAAGTAGCCATTAAATCAAGAACTATTAAAAGAGACAAGACCATTTAGACAAGGACCAATCTAGAGATAAAATATGGCAGCTGAAGTGTAGATGTATCTGACCCCGGGCCATCACAGCATACAGCAGATATTATTAGGCCTAAAGGGAGAGGAAGACTCCAGTACAGTAATGGTTGGGACTTCAATACCACACTTTCCTCAATAGACAGATCAACCAGAAATAAAGCTGACAAAATAACATGTGAATTCAACTATACTATGGAACAAATGAACCCACAAGACAATTACAGAACACCCCATTCAACAGCTGCAGAATACATGAGTTCTTCTCATCATTATTCTCTAGCATGGAGAAGGTTCCATATAATGATGTGGAACATCACAATATCACGATATGTAACATGATGCTATGTATGTCTCCATTTTTAAAAACGGAAATTGTACTATGTATCTTGTTAGAACACTTGGAATAGCAAATTAAAAATACATGGAAATTGAACAGCATCCTCCTAAGTAGCTAATGGGTAAGAGAAATAATGAAAAAGATAATACATCTACTGAAAGTGAGCATTTTGGGACAGCACTGTAATCCCAGTCCTTGGCAGGCTGAGCAATAGGATTACCAGTTTGAGGCCAGACTGGAATTCATACTGAGTTTTTGTTCTTACAAAAATAAACCCCTCAAATCCAAAACACACACTAATTGAACATGAGCACAACCTATTAAAATCTATGGGATAAAGCAATAATAGCATATGAGCAAAGTTTATAGCAATAAATATATCATAAAGTAGGACAACTTCAGTTCAGTGACTAAACAATGTATATCAAGGATAAACCAAATTCCAAATCTGGAAACAAATTATGAAGATCAGAGCAAAACTAAATCTCAGTGGAACATTATCAAACAAGCTTTGTGCAAAAGCTTAAAGACTACAGATTCATCACTTGTTTACTGTTCCTGTCACTCTGCTTTAGAAAATGCTCAAGCTGATCATCATATGGGGTTCTCTCTCAAAGGTGGCAAATCTGAAAGGCACTGCATTCTATTTTGTAGGTTGGTTCTTACCAGTTAACTGTCCTAGATAATGGACTTGACTTATGGATTAGGTATTTATGTTTCTCAGTAACTTTACAGAGTTGCTCTTGAGAGATGGAGGACAGGAGAAAATGTGCTTCTCCGAAGCCTTTTAAGTTTAAGTATTGCAAACTGTGTTAGAAAACGATCACACCCTATTCCTTTGAATGTGTTCTGTTATATTTATTTATTTAAAAGTAGTGTTCCATTATTTTAGTTATAATGAAAAGTCTGAGTACAAGAGGAAAAATGTGTTGTGGCTTTCATCATTAGGAAGGAGTAAAAACTGAAATTTATGGTTTAAAGCAAGCTTTGCTATAAAGTGCTCATCCTTATAGTTCCCAGAGAAAGAATTTTAACTCTACAAGATTGTTATCACTTTAAAAGAGCTTTTGCAATCTGCTTATCAAGATGTCAAATGACTTCAAAGAGCAGATTGAGTGGCTTGATGGTGATTTGTTTAATGCTCAAAGAATATAATCATGTTCTAAGTTGAAGTAAAAGATTTCAACCTATTATACACTCCCATCTGCCCTGCTTCTGGTGAAGGACTTGTCCATTACACCCGGCATAGATCACTACAAGCCAAGTGCATTCAACAAATATGTGCTGAGCCCTAATTGTGGATGCTGTGTAGGCCTGCAGCTACAGGTGAACAGATCAGATGTGTGGCCCTGCTCTTCCAAGCTTTCTCTCACATAGACAACTTCCTATATGAATACTGGTTTAAAAATCAGCCACCAACAAAATTCCACCTCAAAACAAAACCAAATGGCCTGTGCATGGAGGAAACCCCTCTTATTCACTCATACCTCCTCTTGGTCAATTATAGAAGCATGTTATTTCTACTCAGAAAATGTGAATAGTTCTATTTATATAGGGCCATGTGCATTGTTTAGGCCAAAAGCTTTAAACAAATAAGCCATAGGCCACTTCTGCAAAAGGCCTGTTCTCCAGCACTGTCTCTTTTCTTGCAGTGAAGACCCACAGTCCACGTGGGCCCCTGCCTGAATATTTTGAGCAGACAATCCCTGACTTCAAAATGCCTGCTCAGTGGTACTGTTCACTTTCTCACCTTCAAAATCCCCTTCTAATCCTGCCCCATCCACCAACACCTCTGTGGTGGAAATGCTTTGAATATTCTCTTCACACTGAGAGCCTCTCATGTTGTAAATTCTACCTTCCTAAAATAGATTTCCAAAAATAATGTTTCCCACCCTCCTTTGTCCCCAGGTTATAGGCACAAGACTGAGGTGTAACAGATGTGACAGTGGTTGGGTAGTGAGCAGTAGCAGCCACACCATTGGTCCTCCTCTGTCTTGCTGGGCACTACAGGGCAGGGCAAGGCCTCTTACCAGTGGCTCCTATGTGTTTCTGGATGGTGTTTCTAGAAAACGAAGCAACAATCGCACTTCTCAACCATTGCAATGATCCTGTGAATTATCTAGTATCCCTATGCAAATTCCTACCTATTTAAACAAGCCCAATGATTTCCTGTGGAAAAGAATCCTGACCCCTAGATTCCCTGGTACTCTTCAAAGACTTTCCACCTTGGTACAATCTCTTGTCCCAATTTAGCTTTCTGACACGGTATAGATGGTAGGTGTATAGTACTGGGGGACTGAACTCAGGGCCTTTTGTTTACTAGGCAGGTGGTCTACCACTTGAACCATTTCTCTAGCTCCTCTCTGTATTGGTTATCTTCAAGGTAAGGTCTTGCTTTATTCCTGGCCAATCTAGGCTGCAACCATCCTACTTGTTTGTGCTTTACAAAAATGCCACTGAGAACAAACAAGTGTGCAGCACTGTACCGAGCCATTGTGCTGTAGCTAGGATAACAGGTATACACCACCATAGCCAGTCTTTGCTTGAGATAAAGTCTCCTGAACATTTTTTCTTAGGCTGGCCTTGTACTTCTATCCTTCCCAATCTCTGCTTCTCAAGTTGCTAGGATTGTAGGCTTGAGCCATGCTTGGCTAGATTTTTTTTTTTTTTAATGTGTACCTACTATCTTAATCCCTTTGGATTACCACAATAAAAATGCTAAAAATGGTATACAGTTTTTTGAGCTAAAGAAATTCATTTCTCAAAGTTTTAGAGTCCGAGAAGCTTAAGATTAAGGTGCCAGAAGATCTTGTGTTTGGCGAGACCATGCTTCCTGCTTTATAGACAGTATTTTTATTGGTAGTTTGGGGGATCAAACTCAGGGCCTCATGCATGTTAGGCAGGCTACTCTACCATTTGAGCCACCTCACCTAGTCATTTCTTTCTTTTTCTTTTTTTGGTCGGTTGTGGGGCTTGAACTCCGGGCTTGGGTGCTGCCTTGTGCTCTTCAGTTCAAGAAGAGTGCTCTACCGCTTGAGCCACAGCACCACTTCCACTCATTTCTGCTATCAGTATATTTTAAAGATATGGTCTCGCACTTTTGCCCAAGATGGCTTTGGTCAGTGATCTTTCCACTTCGATCTCCACAGTAGCTGGGATTATGGGCATATGCCATAGTGCTTGGCCTGACAGTGACTTCTTGCTTTGTTCTCACTTGGCAGAAGGGACAGGGCAACTTCTGGGGTCTGTATTACGAAGGCAGAAATCTGCCTCATCATCTAATCACCTCCCAAAGACCCAACTCCTCTCTCTGTCACATGGGTAATTAGGTTTACACATATGAAAGGTTACAAAACACAAACACAACGACAACACACATCTCCTCTTCCTACCTAGACTTTAATGTCTTGGATGGCAGGATCACATTTTCTGCTTTTGTGTTGTAAGAGTTGCTTGACAGAGCTAGATTTACCTTGGGCATTCCTAGGGTAATCATATAATCTACTCTATTATGTTTTAGGGAATGAAGAGGGCATTATTATTAATGATACGGAACAACACTGAACAAAGTAGGACAGCACCACCCAAACTGAGGCACAGGGTCATATGTGACATTGATAATTGGGTAACTGAGCAAAAAGGCAAAGACATTTGGCGATGTAAGATAATAAAAATGGGGACGCTGAGAGTAGCTCTGGACAGCTAGCTCCAATCACCCCAAGAGAGAGCGTTCTCCTGGAGGCTGTCCAGAACCAGCCTTGAGGGAGGGGTAGAAGGCAGGACTCTGAAGACATATGCTCAGTGTTGTTGAAATACAGCTGTGGCTCCTATGAGGAAGATTCCCCTACCTTGTACATGCTTTAGTTTTAGTTTTTTTTCTGCTGGTCCTGAGGCTTGAACTCAGGGCCTGGGCACTGGTCCTTGAGCTTCTTCCACTCAAGGTTAGTGCTCTACCACTTGAGCCACAACACCACTTCCAGAATTTTTGTAATCTATTGGAGATAAGAGTCTTAAGGCTTTCCTGCCTGGGGCTGACTTCGAACTGTGATCTTCAGATATCTTGAGTAGCTAGGACTACAGGTATGAGTCATGGGCGTTCAGCCCAGTATATTCACACTGAAGAAGGCATCTTCCTCTTAATAGAGCAAATTTGGATGATGTGGTATAAATCCCCCATGAATTATACTTGAACCATAAGCACAATTATGTGTCTGTTACAGGACATACCTACAGGATCACAACAGAAGAGCAGACCAAAAGCTCCTCAAAGACCAAGGCTAATTTCATTATTTTTATTTCTAATGTTAAGCCTAGATAATAGTAAATTGAATAAATATAGAAGCACAGAAGACAGGTGTCATGTGAATACCATGTATTTAAGCAGGAAGACACAGGGGTCTGATTCTTTGCTCAGGAGTCTGCTAGAGACTGTGTCTCAAGCTCACTGTTCTTCTCCTACCCTAATGGAGACAAAGGACTGGGGAGGAGTGCTTGCCTCATCGCAGCCCATGGTTCTTTTTTGGGACTGTGCAGAGAAGTATAGAGAGCATGGTGTTGTGTTCAGCTGCCCTAGCCCTCTCTAAAGCAAATATAGTCATTACAAGTAAAAAGGCTCCATACTAAGCACATAGTAGAGGCTCACTAAATGGGAACTGTTATTATTATTATGGCACAATTAGTTCCTGATGCAAGCAATTCCCCTCACTATGCCCCAGCTCCAACCCTCAGGAGGAAGAGAATTACCATCAGTGATTGTGCAATTAGTGAATTGAGTGAAATAAAAGCTAATTGCTTAGCATCGGCTAAACACTGAGGACACTCTGGTTGGTATTTGAACTGGTCAAGGAAGATACTGGAGATGTACTAAACACAGTTTGAATTGATACAATAATACTTGAGCAGTAGCGATGTCCAACAAGACAGAGCTCACTAGCTCTGCATGTACACTGTAGAACTCAACTACTCCCTCAGTGGTCTGCAGAAGAGATTCTGAAATGCAATATGAAAGAGAGAAATGCAGAAAATATTAAGGGTACTACAGTTTTAATTGCTTGTGATACTAACTTAACATAGGGGTAATAAAGAATTCAATCTTGGATAAAGTTTTTTAAAAAAAGGAATTGGAAAATCTTCTTAGGATTGGAGCCAATATCTTGGGGGTGGAAGGAAAATAGGAAGGAACACACCCTCATTTGCTTCTAACACGGTTAGCTGATCTGTTTGAAATTAGATCCACTTTCAACTGTTTTAACTTAATTATTAAGCCATTTCTTAACCTTGTGAACGCAGTTTCATGTGCTTTCAAATCTGGCCCTAAACTAATAGAGCCTTTCACTTCAGTGGTTTTGGAAATGAATGTTAGATGGAGAGGAAAGCATTTTAGCGGTGTTTTTCTAAGGGTCAAAGCACTGAAAATACAGGATAGTTTGTACGCAAAACTCACCGCGCCTGAATGTCCTGCTGGCCCTTTGTCTGGTAATGAGGCAAACCATGCCACCCTTTAACACTTCTGCTTCCTTTTCAAGAGCAACTGGTTGTATTAGTGCTGAGCTATGTAACTACCCAAGTGAATCCATTATGAGGATCAAAGTCCTCACAGATGAGAAACAGGTGGCAGCCAGGCACCCCAGGGCAGCTGTCCCTGAACTTTTAAGAAACAACATGGAAGGGGCAGATCTAGAGTCTAGAATATTCTCTTTTAAACAAGGACATAAAGAAGCGGGAAAGATCCGCCTGTCAGCAAGAATTGCCAATGCTGTAGAAAACTGCAAAGAAGCCCTTTTGGATGATTTGTCATTCTCAGTACATGAAGGAGCCTTAGAGGTTGATGTTGTTTCATCTGCCATTTTGTTAAAAAAAAAAAATCAATGGCCAGTAAATGCCTTTGAAATAATAAAATAATGTGCAATTTTTACCTTCATTAATTAAAGTGAAAGGATGCTCCTGCATGTATCACGAATAATGATACTGCCAATAGTAGGCAACATTTATCGACTGCCAGGCCATTTCTGTGTATGTCTTGTTAACCTCATTTGCAGAGAGAGGAAAGAGACTGACTCTCTTCAAAATCCTATGCTTATTAAGTGTTGGAACCAGTTTTCAAACTCGGGTATTCTTTTTTCTTTTCCTTCTCTTCTCCTTGTCTGGAATTGAATTGAATTGAATTCAGGGCCCAGGCACTATCCCTTTGCCTTTTCCACTCAAGGCTAGCATTCTACCTCTTAAACTGCACCTCTATTTTGGCTTTTTGCTTATTAGATGGGGTCTCTTGAATTTGTCTGCTCTGACTAATTTCAAACCTCATTTCTCAGATCTTAATATCTTGAGTAGCTAGGATTACAGCGATGAACTAGCAATGCCCAGCCAGAATCTAGGTTCTTAATTGGTATATTATGATGTAGAGTAGAAGCTCACTAGAGCACTTTTCGTGTGTGTGTGTGTGTGTGTGTGTGTGTGTGTGTGTGTGTGTGTGTGTGTGTGTGTGCTGGTAATGGAGCTGGAACTCAAGGCCTGGTACTCTTGCTGGGCTTTGTCACTCACGGTTGGCACTCTACTACTTCAGCCACTAATGGATTTGTTTGCTTAGGTTGTCTTTGAACCTCAGATAACAGCCTCTCAAATAGCTATTCAGATTATAGGCATGAACCACTGGCACCAAGCAGAGCTAAGTACTTAAAAAATTAAAGTAAAAATAATCTAAATAAAACTGGGAAATTGTTGTTTTTAAAGCAATACCTACTAAGTCCTTTCATCATATATACTAATACCTATTGGGCTTCAGATACTCTGTTTACCTGTCTAATCCTCTGTGGATCCATTGCAATCTGTATTTTATAAGTGAAAACACTGACATTTAAAGAAGTGAGTTGTATAACATCCCAGGAACTGTGATTATAAATTGAACTTAAATTCAACAGCCTTTAAATCCTCCAGCACATTCACAATGCCATGTCCCTCACATCACTTTCTAAAAAGCAGGTCTATGACTAGGAATGAATTAAAAAAGACAAAACGTTTGCAAGAGAGCTGACTCTAAGTTTAAAATTACAGGGGGAGAAGTTATTCTTTCCAATCTTCTGCCAGGCACAGAACCGCTCTGATTCCTTAAGTATCGATCTGAGAAATGATAAAATTCAGTGATTTGTTGTAAGATGGGTACATACAGAGAGAAGAGAACATCAGAAACAAAACTAGTTAGCTTTTAATGAGACAGCAGCACTGTTCACAGTCCCATGTCTTCTGGAGGCAGACAAGACTCTCTATATTCTTTTCTAACTGAACACACACAAGATGATTAATATCCTCCATTTTCCCCATTATTTTGCCTGAGCTTCTTGTATCTAGTGTACACTGATTCTGTTATATGAAGAGGAACTACTGCCCAGAAGTTAGCAAATAATAAAATTTTAAATAAAAAGGAAAGGCAGTATGGATGTGGGCTTAGACACACAGGCTTGACTTACCCCACCAGGAAGTCCACTAGTGAGAATATAGAGAGCAAAGATTGATGAGGATGGGGAAAACTGGAAACTTTGTGCACTGAGGGTAGAAGTATAAAATGGTAGAGCTAAAGTGAGAAGCAGTATGAGAATATAATCCAGTCTTCCAATTTTTAGATAAATACCCCAAAGAACTGAAAACAAGGACTTGGAGACGTATTTGTGCACTTGTGTTCAGAGTAAGCATCAGTCACCATAGCCAAAAGTGATAACAACTGCCTCCTGACAGGTGAATAGTAAATGAAATGGGTATGGACATTCAATGGAGTATGATTCAGCCTTTAAAAGTAGAATGCAATCCTAGCTACTTAGAAGGCTGAGATCTGAGGATCATTGTTCAAGGTTACTTGGGGCAGAAAAATCCTCATGAGACTTATTTCCAATTAACCACTCAAAAACCACAAGTGGAGCTGTGGCTCAAAGTGGTAGAGTGCAAGCCTTGAGCAAAAGAGTGCAAGCATAGTGCCGAGGCCCTAAGTTCAAGCCCCGTAACAACAGCAACAACAAATCAGATTGAAGAGCTTTAATCCCAGCACTCAGGAGGAAGAGATAGAATGATCAAAAGATCAAAAGATAAGACTATGTATGCAGTGTGTATATGTGTGTATATGTATATACACATGTATGTCTGCATGTATATATACACATAATATATGATACAATATTAAGACTTCAAGAGCAAATTGTAACACATGCTACAATATTTATGAAACTTGAGAACACCATAAGAGTTTCACTAAGCAAGTCATAAAATGGTAAATACAGTATGATTCTACTTACACAGGTACTTAGAGTACTGAAATTTCTAGAGGCAAAGAGCCAAAGTTACTGGGAGCTGAAAAAAGAGCAAGTGGAGAATTACTGTCTAATGAGTACAGATTGTTAGTTTCCCAAGATAAAGAGAGTTCTGGATGTTAACTGAATACAAATGTGAGCACACTAAATGCTGTTGATATACTTATGTATGTATATTGCATCACTGCTAAAAGACAAAAACAAAAACATAGGCTTGAGTGTTGAAAATATGGGGATACAAATTCTAGAATTCCTTTTTATACTAATTATAATTCTGTGACTTGAAGCGAGTAATTTACTAAGTCAATGGATACTCATATTGCTTATCTGTGAAATCAGGATATTAAAAATTGCAGGGCTATTCACGGATTATGAAGATGATAGGAATTGATACATGGAAGATACTAGGCAAGAGCACTTAGCCTAGAGTAATCACTTCATAAATTCTGGCTTTGTATTATAGCAATAACCATGGGCATTTAGCCAATGGCAATTCAGAGATCTAGCATATGTTTGATTATTTAGTATGTTTTTTAAAAATCTTCTTTTAGAGATACATGGTGATGAATTTTGAGATAAAATAACAAATGAGATTTCATTACAAATAATGAGCGAATGGGAGGAGTAGATGATACAGATGACACGATTGGCTATGTGTCCACAGCTACCAATAATGAATAGTAATATGTGCAATAATTATTCTTTGCTCTATTTTTATATGCATACAGTTACTTGAAAAATTTCACAAAGTTCAGGATTTAGATTTCAAATGGAGCCAAAACAAAACAAAGCAAAACTTGGCCCTACTCTTTGATGGTGGCTCATACGTACCTTCCTATCCAACTAAATGGCCACAGATTTGGTACAGTTCTAAGAAAATCTAGCAATAGGTTCTCTTCAGGTATAAGCTATTTTTACAGTTGGGAGAGCTTGCTATTATTACATTAAGGTATTAAAGTTGCCTCTGTAAATATCAAACACTCTTCTGTCATGAGAATCTTTTCCTAGAGAGTGGGTTTCAAACTTCAATGTTTATCAGTTTGACTGGAAAGCTTGTTTAAAAAAAAAACAAACCAAACAGATCATATGCTAGGCATCGTGATACATGAGGCTAGGGCAGGAAAAGGAGAGATCAAGGCCAGCCTGGGCACTTTAATGATACCTCCTTGTCTCAAAAACAAAATACCAGATCACTGATTCTAACTCCCAGGCTTTCTGACTCAAGAAACTTGGGGTCTAAAATTTTGCCCTGTTCATCAGTTCCAAGATAATACTGACACTTTTTTTTGTCAGTCCTGGGGCTTGAACTCACACTGCAGATATTTTGGGAACCACACTTTGAGAATTATTTGTCCAAGAACATCTATGAAAGCTTCTGTGTCCTCTGCCCTTTCCCTCCCCCAACCCTTCTTCCATTCTGGAACATTCCTCCATAATAAAGACCAGGATTTGTAGTTATCCCCTCAAGCTCCAGGAGACCTTCCAGTGAATAATATGACAAAACATTTTTGCTGAAATTAATCATATTTTTTCAAAATTATTTCTTCTAATGATGGAGGTAACAATTCAGCTCCTACCTTCCCCTAAATATAACCAGATTAATTTTGTTTCTCTTTTCTATTCTCTCTTGGTTCTCTTCTTCTAATTGCTGAAAAGAGAAAGTATGGTCCATAAGAAAAACTTGTTTTTAGTCAAAAGTGTTGTGATATATGTCTGTCATTCTAACTAGTCATGAGACTAAATGAGGCAGGAAGATTGCAAGTTTGAGGCCACCCTCAATACAAGCTGAGAAAAGGGCAGGAGGAGGAGAGGAAACCTTTTACTTCATTATAGTTTTCCTTTTCCACCATGTTATGGGTATTTACTTATTACCATCTGAAAATAACAAGGCTTGTATTAGTATTTCTAAATTCAAAGTCTTGTCACAGGGTAGGCATTCAGTCCAGCTTTGTCAAAGGAAACATTTCTGTCACTGAATGTTAGAGTTGGAAGAGTCCCTACTGACCACTTCTTTTTTTCTGGGGGTGGGGGGTGGGAGGTGGATGTGGGGCTTGACCTCAGGGCCTGGGCACTGTCCCTGAGCCCTTTTTACTCAAGTTTAATGCTCTACTATTTTGAGCCACAGTGCCACTTCCGGTTTTCTGGTGGTTCACTGGAGATGAGAGTTTCACAGACTTTCCTGCCCCGGCTGGCTCAGAACTGTGATCCTCAGCCTCCTGTAGCAAAGTTCACAGGTGTGGCCCACCAGCACTAGGCTCAGTGATCACTCTTTACTACCATGTTCCATGTGAGACAACCAAGGATTGTGGACCTTGGTGTAGAAAAGGTCAATGTAAGAGCCAGAATTAGCCTTGTTCCTGCTGCCCAGCCTGCACTTCTTTCTGAATCTGCGGTTCTTCTCACATGTTTTATCAAAAGAGTTCAATAGGACAGCTGCTTGGACTTAAGCAAGACAGCTTAAGTACAAAGCACAGGGCTGAAGACTTTTAAAAAATGATCATAAAATTCTCAATTAAGGAGGTGTACTAATGGAAAAGACTTTTTGAGCATAGTATTTTGCTTTGCAAGCTATGGGCTTTGCAAATTTTCTTGCAAAATGGAGAGAAAGGATTATTTTTCTAAAAAATGTCAAGAAAAGCCCAGACAACTGAGAAGGTAAAAGTTCTGATAGGGTCTAGCACTGAGCAGATGAGAAACACATATAATGGAGAAACATAACAGCCCTGCCAAATGCAACAGTGACATGAACTGCACGATCATAGCCCAAATAATTAATTAAAAAAAAACAACAACTGTTGGTTCTGAAGTGTCCTAGCTATACAGCTTAGGCTGCCTGGAGTGCTCCATCTTCTTTCCTTTGTTTCCAGAGTTCTGCAATTGTAAACATATGGTACCTTGTTCAACTAGTTAAACTGACTCCTCCAACACTTCTAGCACTATTAGCGTGATGCCAGAGACCACACCTGTAATTCTATATACCCAGGAGGCTGAGATCTGCAGGATCTCAATTCAAGGCCAGCGCTAGGCAGAAAAGTTTACTGGATTCTTGTCTACAAAAGAACTAGCAAAAAACAGGTCTGTAGGCCTGGTTCAAAAGGAAGAACAGAACAATACAAAACCCTGAGTTCATATTAGTACCACACATATGCACACACACACACACACACACACACACACACACACACACACAGGTTCTATACCTTCATCTGCTGTCTTTGGTTACGGTAAAAAAAGGCTGAGAAGTGATCACAATGTCTATCATCTTGTGGAGCACATGGGCAGCAAAGATGGCGCTGGGAGGGGGTTGAGTGGGCAGAGCCTAATTTACTGTAGAGCACATGGGCAGCCAAGATGGCGCTGGGAGAGGGTTGAGTGGGCAGAGCCCAATTGATCTGCCCAACGGTACCTAACCAGCCCCTGAAGGCTCAGGTGAATGATAGGGTGTGACCTTGACAGTGATTGGTTCCTCTTCCTCCCTTACCATACCTTAAAAGGGGCTGCTCTCTGTTAATAAACGAGTTTTTCTACCTGCTGGATTTGGCTCCCCGCTGTGTCTAATTGTCTCCTGGGCTGAGGGAGGCTAGGGAACGGGCGAGCCCTGCACTTACCTTTCCTCGGACCCGTCCGTCTTTTGTGGGACGGATGAAGACCCAACATCTACTTCAAAATCCTATAAATGGAAAATGTTCTCTTCCTACTAAATTCATTTTGATTCTTTGGTCAGAAAAAAATGTACTATTAGGACAAGTGCAGGAATAAAACCTTTTGATTCCAGGAAGTCTGGAATACATTTAAAAACTGGCATAAATGGGGAGAGGTGACTGGGGGCATGGTTCAAATGGTAAAGCACCTGCTGAGCAAGTGCAATCCTCAGTGCAAATTGAGGTATCTCTAACAAACAGATTAAAAATGAGGAGTAAAACCAAGGTTTACCAATGTATAGAAAGTCACACATGATGATTAAAAAAAAAATACCAAAACTTGGCAGATGTTTCCTTTAGGCAAATACCCAAACCAATGTCCCTAAATCCTTTGGCTTCATGTGTGTTTTGAGAGTCTATTGCTAGAAGCTGAGGTAAGGCCAGCAGCCACTTGGCTTCAGTCTTCATCCTACCTAGGATCTAGGCCATCACACACAGAGAAGGGCTTGGCAGGATTGATGACACTATTTTGTAGGCTGGAAGAAGGGAGGAAGAGAAGAGGAAAGTCTGCCTCAACGAATTTAGATGTGATACCACATTTTAGAAAACAACACAATAGATAAAAACCTATTTGAAAGTTGTACTTTTGCATACTTACATACTATTAGTGATGCTTTAAATAGTATCCTGTGCAATAGGAGTGTATGAAAAGATTCAATCAAATCAGGGCCTATGAGATAATAATCTGCCATTTTTGTGAAATCCTTTTCACTCTTATCAAATTACAAGCCACACTGAAGGGCTGGGGAAGTGGCTCAGTGGTAGAGTGCTTGCTTAGTATGTAGTAGGTCCTGGAATCAATCCCCAGCATGGCAAATAATAAGAATACAAAGTAAAAAATACACACACACACACACACACACACACACAGCTTGCAAAACACACTATATAGAAAAAGAATAAAAAGGTTCCTTGAAAATTTGTAAAAGCATTAGCTAATGTATTCAGAGCTAGATTTTCAAACAATATAATTTCAGTACTAGATTACTGTGGCTTCTAGGCCATCTATCCCAGCCTCCAAATAAGATGGTTAAAAACAAAACAAAACAAACAAACCACAATAGCAAACACTAATGCTTATGTGTTTTAAGCCAACACTCTTGGGGTTGTGACAAAAGCTTAATCCATGCCATTCCACAATGGGCCAGGCTGCCAAGCTCAGGAGAGGCGGCAGTCCACTGGCTTCATAGGTCCTCTGTGCCACTGTTCCAAAAGGACAGCTAGACTTCTGTTAGTGCCATTAACACTCCCTTACAATCCATCTCAGGAAAGAGCTATACACAGATGAAAAGAATTTTGGAATTACATGACTTATCTTTTTCCCATATGCTAAGTCATTGCTATATACTTTTTTTTGGAGTGCTTAATAATTGTGTTGGAGAAAGGACATCAAATGATGCTTAGAAATGTGATACACATTTTCATTTCACACTCCATCAGCTTTTACAACTGTAGTTCAATGAAATGTAAGAGAGAGCTTGGCAAACAGCCAGATTTACCAAGGTAGAAGACAGGCATTGGGTTCCTTTTTTTATAGAAAGAAAAAAATGTTTAATTTTCACTCTACATGACCTAAGTAGATACCTAGCTAACCCTCTAGTGAAACAAATCAAACCATGTGTACGGCATGGTTTAGTGCCCTTTGGACCACAGGTATTCAAGATAGTATAAACACCAGTGTAGTGAGAAAGCATTCTGTTCTTCACTTGCTTCTACTTGGGATCTAAGATACACATACATACCAGGTCAGATCTTCTTCACTGCAAATCTTTACCTGCAAATAAGGGCTTCCCCTTCTGTTTCTAGCCTGAAAGTGGAAAAAGCCTGTTTCCTCTATGGTGCAGGAGCAGAGCTGTGGGCATCAGCAAAAACACATCTTTCTAATTCAGATTTCAATCTGTCAGAAAGGATTAAAGCCTCATGAATGCATAAAAAGGGAACCATAAATGATAACGGAAACATGGTCTGGAATTACTTGCTTCCACAGCTGCTATTTTACTAGCAGGATGAGAGGAAAGCATCTTTTACTTACCTTTGTTAAACCTGAGACTTCTCCCTTCACCAGTGGTTTGCTGATAGATGGTGTGTATACTTTGGCGTCCAATACTGGCTGGCCCTTCATAAAATGTTTTCCTGATTCGTAAATGTCCACTTCAACCATTTTCCCCATGAATGAAGGGTTCTTTGGCACTAACACCTACAAAACAAAAATCCAGAAAGCTTGATGTTTTTAAATAAACTGTATTTGAGACTAGTTTAAAAGCTATAGAATTATGATAAAATCGGCACAGAGTTAGTTCTCCTACACCTCATACCCAGTTGCCCCTGTCATGAACATCTTACATGTGTCTGCTAAATTAGTTGCAATGAACAATATTGATATGCCACTATTAACTAAGGCTTGTACTTGATTCAGATTTCTTGATTTGGTCCCCTTAGGCCCTTTTTAAAATGCTGGGACCCCCGCCCCATCCAAAGTGGGCTGTATTTTCCAGCTTCTCAAGGAACTGGGGTTCCTAGAGGACTGGAAGGCTTTCCTGGGGGGAAGGACTGGGCTGTAGACAGAGCTCATCCAAACGCCAGATGACTGTTGTCCTGAGGCATGTGGACCACAGGCCAGGAAGTGCCCCTCCTCCCCCTCTCCCAGCAGTCAGCCAGTCACTTCTGGACAGGCCTTTGATATTCTGTACTTGGCTGTTCCATGCAATGAAGAAAAGGAAGACAATAATGATGAAAGCCTTGTATGTGTGTTTTTTCTTAATACCTTCCTAGTTAGCTGTCAGAGTAACAGATACTTCAATTGAAGGCATGTGTGTGTGTGCGTGTGTGCCTGTGCGCGTGCGCGTGTGCGTGCGTGTTTCTTTGTGATGTATACACACATGTTTCCAGGAGAAGAGGGAAGACACTGAAGAGCAACCTGGATAACACAACATATTGGTGTTTTGCACCAAGTGAGTCTTTTGCTCTTCTAGCTCTGGCAAGCATTTGTTAGCCCCCAGAGGCTGCCTCCACACCGAACCAGCTACCCTGAAGAGCACTTTGGCTGGTTCACAGGAAACAATCAGATGGTCCCTTTCCACTAGAGATTGCTGATAAAAGTACATGTTTACCTCGAGCAAATGTTTCCCTCCTTTGGGACTCAGAGGTGGTTTGAATGCCTTCACTCTCCCTTACACTTCTATTTTAGTACTGTAGCTGGGCTTGCCAATCTCTTCAAGTTCATGTCCAAAACAAATAGACCCATTCCAATCCAACAACACTTTGATATTTAGATACAATCTTCACCTCTGGAACTCATCTTATTGAGAAAAATAACTCTTTTGACATCTTTGATCGGCTTAGTTGTAGAGAAAAAAAATTTTGAAAAAAGATAAGAGCCAAAAGTACCTCAGCCAGTTTCTTGGTGAGGCAAAATTAGATCTTGGTCTTTCTGAGTTTGATTTTTATGACCACTGAGTACCCTGCTTCATCAAAGTATAGGGAAAAGGTCACCTGGGTGGTGAATTACTTATGGCAAGCAAACGAACTAAAAGAGCTTTCGTATTGGGATATGAAAGCCCTTTTAAATCAGTTTTTATGAAATAAGAAAATCTCTAGAGCAAACTATCCCTGGGAGACCTGGAAAAATAACCCTCCTTGATCCGCAGCCTTGATTTGAATGAAGGGCTCAATGTTGTTGTTGTTTTATTTTTTTTTTCCTCCTCCAGTTTTAATAATTGCAAAAAGCCTGGCAGCTTTAAATTGGAGGAAACAGCTAATGAGGCATGCCATTGCCTTTAAAATGAAGGGGAAAAAGTTCCCTGCTGAGGCAAAAACCCAGATGGCAAGAGAAAGGAGAGGGAAGAGGCAAGGCAACACAATCACCCGCCTCCCCAGGGCTGAGCAGAAGGTTGGCCTGAATAAGAGAATGGCTCTCGGGAGTATATTAATGAGACAGGAGACGGGAAAGAGACTCAGCTCAAATGTGGAATGTTGGGAATCCTTCCTCAGCTGCAGTCTCCTCTGGAGACTGAGCAGAGCAAGTTTTCTGTGGACCTACCACCCACTCTGGGATTGATCCAGGTGGGTCACCAAGGCTGAGGCTTCTTCAGTCAACACCCTTCTGCTTTTTAACTTGAGAAGTCAGCTTCCCTTGCTCATCCCTTACCTGACATACTGACACAGCCCACACTGGCTGTGTCCCCACACTCCAGTTCCAGCCATGACCCCTAGCAAATATCACTTCCTATTTGGTCAGAAAGCAGTACAAACTTAGGAAAACCCATTGGACATTAAGAAAAGACAATGCAATCCAGACTGACCCATGTCTACCCCCACACCCCAATGGAGTTTCTTTTCTAGGAGGGCAGATTTCATCTCCTCCTTGGCTCTTGCTTTGGGTCTTTTTTGAACTGCTTGCTTGCCTGGAGAAATGGGATCCCAAAGGCTGTGGAGAGGGGAGCCCCTAGAGGTGGCCTCTAACACCAAGTGAAGCAGGTTTTATCCTCACCCAGTTCTACACAGTGGTTCACAGGAGGAGTCCAAAGAATGGACTTTTCCCCCCTTTGCTTCCAGTGCTTTTTAAAAAGGTAAATTTAAAAACAAAAACCTAAAACTAAACAAGCCTGGAAAACTAAATGACCAAGCCAACAAAGGCAATGCAGGACTGAGGTGTCTGGAGAGGAAATCCCTGCCCTCTCAGGCTGGCGCTGCCCATGCATACAATCCTTCCTGTCTTCTGTTGGAGCAAGACATTTTCCCACCGGGTCATCAGGCTGGGGGCGTTTTGGCAGGGTTAATTAACTGCCTGCTTCCAAACTCCCAAAAGTTTAAGGCTAGTTTTACCAGAGATTGATGTGGACTAAAATACACTCTATGCATGTATTTCTCTGCAGTGAGTGGACTATAGAATAAGTCATCGAGATGAACCCTGTGTGAACACAAACCCTCTGAAATCTCCTTTGCTTTCCATTTCAGAGCTTTTTTTTTTTTTAAAAAAAATCATTTTGGAGAAAAACTTTAAAGAGTCCTGAGGTGTTTCTTACCTGTTCGTAAAATTGATTGTGTGCAACATAAAACTTGGAATCAAAAGATTCTTCTGTTACTAACACGTGTTGTCTTTCACCTATCTGTGGAGAGAAGAAAGGGAAAGATAGGGACAATTACCTGAAAAGCCAAACATAAATGCCAGTCGAGTTAGTTTCCTGGACCCTGTCCTGTCCTCTTGAATTTAAAGTAGACTGCAGATGGCTAGTTACTTGAGTTACACTGTTCAAATCACTGACTCAAATTTCTTGAAAAATATTAACTGTGCAAATACAAAATTAGCATAGCATACAGTCTCTTTTCTTACATAACTGAAACAGAACTTATTTCTTCCTTCAACATAAGTAAGATAATTAAGGCCTCTAAGACAAACCAAAAATCTAAATATCACTTTGTTTCAAGAAACAAAGTGGCAAAACAAGCCAGAACAAGCTGCTTCTAATCCAAAAATTCATGAAAATATTTTGGAAATATGAAAGAATAGTAATAAACATTCATTTGAGTTATGAGGGATGTAGTACTCAAGAAAATGTCTCCAAAAGCTAGTCATTAGGCCCTAGCAGCTTAGTACCTTACATGTTGCATGCAATTCAGAAATGACTGATTCCCACAAGCATCTTCTGACTATCTGCATTTTTCTGTAATAGGCCAAAGTCCCTTTGTTGCAGTCAAGACCCCGAGCATGTTCATTTTTTTTTGAAGAAAAACGAAGTCAATTGTGAGTTCTGCATTTCTAATTTAAACACTCATTTTTAATAACCGAGAAGTTAAATAACAAAGACAAGTGACTATTCAACAACAACAAAACCTAAAAACCAACAACAACAAAAACTACCATTTCAAAGTTTGTTCCACGGTGAAATGTGGCTCCTAAAGTATCAGTTATTTTTTAGCTTTACCAAAGTTGTCAAAATGGGTGATCCAGCAAACTAGCTGTACTGAATGATGTTGCATAAATTATTTTTGCCACTGTTACTTG
Organism: Dipodomys ordii; assembly: GCF_000151885.1. NCBI lineage: Eukaryota > Metazoa > Chordata > Mammalia > Rodentia > Heteromyidae > Dipodomys > Dipodomys ordii. Next base: position 204,671 of record NW_012267346.1, read on the forward strand.
ATAAATACTATCCCCAACCCCAACTTGAAGCATATTGGCAGGATGATTTTATTTTTTAAAAGGAGATTCTTATTCTCATTTGTAGGGACTTGTCACCATGTTCAAGTGGTTATCATTTAGGAAACATAAACACAGCTGCACTAAATAGACCACCTAACAATTAAAATAAAAAAGCAACCCTCACTCACCATCAGACAATGCCAAATACCTCATACACCATATCATTTGCCATCTAGTTTACGCTGCCATTCAAAGTATAGCCAAAGATGGTAAGGTCTCTGAGATGATTTTTACTATCCCAAGGATTAATTCCAGTCCCTGACCTGCAATGGAAGTTCATGCAACATTATCTTTTTTTAAAAGCCAAGTATCCTCAAAGGCAAGTCCCTTCATGGCTCTGTTTATCCAAAAGGTCTGGAGAATGCTTGGGTTTCATGGAAGTATTTCTGCTAAAGGAAATCTTGGAATGTTTGCCCACAGTTCACTGTGTGAGTTGCTTATAACTTAGGATAAGTATCTGTCAATGGTTCTTAAGAAAATCTGCAATTATACTTCATCTAACATTAAGTTTTCAGGGAATTAACAAGTGTGAGAATGTAGAGCCACTGGAGACTTATGCTGCTTCTCTGCTCGTGTGAGAATTTGTGTGGACAGTTGTAGCCACATTTCTGAGCTGTTCTATTTCATCTGGAGATAATAACGATGACAGTTAAATGTATACACAGTTAGAAAGACTCGCTGTGTTTACACAGTAGCGGGCTGGACTTTCCCTCAACTACCACAAAACTATCTAGAGTCCGTGCTTAGCAAGGAGGGCTACAGCAAGAGAAGGCTACAGCATCAAGCTCTTTTCTTGGCACCTTGTTTCCTTGAAGAGGTCCTTAAATTTCCAAGTACACCGAGCAAAGGTGAGCAGAAGTCCAAGGCCGGCTCCACAGCGGCTGCCATCCATCCCCACCCTTCAAAACCACACTCAAAACAACAAAAGCTCTCCTCAGTATGTTTAGAAATGAAGCTGTCTACAAGTGAATTATCAGATGCAACTTTGAACAGAATCAACTGTAATCTGAAAGCTTATAAGAAGTTAAGGAAAGGAAGTGGAGATCCAACTCTGGAAAGGGGAAATGTGCTTTGGTAACGATAAAGGAACTTAAGGGCTAAGCCAATGTGTACAAATCTCAAGTCCTAAAATTATCTATCTTTCCTCTCTGTCTCCTCCCTCTCTCCTGTCCTCTCTCTATCTCCCTCCCCCCCCACTCTCTCTCAACCTCCCACCCCCAGGGCTGATGATGGAATCCAGGGCTTTACTCATACTAGGTAAGCACTTGTCACTGAGCTCTATCTGTGGCCCTCAAGTCTGTTTTTTTAGATGAATCACCTCCCACTACATTGTCTAGCTGCTATAACCCCAGCTCTGCATAATAATGCAGTGTGGTTAAAGACTAGAGGTGCATCACAGTAATCAGCCTAAGAGTGTCCCTGTAAGTAACAAGCTCCATTAAAGCTTTTCTTTGGGAAACTCAGTTTTTTTCTTTGCAAATCTTTGCCTTTGAGGACATCTGTCAGGAAAACAATCCAATTCTACTTAACTCAGGTCTGTAAACTTCAGAAAGAGACTCTTAGTCATGGTATTTGTTTAAAACAAGTAAATTATACTTGGTAATTTATCAAATGTCAGTGCCCAAAACTTCACTTTATCTTACCTTACCTTCCAAAGCCATTTGATGAAAATAAGATGAATTTAGTTTTTAAAAATAATTTGTGCCTGTATCAGGGCTTGAACTCAGGGCTCGTGATCTTGCTTATCTTTTTCACTCAACACTGGTGCTCTACCAATTGAGCCACAGCTCTATTTCTGGCTTTTTGGTGGTTAATTGAAGAGTCTTATTGACTTCACTGGGGATGGCTTCAAACCTAGATTTTCAGCTCTCAACCTCAACCTCATAGAACTATAGGCATGAGCCAATGGTTTCTGTCCTAAATAATTATTGTTATTATGAAATAAATAATATATATATATAATTATAATTATAAAAAGAGTCTCGTGAAACCATTGCTCCATTCAACAGATTGGCTCACTGAATGAAAGCGCTGAGAAATCCCCATAATGCTCTGTGTGACCAGTAGCCGTGGAGCTGTTGGGTAATGGAGTAAGGGTGCAACAGTTCAATAGGCCCTGGTAACAAGAGAGGAGAAAAGCTCCCATACATGCACATCTACCACAAAGGCAGAAAAGGAAAGTGTATTCCCCTAAAGAAAGTGAGGATGTGGAGTGGGTTTCACCGTCCTTCCAATTTTGGTGGAAGTAGCAGAGAGGAAAGGGAGCCTTTGAGCTGCTCCGGTACTCTCTGCCTCCTATTCAGCTGCTAGCTGTTGAACACTTACAGCATGGCAGATTTAATCCTGCAGTAATGTCTTTTTCCTTCAGTAAAGGAACATCTGTGACAAACAAAAAGCAATATTTTTAAGATTCAGTTTCTGGGTAGGTTTTCTTCAGTGTTACATAATCAGTGAGTTGTGTCATTTGTGTCACATCTATGTTTCAGATTTCCCAAGAGCCTCAAGTTGTGAGAAACAGCAGTGCTAACCATATGGCCAAGAGAATGTGCACAAAACACATTTGCGTGACACAAAGCAGTGGTTTCCAGGAGAACTTGGTTGTTGAATGAATACTGGATCACGCTATTAGCCTACCAAGCTACAGAAGGATTTAAAGGAGAAGCTCAAAAGAATTGTTTGAAGAAAGACAGAAGTTATCCAAGTTAGACAAATGCATTAGGATATTTGAGTTAATATCTTTAACTCAGGAATGTTATTTGTATAGGTTTCTCTCAACTCATACATGGCATTAAATATAAAGTATGCCCAGTTTGTTTGGTTTTTTAAAACTGATTTTTGTCTTGTCACCTCTGTTTTACACTCTGAAAACCTGAGATGTATATCTGGAAAAGAATGTCAGTTCAATGCCTATTTTGAGGCATTGGGTTAGATAAATTTTAATATTTCAGTTGGCTTGTTTATAAAAAAAGATCCTATGAAGGTCAGATATACACACATGCATCTAAAATACATTTGAGAATCTGTGTAAGGTAAATATTTACGGCTTGAGAAGAGCTATAAGATACTAAAAGATTATTTTCCTTCCCTGAGAAGTTTCTAACAATTACTTTTCCTGTCCATTTTTTTGGGTTTAGGAGATTACAAAACACATATCAAAAGTTCTCCTAAGCGTTTATACCACAATCATAATAATCTTGAATTTTATCTCTGCTTATCTTACCAAATTTTCTGGCATGCTACTTCTGTAGCTAAGTTTTACTTATTTATTTATTTTACTGTAGATAATAAAATACAATTTTTCTGCCTGACTGGTTTTGAATACACGACTCTGGAAAATGTCAAATGTCTTTCTTTAGCTCTAGTAAAATCAGTTTCCCCTTACCCATCCCCCTCCAAGCTGCCTGGAAGATGTTAAACACGAGGCTGTGACCTTAAACTCTGAAATAATATTTCTAGTGTCTGTGCACAAGCCTGCCCTCACACACACCTTTAGACTAATTACTGCAGTGTAATGCTGCTGGAGAACCGCTGTAATTACACTTGGAGAAAAGTATGGTCTTGTTCTTTCCTAGCTAATGAAAATGATAACCTTTCCATTTTGATTCATCATTCACAACAGGCAGAGCCTGCGATGCTGGGTCTCCAGGGTATACAGTAATTTTCCTGACTGTTTATGCACTCTTTTTGTTTTCTAGCCCTGTAGATACTAGAATTAAAGAAGCAGGCATGCTTATGCTTAAAAACAGTCCACAGTAATAATAGCAATAACATTAAAGTTTAATATCATCCTTACTCCACAATGCGTTCTCTAATGAAAGAGGGCCATGACACAGGAATGTGTGTCAGAAATGATGATAGCATGAAAAACATGCCTCTAAATCTATCACTAGTGCTAGCCATCAGTCACTGGATGACTTAGGGATTCTTAGAAGGAGATATTGACAATCTGTTTTGAAAGAGACTTGTGTCTCATTCTGACAATGATTAAAAACACATTCTATTAGATTAAAAAATATTGCTCTGTATGGAAAACCACATTCTTGTGCTGCATTTTTCAATAGGATTAAATTTATTCAAAGGGGAAAGAACGTTCTTCAGAAACAGAAGATTCACCCTTTTAAGTAATTAATTTATGTGTACCCACAAGGAAATGTCACAAGTGTCTTAGCAGCCCTATTATTTCTTCCTTCACTATAGAAATAGCTTGCATATAAAGAAAGATGGCAAAACAATTTGCATTTTCAAAAGTCTTTCCTCCTACAAAGATGATGACCATACTCAAAACTGTTCAACCTAATCAAATTAAATTAGGAGGTTTCTTCTACCCAGAAGCCCTTTTGACTTTTCTTTCAATTGCTGACTCAATTTTTTCAAGCCACAAATCCACCTCAGTAACAGAAAGGCACTGCAAGGTTGCTTCTTTCTGGATAGAGGCAAAACCTTATGATTATTATTATTATTATTGTCAATGTAGGGCTTAAGCTCAGGGCCTGGGCACTGTCCCTGTGCTCTTTTGCTCGAGGCTAGCATTCTTCCATTTTGAGCCACATCTCCACTTCTGATTTTCTGGTGGTTAATTGGAGAAAAGAGTCTCACAAACTTTCTTACCTGGGCTAGTTTCAAACTACAATCCTCAAATCTCAGCCTCCTGAGTACCTAGGATTATAGGCCTAGCAAAACCTTATTCTTAAATAACACAGCTATTGTCATTTGCTGATGGGGAGCCAGCAAACAGGTTTATTATAATCGATGCCCTGGTCTTTTCTAGCAAAAAAAAGACCTTACATACTACTGACTGAACTTTGAATCCAAATGGATAGCAAAATTTTACTGCCATATGTACATTCTTGGTATTCTAGAATATTCTGAGTTATTATGCAATGCTTTAGTGGAACTTTTTTTCCCCTTCTGTTTTTATTGTTTTTGTTTTTTAAATAGTCCATAGTCCAGGATGGCCTCAAGCTGGAAATCCTCCTGCCTCAACTTCTCAAGTGCTGGGATTATAGGTGTTCATCATCATACTCAGCCTTTGTGGTAAGAACACATACTGCATAAATTCAGACAAAATTGTTCCTTCTTATCACAGACCACAAAAATATATCAAATTTGCTTCTCCCAACACCAGACAAGCTCTACAATGCACAACATTTAAAGCCCCAGGGCTAGATACTGCTTATAAAATGTAACGGTAAGATCTTCCTAATAAGACTAAGCGGGTCCAACATATATATGCTATTAAAAGCTCAATCCAAAAACCTGAACAAAATGTTATTCTTTCCCTCTCTTCTGATCTTTTCCCATTCCTCCCTGTCCTCATCACAGGAAAAACCCACAATTATATTATGTCTTAAGTATTTTGTCAATTATACCTAAACAAGGTAAAGAAATAAATTATAATCCTCCTAGAAAATATCAATTAGCCAGTCTTTTTGACAAAACACTTTTTGCCATGGATATCTTGTTGCTATATATAAAGAGTAGATAAATTCTAAAAAAATAATTTTGAGTAGTCCTCCCTTGTCCACCATTTCACTTTCCAGTCTCAGTAATCCCCTGTTCAATGTTGGTCTGAAATGATCATTTTCCATTGTGGACTGTGCAGTTACAGAGGACCTAGAAACTTACCACCTGAGGATAAGGGGAGATTCATATATGTAAAGTATTGCCATAAACAAAGTTAAAAAGTAATGGCTGGGTGCTGGTGACTCACGCCTGTAATTCTAGCTACTCAGGAGGTTGCAATCTAATGATCAGTCTGAAGCCTGCCTGGACAGGTAAGTCTGTGAGACTATTATCTCCACTTAACTATCATACCTGCCACTGAAGTTGTGGCTTAAGTGGTAAGATGCTAACCTTGGGCACAAAAACTCAGGAATTGCCCTGAGACCCACAGTTCAAGCCTGCACACACACATACACACCCACACATACACCCCCACACGCCCCCACACCCCCTCAAGTATAAGGAAAACATCATGAGATACAACCACATAATATCCTTTATATTACATGTATAGTAAGAAGCTTTACTAAACAGAAAACAATAAATACTCCCAAAAGAAAGATAAACTGTTTGTGGGGGCTGGGAAGGTGACTCAGTGGTAGAGCGCTTGCCTAGCATGCAATGAGGCCCTGGGTTCAATTCCTCAGTACCACGTAAGCAAAAAGAAAAAAGCCGGAAGTGGGCGCTGTGGCTCAAGTGGTAGAGTGCTAGCCTTGAGCTGAAGAGCTGAGGGACAGTGCCCAGGCCCAGAGTTCAGGGCCACGACCGGACCCAGGAAAAAAAACAAAACAAAACTGTTTGTTCAAGCCTGGTAGTACATGCCTGTAATTCCAGCCATGGCAGAGGTAGAAGGATCTTGTTTGAGGCTGGTGGAGTAAAAGTGAGAGACACTACATTAAAAAAAAAACTAAAAGCAAAAGTACGGTGTATGGCTGCAACTGATATAGTGCTGGCCTAGCAACTGAGAGACTCAGTGTTCAAGTAAATGGAAACTGCTGGAAAGGCAATCTAAAAGAATTTATAATCTAAATTATCAATATAGATGTGTGATAAAGTTCCACCTCATTCTCAGGCAAAGAGATAAACACTGAATAAAGACATATCCTTACTTCCACAAGTATGTATGAATACAAGACTATATTTCTGGGAGGAAAAATTCTTATACAAGTGTGCACACATCTAAGTATTCACACTTACTGTTTTGAGCTCCTAAACAGATTACCTTGGCGGTGCTTGTGCTTGTGTTTCACGGACAACCCAATAAATAAACCAAGTATAGAAGGACAAGAAGGAGGAAGTGAAAAAGAAAATTAGAAAGACAAAAAGCCAAGGCTGAGAGATCTATTAATTGTTGCTGAGACATGAGAGTGGGTCTCTGTTCTCTGAACAGTATAGAAAAAAAGCCAGGAAGAGTGAAAACTTGAAAAAGGCAAAGTTTATTTGAAAGTGAAGGAGAAGCTGTGGAAGAAAGTAGCAGAAAATCTCCAAGTGGAGAGAGAACTAAGGAGGAGTCCAATGGGGTCCTCTCTTTGGGTGGTTTTCTTGTGCAAGGCTCCTCCACTTTCTCCTCTCCTCCCCTGGGCTCTGTGTTGATTGCCCATACCTGTAATCCTTGTACCTGAGCATTGGCTCTTTTCACTGGTTGAGAAGGAACTCAGGGCATTATGGGAAGAAGAGTTTGAGCAGGATGAAGGATTTGACAGGAAGCCAGGTCCCATGGGAATAAGAAATGCGACCAGGGGATGGCTATCACTTGCATGTTAGGTCTACCATCTTTTATCCCCATCTATATATATCAGTTCCCCTTTCTCTCTCATTATGTAATTTAGTAATGTGCAGGAAGGGAGAGCTCCCTCTCCAGCTTGTGCCCTCATTGAATGTGGCACAGTCAATAGTACAGGACTCAGGAAAAATCCAAAGAAAGGTTCAGCTACATTGAGGGAACTAAGGGAGGAGGTGTGGTATGCTGGACATTTTCCAATTCCCATTTATGGCCTTCTAAGAAAGCTGTTTTGCAAACACTAAATTAGGAGAAAGTAGGCAAGCTAGAGTATATTCAGATTTCTTGTGGATGAAAAGAGAAAAACTTATAGAACATTTTATTAAAATTTAATGAGAAGGGACTTTCCTTTAGAAAATGTGACTTGGTCAAAGTCACAGCTCACAATATTGAATATATAAAGTTAAGAATGGGTTTGATCCTGACAGTTGTGTTAATGAAGCCATGCATTACTTAATTGCTCTGAAAGAGTGGCTCATTCATCCAGCTACCCACAGCTCCTGAGCACCTGAAATTCTGCATATCAAACTGAGAGATGCACTATAAAACCCAGATAGGTAAAAGGCACATCAGATTACCTCAACCTTAACATGAAGAGAGAATGTAAAAAATCTCATTAATTTTAATACTGCTTACATGTTGAGAGAGTATGCTTGATATTTATTGACTTAAATAAGATATATTAGCACTCAATCCACCAGATTCTTTTATTTTTTAATGTAGCTACCAGACAACGGAAAATAACTCAGAGGCTCATATTATATTTCTATTGGACAATGTTGCTCTAAAACACATGATGTTGTTTTTTATTCTTTTTTCAGGACTTAACAGGAATCTCTCATTTCACTATTTAGAATGGGATCATATCAGTCATTTTTCAAAAATCAGTTTTGAAAACCTCACCACAAATACTCTTAGTTGTGGCAAAGCTTCTGTTTTGGGAAAGAATGTAAATTAGTCCATAAATTATAAAGGCAGAAATTTTGAATATCTATAAAGTGCTCTTTGTAACCACTAAATTATTTTTGCTTGCATTTTTATGGCAGATTCCAGCCTTTCTAGAAGTCATAAGGCACGACCAACTAGCTGCTTGTTTTTAGGGAAATCCAGGCAACCAAGGAGTGGCTATCTAAATTTTCCAATCTGTCATTTCTCATTTTGTGTGGCTAAAAAATAACAATGGTGGTTGAATTTTAAAAGACAGAAATCAATCATTTTCAAATTAATTTTTTTCAAAGCCAAAAAAATGAATGTCCAAAATACATACTGTCTTTGGTAAGATAAATCTTTTATTACCAACCCTATTACCAAAGAACTCAGCATCCCTGCCAGCAATAAATAACACGTGCAATACACCCCACCATCTTTCAACCATTTGCCAATAGGATGGAGACTGAGGAAGCAGAAAAGATTAAGGCAGAAATCAAAGACAGCCAAGCTCTAATGGTGTCTAATTAGCATAACAAAAGACACAACCACAATCTTTCAGCACTGGGCAATACATCTCATTAAAGAAGACTGAATAACAATTATTCTCTCCACCCCCTCTCTCACCCCCACTTCTTGGCTCAGTTCCGAGAGCTCCTGAGAGCTGAGCTACAGCTTCTGCTTTATTGGCAAGGCATTCAGGCTGCAGGGAAAAAGCCCACTTGCTTTACCCTGCACCTGCATCTCAATGCTTTATTCCCATTTCCTTTCCTGCTGTGAAAATGGGTTCCTTCAAGCTCATGCAAGTCCTGCTCTGCAGTTTATAGGAACACAGCATTGAGATACGTCCATGATGACCTAACAATCCAAATTCTAGTTACCCTTCAAATGTCTTTATTCAAAGAAAAATCAATCTATTTGTTTCTCTTCACCCATTCTGGTCTCTCTTCCTGCCCCTCCTCCTTGCCTTAATGTTACTTCCCTGTGTTAGCCTTAATGAAGCTAAATTGAAATTCTACCAAATTCTACTGCAACCAGTAATTAAGCTGGGTGCACACGTGCACACATGCACGCATGCATACACACACACAGATGAATGCATATATCATGCTATTTAAATGGGAGTGGTTTGTGTCAGACCTAACCTTTTCTCTCTGATGTTATTACATAAGAGAAAATACATGAAATTCAATACAAGGAAACTGAGGTTGTGGATGAGCATATGAGCAGTTTTGGTAAACTTTTAAGCCAAGCATAAAAGATTCTACCTAACCCCCCAAACAAAAGATTCAAAAAACAAAAGGTTCAAAGCATGCTGTGTACTCTTCCCTTTCAATCTACACTGGGGGAAGAACTGATTGGGGAGAGGGACTTTTTTTTTTAAAGACAGTTTTGTAATGCAAACATTTTTCAATTCTGAGCAATACTTTTGATCACAAATACCTTTCAAAAGGAAATTTAGTATGAGGGTTGCTTTGATTTTTTTTTTTAATGGCTTCCACTGCCAAACACATCATCTGCTTAAGCCTGAGCACTGCCATGGCTGCGAGTAGCTCTAGGAAAAGCTGTTTATCACAGATGCAGACAGGAACCACTGTAATCGCTCTTGAGACTAAATAGCAGAAAGCCAGCCAACTCACAGGGGTAGCTGGGAAAACCTACCGAACCTATTTACTGTGTCTGGATTTTCCAAACTGCTGTACAATGAGGGCAGTGCATTGGAGGAACTGAGAGACCCTGAGAATATTTAAGTCATTAAATTCATAGACTGGGGACCTGGTGAGAGACATTTTAATGCCCAAATACTTTGTATGATGTATACAGTTAAAATAAACCTTAGGATGTCATTGTCATTTAAATCCTAAAAGACCCTCCTCTATACTGAGAACTACTTAGTATTCAAGCATTGTTTTCTAGTTTCATCCTCTATGTGGAGTGGATTTTTTTTTAATTTTCTACTGCCTTGAATTTCCCCATTTAATAGATCACTTTGTTTTATATATGTATATATGTTATTTTTTACTTTAAAGTTTTGTCATATAGCAGCATGCAAGTGTAGCATATGATTATGAATTCTATATTGCATTTAGATAAACATTCACTCAAAACACTTTCACTGATTGATTCCCAGTGACTAAACTCTCATGTGAACCATAGTTCCTAATGGAGAGGCTAGTAAGATTTTTCATTTTAAGACATAATCCCAGCCAATAAACAAAAGCTTGAAGAATACTACTAATTAGGGACTCAGAAAGCTTCCAACTATCCCACTAACTAGAGTTTGACTACCAGCAGGCATTTACTTTTGGGCCTCATTTTCCTCATCTGTTAGTGTCTTTACACTTCTGACTCTCAGATTTTATTTCTAAAATAAGAGAATCAGCAAAGTGTCCTGTAGTGCACAGGAGGGACAGGGAAACTCTGGCTTTGGTTGCAGAGTATGTAGCAGCAGTGTGCTAACATCAGTTCCTTCCCATGGACCTAGCTGGGTGGCTCTTGCCTGGCAGCTTGGTAGCAGCCTCACTGCTATGGTCCTTCCTCCAGTGGGGACAGATAGTCTATGGTCAACGGACTTGCCAAAGGATGAACAGATCTTCCATTTGGAGATTATATTTTTAATAAAATGCATCATGCATGCACGTGCATGCATGCGCACATGCATGCGTGCACGCGCGCGCGTGCACACACACACACACACACACATACACACATACCCTTTGGTAGTACTAGAGATTGAACTCAGAACCTGACACTTTCAAGGCAGGTGGCTCTGGTGCTTGAGCCACACTTCCAAACCCTTTTTCCATTCTCCTACTTATGTTTCTTCTGTGGCTGGGGATGAGAGGCACACCTCACAGCATCCCGTCATTGAGTGAAAAGGTATCTCCCTAACTTCTTTTGCCTGTGATGTCCTCAAAGGACAATCTACCAATTGCTGCCTACCAAGTAGCTTGGATTATAGGCTTCACCCACGTTGCCTGGCTTGTAATAGGTATCTTTAGACAAGTAATCATGAGATAATTTTCAATAAGTAGCTGTCTTAGGGTGCTTGAGAATTGGAGTAACTTTGGGAAAGCAATATGGTGTAGACCTGTTTATATCCATAGCAATTATCCATACTGATGACTTAGATTCAAGATTACTTAGGCTGTTCTCCATGCTAAGTTAGTAGAGGACTAAGGTGGAAAGTGGATGCAAGGAGCATAAGCCATGCTGACTGGCTCACAGTGGTCCTTCTTAAACTACCATGAAAAACAGCGAGGTCTCACTTCCTCCAATTTCTAAGAAGCCATGACTCAAAAAGACAGCCGACAAGTAAGACAGAATATATTTAATGAGGAAAGGAGGAAAAATTTCCAATACTGATAAATCTGCAATTCATTTTTTTCCAGTAGTGACTGGAAAGATGAATTGTGCTGAAAAAAAAAACCCCAAGCAGCATCCTGTCATTTCTAAACTATGATCCAGTGCCTGCCTGAAAGAGTTAAGGCTGTATGCTGTATAAATATTTATTACTCTTCTTTCAAAAGGATAAGAAAAATTTCCTCTGCATACATGAATTTCAGATTGCTAAGCAAACACGTAGATCTGGTCAGGGGCCCATCATCTTAATGAGGATATGGTAATGATAATGGTATTTTTTTTCAGCCTGCTTATATGTGATCAAAATCTAGAGATCTTGATTTTTAGTGAGGCATTGTACAGACCCAGGAACAGTTAATGCTTTTAGAAGCATATGGATGGGATGACAGGAATGCCATCAAGGGCTTAAAGTGGGACCTGGGTGAAAGATTCATTAAAAGTGATAAATAGGCTATGCCTTTCCTAATGTTTTACAATTGCATATTCAATACGGCAGGCCAGTGACTATGCATTTTAACTGTCTTTATTTTTAAGAGAGCTGCCAGATTTTAATTACAGATTAAACAGTTATTTTGCAAATGAGTACCTCTTCATTAACATACCAGAATCATAATAATAAACAATTCTCTGTTACTAAACAGTACATAGGACAGAATGAAGTAGAGAACAGTACATCGCACATGGATGGAACCATATAGGTAGCAGGATGAAATATCCTATTTTGTTTGGGCAAATTTATCACCTTAAAAATTTTTTAACAATGAATAACCTAGGTAAAAGGTAACATTCTAAATTCCATAACTACAGATTGTGTTTCTTTTATTTATAGCTATAAAACAAGGCCTGGTTCATAAAAGGTTCTAAATAAATGTTTGTTGAATGAACTGTAGTTACTTTTTTTTCAGTTATACAATTAGGCACTAAGTAGCATTTGAAAATTTGCCAAATTTGGTTTAATCATCAGTGGATTTTTTTTTTCTCAAAGGCTTTAATTCTGTAATTTATTTTAAGGGCCTTAGAAAAATTCCATCTTTCTGCTATCGGCTATAACAACAGTAATCTTTCTATGTTTCCATACTTTTTGTTTCATATATACTTCCACAGCTTCTGACTCACCAAAGCATGCAAAATTTAACCTGCTCCAAATATGATCTTCTGGGATACAAGTAAACCATAGTCGTGTTTAAACTGACTTCCGCAAGATGATGAAAAACTGCCTTTCTCTACTTAGAAACTAAAGAGTTAAGAAAAACAAAAGTCAGATGTGGATAGTCCTTACTTAGGATATCACAATTAAGATAGATGAAATCAAAAGGTGAAATTTGTTACTTGGAGTGGGAACCTAGTAATAAAAATTAATGAAGTGGGCCGGGAGCTGGTGGCTCACGCCTGTAATCCTAGCTACTCAGGAGGCTGAGATCTGAGGATCGCGGTTCAAAGTCAGCCCGGGCAAGAGAGACCGTGAGACTCCTATCTCCAATAAACCACCAGAAAACCGGAAGTGGCGCTGTAGCTCAAGTGGTAGAGCGCTTGCCTTGAGCTGAAGAGCTGAGGGACAAGCGCCCAGGCCCAGAGTTCAAGCCCCACGACCGACCAAAAAAAAAAAAAATTAATGAAGCAAAACTGGTAGCTAGAAGTGTCATCCTCATGCATAGTCAAAGAGGACCTGAAACCAGGCATCCATGGCTCATGCCTGAAATTCTAGCTACTCAGGAGGCTGAGATCTGAGGATTGGAGTTTGAAGCCATCCCAGGCAGGAAAGTCTCTGTGAGACTCTTAGTCCAATTAACCACTCAAAAATCAGAAGTGGCACTGTGGCTCAAGTAGTAGAGTGCTAGCCTTGAGCACAAAGAGTAAGCTTAGGGACAGTGCCCAGGCCCTGAGTTCAAGCCCATTGACTGATTTAGGCAATCTTCCTGTGGCTTTCTGGATATCAGAGATCAGACCATTACAGCTGGGCCCAAGCAGCTGACTCCAGCTTGCTTCTGAAAACACTGCAATGAGCTTTGCCAAGCCTGTGGGTATATTCCAGGTAAAGCATTCTTTGGTGGCAGAGGACTGACGAGTTGGGGTTATAGGGCCTTTTTTTCTAGTAATGGTGATGGTGGTTAGAAGGAATGATAAGTTCAAGCATCAGATGGAAAAAAATATGATTCTATTACTTCTACTAACAACCATGATTGGGAACCCCCAGCACCACAACCACCACTTCTGTCCTGGGGTGATAGTGTTTCCTTATTTCCTTACCCAACACCCTACAGTGTGAATACTCTATATTTAAGGAAGCTGAGGCCCCTGAAAGGGTCTTAGCCAACAGGGCAGAGTTCATCATTGTAAAACTGGGTGTTTCTCATCTTCTGCTTTTTTTTTTTTTTAACATTTTAAAATTGAAAATGATAGTCTTCTGTTGGATGAATGACTAGAGCAAATATAAATGATGTTTTAGGAGGATCTTCATTGACAGCTTAAACAATTCAAACACTCGATGATTTTTAACAAGTATAAAGGTAAGCAAGCTATGGATTAACAATGACAGCCCTGTGCCACATGATGATGTTTCAGTCAACAATGGACCATGAATACAACAGTAGTCCCAAAAGACTGTATTGCCTAATTTTGCTGTAATTATTTGAGTTTGTGTAAATATGCTTTAGGGTGTGAGCGAAATGACAGATGTCCACAAAGCAGTTCTTACAATGTATGACTCAGTGACACATGATCAGCTTTCCAATCCTTTAGTTTGCCTGAAAGTCACTGAACGAAAGAAAGAAAAGAAAGAAAGAAAGAAAGAAAGAAAGAAAGAAAGAAAAAGTAGGGAGGAAGGGAAGGAGGGAGGAAGGAAGGAAGAAGGAAAGGAAATGAAAAAGAGAGAGGGGGGTAGCGCAAGCATTTCCTAGAAAACGCAGAAGATCCCTGTGAGGAAGTACTTATACGTGCCCTTCGGGCACCAGACATTTCCATGTTCAGCTCATGACTTTGCCAAGCATTAGTGTTGAGGTTAAACAAGGTCCCAGACTGGTAAAGGAAAGAAACGTTTATGAATATGCAAACCTTTTACTGACAATGAATGGTTAATTAGGGCAACTTGTTTTATAAGCTGATTTCAGGTATAGTCCAGTTTCTCACCACCTCAACCTTATGCAGGTACCACACATCCTCCCTTTTCTCTGAAAATCTGGGACCTTGTTTGCAAAATTATTGCAACCATTCCTCTCTCTGCAAAGAGGTGAGGGAAGACAAGCAGTGGAAAACTCATTTCCCTTGGAAGGAGTGCATCACTTGCTGGGGTCTAGGTGAAAAGATAGTGAAGGTATTGGCAAGTATGGTTCTGCACTTGTCATATTGGTCTCACAGTCCTGTCACATTTTTCAGTTGAAATCCTGATGTCTAGTTTAGAATTAAGCAAAACTGTGGTAGGCTGGCACTATGCCCTAAGCTGTCTGCTCTGCTAGTTGGGCTGACACAGTGTTGAAGAAAGAACATGGCGCCTACAGAGGTTGGAGGCTGGCTTTGAGCCCTGCTGAGCTTGGCTTGGTCCCCTTGGAGCCTTACTTTCATGAAAGGGTAACAAGTGAGAACAGATGCCATCCTTTAAGAGATGACAGTGGCTGTATGGAAGTAGCTTGCTGGGATATTACACTTGATCTTACTCAAAATGCAAGATGTGATGGTTATTGAGATACTGTGTCACCATTAGATCCAGAAATGGTACAGCAGTGCCACAGTGAATAGAGTCTGGAAACTTTGCTGTTTGTTTTGTAATAGCTCATCAGACTTATTCGTTTTGCAGCTACTTCTCAGAACCTGATCCCCTCCCCATCTTTCCCTCAACAGGAAGGCTAATTGAAGATTAAAAACAAATTAAAAACCTCTTTCCCCATTTTAAATAATTATGGCATCCTCTTCATTATTTGAATTCATCTTTACACAGGACTCATTATTATTAATAGCACATTTATATTTTCTTCACTACTAGAGAAATTACAATATAAGTGGTCTAGGATTTTTTTTAAAAAGCCATAGGCACTACACAAGAAGTTTATAATTTAAAAAATCCTGATGTATATGTACCTATATTCCTATTATAGAGTTTAGGATAACAATGAAAAACAGTTTCGGTCACCTACCTTTTCCCTTTTACGTGGCCCTGACCTTGGATCATGACTGTCCCTTAAATCTTATCATCTCTACTTGTAATACTGGCCTTGTTCTCTTTTAAGTCATGTTTCCTTATTTGATGGCCACAGAAAACAATTATTAGCAATGAAAGAGGTTGAGTTTTAATAAATTTTGCCATCCAGAAAATGGAAAAAGCTTTTATTAAAAGTATGTAAAAGCTTTAGCTAAAATAGTAAAGAATACACTTAAAAACTTTGCTTCTTATATTGATTTATTCAACATTCTGAGTTGTTTGCTAGGCTATAAATTTTTTTGTTGGGAAACACACTATGAAATACCTTGTATTTCCCCTTACCATGTATCTTTGTGAGAATTGTCAAATTCGTTAATAAATGATGATTCTTCAGTTTCAATATGAAACCAGTGTTTGAGTAGACCAAGTGGCTACTTTTTAGATAATGTGTACCTTACCTACCAAAGAGGGAAAAGATTAGATGGAAAACATAAATAATATCAGCTAGGTTGATGATTATATTCCTTCCACTCTTTAAACAAAGGCTTTCGTTTGTTGTGGTTTTATTCAAAATGCCATCTTTCTTCATGGATTCTTTTTTAGTAATGAAAACAGAATAGAAAACCCATCCATGAATTGAAGTTTCTAAAAGAATTAATAGTCATTACAACCCAGAATTTGTTCTTCTTGCATTTTGATAACAGATACACTTTGTACCAAATAAAATGTGTGTGGGGTAAGAGAGGTAATGTTTAATTTAGCAACACAATTATTATTGTTATGTAATAAACTTAAATATAATAAAAATGGAAATAATAAAAGGGGTGAAAAACACTCTGTAAAGTAGAAAGGAAGAGACCTAACCTCAAAATAAATGCATAACAACATTTTTAGACATTCCCTCTGTTCAAGTCTATTGAAATGTCTGAAAACACCCCAAAGTCTATAAATTGTGTATCAGGATGATTCTTATTTGACCTGGAGAAGCTTTGTTTAGGTAAGTGATTCAAATGAACAGCAAAGTTGTAGATTTTGCTGAGCATCATTGTTCTCTATCAGTCAGGGGCTATGAGGATTGCTTTTCAGAAAGGTGAAGACATTTCCAGACCCCAGGGGTGGGAAGAGTCTGCTTATGCTGCCTTGTGCATCCTACAGAATAGGTGTCAATACATATTTATTTCTTTTTTTCACAGGTACTGGAGTTTGAACTCCTGACCTTGAAGCTGCTTGGCTTGCTTGCTTGATTGGTAGTACTCTAGTTCTTGGTAGCCTCGATTTTTGCTAGCTGATTGGAGGTGGACTCTTTTGGACTTTTCTGCCTGGGCTGCCTTCGAACTACTATCCTCTGAGTCTCTCTTGATTAGCTAAAATTACAAATGGAAGCCATTGACATCTAGCAATAGTTCTGCCTGCATTATTCACATTATAATTTGGAAAATATACCAAACTTATTAACAATTCTGTCACTGAGTTGAGAATTAAGCAGACTCACCTTTGCTGCCTATATTCTTTTTTTTTTTTTTTTTTTTTGGGTCGGGCTGTAGGGCCTGAACTCTGGGCCTGGGCGCTGTCCCTCAGCTCTTCAGCTCAAGGCTAGCGCTCTACCACTTGAGCCACAGCACCACTTCTGGCTTTTTTTCCTTTTGCTTATGTGGTGCTGAGGAATCAAACCCAGGGCCTCAGGCATGCAAGGCAAGTGCTCTACCACTGAGCCAACTTCCCAGCCCCAGCTGCCTATATTCTTAAATGTCATTCTGGCTACTTCTTTGTGTTCCCCACTTGGTCTCAGAGCAATAGTGGAAAATTACCAGTATGGCCACTCATAAGCTCTCAATGGTTTTATTTATTTGTTTGTTTGTTGTTTACTGTGACAGTAGTGGGGCTTGAATTCAAGGCTTGGGTGTTGTCCTTTAGCTTTTCTACTCAAATCTAGCTCTCTTCCATTAAAGCCACAGCTCCACTACTACTGTCAATGGTTTTAAATTGATTAATGTGCAGGGGGCAAAGTTATTATTATTTTTAACATTCTACATCTATATGCACACAAAACAAACACCAAAGCTACACCTTTAGTGGTACTCTTATCATATGGTCATTTCAAGATATAATGCCAGGAATCTCCACTTAATTCCATTACTATTCAAAAACTATAATAAATGCTTTACTAATATCAGCCAGTTTAGATCTCTGAACTGACTAGTGCCATGTGAATTTCTTTTTTAAAATATTTTTAAAAAATTGTTATTGTAAAAGTGATGTACAGAGGCATTACAAAAGTCAAGTCATGAGTACATTTCTTTTTGAAGAGTGTCACCTCTTCCCTGTTTTCTCCCAGTTTTTCCCTCCTTGCCCCCTCCACTACAGGCTGTATATGTCATTTTCAACATAGTTTCTAGTGAGTATCACAGTGGCATTTGTTCCCCCCCTTTGTGCCACACTTCTGTGCTCCTCTTTAAACTCCCCCAAACAGTTAAACTTACATACAAGACAAAAGGTACAGAAATAAAAAAACAGTGACAAAGGAGAGAAAAAAAAAAGAACCAAAAAAGCTAAATAACAAAAAACCTCTTGTTTCCATTTCCTGGAGTTCATGTCAATAAAAATAATTACATGCTTATATACACTATTGAGCTTTGTGATCTTCTCCTAAGCATACCCCTCTTTGGTCTGAATGTCTACATTTATTTGGTGTGAATGTCTATAGTCCTGTGTAATTTATCATATTCAAGCATATTTTTTGTCTTTTACCATCCAGTGTGTTTACTTGTAGATATATAGGCACATTCTAGTTACAACAAATGAGGGAAACCATGCAACCTATGTTTCTTTGGATTTGACTTACTTTGCTTAATATAATTTTTCCAAGTCTTTCCATTTCCTTATGAATGGTACAGTATCATTCTCTCTGATGGAAGCATAAAATTCCATTGTGTACATATACCACATTTGCTTGATCCATTCATCCACTGAGGAGCATCTAGGTTGATTCCTGTCTTGGTTATGGTAAACCATGCTGCAATGAACATGGTTGTGCTGGTCACTTCACTGTAGTGTTGTTTGTGTTCTATTGAATAAATACCCAGGAGTGGAATTGCTAGGTAATAGGGAAGCTCTATGTTTAGTCATTTAAGGAACCCCCATACTGCTTTTCCATGTAGTTGCGCAAGTTTACATTCTCACCAACAGTCTAGTAGAGCTCCCTTTTAGTAGCATGCCCACCAGCATCTGTTAGTTAATTTTCTTGATAATGGGCATTTTAACTGGGGTGAGGTGGAATCTCAATATTGTTTTGGTTTGTATTTCTTTTATGGCCAGAGATATTGCAATGTGAATTTCTTGATGAGAAATAAGAAACACTAAGCATTACTTACCATTAGAGCCTCCTTTCAACACTACTGTCCAGATGCAGGGTGTGGGCTAAGCTACCTCTTAACTTTACAGTCAAGTTGCAGTTATAAAGTACAATGGATCCTAGGAAGCTTTTTGCTACAGTTTGCTGCAGAGTTAAAATAATCCCTTTCTTATTAGAAGACCTTTGCTAAAACAATATGAAATATTCACAAGTTTAAGAGATAAAAGTTAAGTGATACCTTTAAAGTCACCAAGTGATCAAAGAGACTAAACGCTAAGATGGTAACTTCAGAGTTTCATTTATTTATTAGTACTTGAAACCTATCTACTTAAAGAAATGCACAAGTCAATGTAAAGTCAATAATAAAATGCATATATAATCCTGTAGCCTTTGAAAATAAAAATAAAAGATGAACCTGGTTGAAAAACTTGAAGCTAATTAGACTTTTAACCTAAGTTTAGTCTACTGCAGTTGAACAATGAATTTGCCTATTTAACTTCCCAATATCAAGACAAAAAGGAATAAAGAATTACCTAGATGTGCATTATTCTTTCAACAAAAGGGGTTTGAGGTTGTGTTGGGAAGCAAATTGAAAAAAACAAACAGATTTGTAATTCTAACCAATTTAGTAAACTGATCATCTAATCAGAAAACCTATTTTATCATGCTTGCCAAAGTAATGGTTCTTATAGAAGAGCTGCCCATCCACCAAAATAGAATGTCACAATGTACTGCCACATCCAAGTGGTTTTTGTCTAGGTAACAGCAGTTTCAGCTCTTCCATGACATAAAGCCATCATTAATGCTCAGCTAGATTAACAGCCTCCTAATGGGATTCTTGACTATACTTTATAGCTCTCTGATTCATTTTCTATAATCCATCCAGAGGTATATTTAAAAAACTCAAATCTGGCCATGCCATACCTCTATTTAAAACCCTACGATGGCTCCCCACTGCTCTCAGAAGGTCTAACACCTTATGTGGCCACATAAACGTTTACTTTAGTTTGTAAATAAGCACACATGAGGCCAAATAATGAATATGCCATAATTTCTTTAACCACTTTCCTATTAATATTTGGCTTCTTTCCAATTTTTGGCTATTACAGACAATAATACAAGTCTCTCTGGATACATGAGTGAGCTTTTCTGTAGAGGTAGAATTACTAAATTGAAGGAAGGATATTTTACCCTCATAATTTTCTTATATACGTGGCTTTCTCAGTTTATATTTTCCCATAAAGTTTATGACAGCTTTCTTTTCTTCACTTAACAGTATATACTATTTTTAAAAAATAACAAGAAAGGTAAATAAGTTTTTGTGGTAATTTTCATTTTCCTAATTACAAACTATGATAAAACCTTTAATATGTTAGTGACTGACTTTGCCTACTTTTCTCTGGTTATAATTACTGAGTAACAGTTGTTGAAATATTTTCTCAGGTTTATGCTTTAGTTTTGTTGTTTATCTTTTATCACATCATTTATTATATAGAAGTGCTTACAATTTTGTACCAAAATTTATCAGATTCTGCTAAGCTTTTGCTTATGTTGACTCTATAGAATAACGAGAGTAAATATTATCATATTATTGTTTTATAACAAATATTTTTACATTCTTTAGGAATCAGTTTTCATATGAAGATCTTGTGAATTATTGATCTTATTAGACTTATTTGGTGTTTGTTTAGTATGAGTGTTTGCTTAGTATTTAGCTTCTTTTGGGAATGAGACTTTTTTATTACATTTATTTAAGTTGTACTTTTCTGTTTATTCTGAAAGCTTGTAGTTGACTTAGGTTCAGTTGTCCTATTGGATTTTCAGCTAATTCTTTTGAGTTTCCTTAACTTGTGTACTTATCTGTTTGCTGTAATTCCACTACAATTTTCATAAGATGAAAACTATTGCTCCTTCCAGGGTCTCCTTCCTGGTCCCCAGACATTGCCACACATTGAGCAATCACTTTCTGAACTGAATAGAACAGAAAATGTAGATTCATGTAAGTGGATATCAACATATACTCATTTCTCGTTAGCCTGGTTTCATTTATTGAACCCAGAGTCCTACAGTCCAAATCCCTCATGATTAATCTATGAAAAGAATACATATGAAAATTACAACTATTTTACTAAACCCCACCTCCAAAATAAGTCAATTTAAAAGTTAAAGAAAAAGGATCAAATATTTCACACGGAAGAATTTTAAAAAGTAAAAAAGCCAACTTCAGTATTAAAAATGAATAACTACAACAATATCCACATTCTTAATTTTTTAAAGAAATGCAATTAAAATAAAATATGAAAATCAGAATAATAATAGAAACAGAAAACAAAAAAATTAGTTCCTCATCCAAGTATTGGAGGGAGAATGGGGTTGAGTCCAAATCAATATTTATGCAGACAACAAAATTGATCATGGAAAAAAGATCAAATGAAAAGGGCATGCGAAGAAACATGAGATTATTCCATACATTTCTATGTTAAAAAATGTACAAGCCAATGAAATGGATAGTTATGTCATCATAGAAATGCATTATAAAAATGGACTCAAAATACAATAAAGAAAATAATACAGATATAAGCAACTGCAAAGTTTGTTAAATAATATCCTCCTATAAAACTGTGGATGAGAAAGCTTTTAAACTTTCAAGAATAACAATCCCAATGCTATCAGGACATATCCAGGGTTTCTAAACGTTGAGGTGCTATAATATCCTGATTGTAGTCGGGAAGGTAAATCTCAGCTTCAAAAGGTCTTCCCTTCTCTGAGGTTTTACTTCTTGTGGCTTTACTTACCTGAGGTCAACTGAAGTTCAAAAATACTAAATGCAAAATACCAGATAAACAATCTGTAAATTTTAAATAATTTTTATGACAGTTGCTGTTGTAACTGGTCTAGTATATTATTATTTATGGTTGATCTCTTATTGTGTCTCATTATAAAATGGAACTTTACCATAGCAACGTGTGGTAAGAAAAAAAAAAATTAGAGAGCTGGTGGTAACCACACCAGGTATCCACTGGGTTGGGGGGTATCTTGGAACATTTTCCATCTCGTAAGGAGGGAGAACTATTGTACTAAACATGCAACTTTGAACAAGTAACCATCTTCTGTGAAATCCACATTATGAGGATTAAATGAAATAGCTCTCAAAAAAGTACTCAGCATTATATGAGCAACCCAATTTTGAATGACTCTAGGGGAAAGACTTCCAGGGTTCACTTAAAATATGTAAAAATCTGCATATCTGTAAGTATGACAATTTCTCTGAGAGGGAGATTCATAGCTTTCATGAGATGCTTAAGTGAATCAAATCATGATTCCCCAAACTCAGATACTCTGCTATATTCTAACCTTGCTTCCAAGTACAGATGCAGAACAAAACGCTGGATAAAAACATAAGCAAAATAAATACAATGGCACATTAAAAGGTTTGCTCAATGCCAGAAAAGGTTAATGTTTGGAAGTAAAGGTTAATCTAGGCTAAGTGTACACCAAACAGCCTACTTGTAGAAAAGATCATGAACTCTTTCACATCATAATAGTGGTGCCTTTTAACTTAGTAATTGTGTTAAAGAAATGGCTTTTGAGGTAAAAAGATGCATAAGATACATATTATATAGTAATTTATGCTATCAAAATGTTAGAATCATTAATGCCTGAGTGCTCAATAATAGGGGAATAGTTTATAAACAGATGGGCTCATTCAATAGTGTACTACATATGTATTAACAAGCGAGGTTTTTGAGAGCTTTGACACACAGAAGCCCTAAAGGCCTAAACTGGGTAGAATGGTTAACTCTGGGCTCTGGGCTTTGGGGTTATGGTGGTTTATTATTTTCCTTTGCCTTTCTGTTCAGATTTTTTTTTTAAATAATCAGTATTAAAGGCAATCAACAGACAGATCATTAGAGCTATTATTTCCTATGTCGGATGGTAACAATACTACTTCAACATTCCATTTAGCACTAAGAATTTATACTTGAAAACAGGCTGCCATTTTGCAAATCTTAACATAGTCTACTAGTAGTGAGGCAGCCTAGAAGCAATGGAATCTGCTGGAGTGGTGCTATGCTCCTTATTTATAAATGGCATGAGAATGTGTCTACTTTCCACATGAAAGTATCAGTAAAAAGCACACATTGTAGAAACAATGCAACATTGTAGAAACAATATCCTGGATTTCTTTCTCCAAAAGTTGTTAGGAAAAAAGAAAATCTTAAAAAATAAATACAAAGCCTTTAAGTAGCAATGGGTATAGTATAACTAACAAGACTGTTTTGTTGTTGTTGTTGTTGTTGCTGTTGTATATTCTAACCCTGGTAATACCTTCTAGAACAACCAGATATATTTTATATTTCTGGTGCTCAAGGAAGGTGGTATGCTTTCTTTCTTTCTTTTTTTAGTTGGTCGTGGGGCTTGAACTCTGGGCCTGGGCGCTGTCCCTGAGCTCTTCCGGTCAAGGTGAGCACTTTACCACTTGAGCCACAGCACCATTTCTTGTTTTCTGGTGGTTAATTGGAGAAAAGAGTCTCACGGACTTTCCTGCCCCAGCTGGCTTTGAACCACGATTGCTTTCAACTTTTTATCAGATATTGAGGGCAGCATCCATGAAGCTTTCCTGTATACACCACTGATCATTGGCTGGCTTTCAGGGTAGGTTTACTTTCCTTCACATTCATCGAAAATTTGATGGGCTCTTCTCTCACTCTTCCTCCTGTCAGAGAGCTGACAAGCCTCCTGGGGCTATGCTAGTCTGATAAACATCACTTTGGAAAGTCGCACAAGAGAGAAATTTGTAAAGTATCTTAAATTTATTCTTTTTAATGCCCTATTTGTGAATGATTTTATTTTGTTTCTGCCTGGATAAAAGTCAACCTGTGTAGGTTCCTAGTTTTTCTAAATAAATAATTTCTTACTTCTCATATACATTTCCTATAAGCCCTCAATGGCTTGAAATTTTCTCTGGAGGACCAGGAGGTATACTCACATTCAATTAGCTTCTGTCTTAGGTGGAAAAGAACATACTTACATATTTATGTTTCGGTGGTAAAGGATATTTATAAACAAGAGTACACGAGAAGGGGGGATGAGAGAAAGAAAGATGGTGTGGATACTACAATATTAGCAAATGTTTTTATGGCTCTTTGAAACTACACAGGTTTTCAGAAATATTCCCTTTAGCCTTGATTAACAGATGGTATGCTTTTGATTTTGAAATTATCCTTCCAACTTTTCCCAATTGAGGTATATTACTTTCTGATTTGTAAGACAATGACTCTCAGTCCAAGGAAATAAGCAATTACATATGCAGGAAATTTTCCTCCTGCACAGCTATGTCAGTTAGGTATTAAAGGTTCTTCCCACTAGTGAATGAAAATTAATCTCTCTGTAGCTTCCATATGTTACCTGTAGAATATCAGCTCAAATGAGTTGTCTTTCCAGGCTGGTTGATATTTTAGGACCCTCATAATGGTCCCAACTCAATTAATCTCCAACACCTTTGTGAACAATGGAGGTAAGAGCTGCAGTACGAGATGCTACTTGTGTTGGATCAAGTCTGCGTCCCTCTAGGAGGAAGAGGCTAAGTGGCTGTGCATAAGAAGTTTTTCAGTGTACTCACAAAGGGCTGGGGTGATTGCATGGATTTCAACTTAATTGTATTGATCTGCTTAACTGGTTTTATTTTCTACTTTGGTGTTCCAGCCCCGGTGGGCAGGTCTCTTTCTAGTCAAATATAATCTTGACAATACACAGGATGTTCCAAATGCAGGCTGGAATATAATCTCATAATTTCTCAGGCATACAGTCAATGGTAATGCTTTGCCAGCTTTACCAGGCTGTTTGTGATCTTGTACACCTTCTTGGGTATATAAATCCAGAACTTACAAGTATACTAAATACTTTTAGGAGTTCCTGAAGACATCTGCAGGATAACATGAATGTCTCAGAAGCTCAGTATATATTCTGACATCAATTTGGAGGTCTTCGTGTGTCCTTGAGTAAGGCTTATGAAGCTACTTAGGAAATAAATTTAACAAAATAAAATAAAACGGGATTGATGATACTCCTGACTGTCCTGGTGATAAGAAATGTGTTAGACTGCTTACTAGCCATCCATTCACTAATAACACATTTACAATTCTGGTCACTTAATCAGTTTATAAGCTTTAAAATTGTCTGACAGTGAGTAAATATCTGTGTCACAGGAAAAATGAAGAATTAGATATAAAGACTCTGGCACTTGCCATAAATTTCATGTGAGCAATGTGTGTTCTTGACCACAGAGGCCTAGTTATGCAGGCTAAATGATGAAGTAGCTATTACATGAGAAGGTCCTCCTGTCTACTAGAAACTAGTTGCTGTCTTTCTAAGTTAATTAAATATTTTCTCTTGTTTATGAAAGTCTTTCCATGGTTCATATGACTTAGTCATGGTTACTTTTAGTGTGCATTCATGAGAAATGATTATATCAACCAACTGAGAGCTCCCATGGTACATTTGGCAGAAAGAATTAGAAAAAGCAATTTTACGATGAAAATATAACAATATTACTATTCAAATACCTTCTCACACAATTGAAAAGCTCTACTGAAACCAAGCCCAAACTTGGTAGAACTACAGTAAAAGCAGAAAATTTAACAGAGGCCACATTAGATGTATAGTTTGGTAAGCTACAGTGTCTACTGTGCAGTTCTGAGTTCATATTCCTCCCACTTACATTATCACATTTGTTCCTAGGGATAACTATTTGGAGTATCACTATCTCCAAGACACAGATAAGGAAACCACAGCTCACAGAGGGTGAGTGACACACCAAAGAGTTCTTTTCTTTAAAAAAAAATTTTTTTTTTACTATAAAGGTAATGTACAGAGGGGTTAAAGATACACAAGTTAGGTAATGAGTATATTTCTTTTTGAACCGTGTCACCCCCTCTCTCATTTTCTCTGTTTTTCCCTTCTGACCCCTCCTCTCCAAGTTGTATAGTACATTTCCAACATAGTATCTAGTGAGTATCACTGGAGTTATTTTCTTTCTACTTGCATACCAAACTCATAGTAAACCAGTAGTGATGTAGATAAGACCTGGAGTAACATGTGACACAAGGCAGGATAAGGTATTCAGTAGCTTCTCCTTCACTAGAATCATTCCTCCAATACAAAAATATATTCAATCAGGCAATGGTGGGTTCATGCCTGCAATCCTAGCTACTCAGGAGGATGGGATCTGAGGGTCGTGGTTGAAAGCTAGTCCAGGCAGAAAGTCCATGAAAGTCTTATCTCTAAAAAACTATTCAGAAAAAGCCAGAAATGGTGTTGTGGCTCAAGTGGTAGAGTGCTAGCTTTGAGCCCAAAGAGGCTTAGGGACAGTGCTCAGGCCTTGCAATTGACAGGACTGGCAATAAATAAATAAAATAAATAAATGCAAAAAAATAAAATAAAATCATGTTCCAAATAGTTTGTAGGTCTAAAACTTTCCTTTTTAATAAAAAATTTCCACTAAGCTCTTACTCTATAAAATCCAAGCATTGTCTACCTAAATGTTCTTCAAGTTAGATGCCAGATGAAGATGTCTGGTTTGGTTGATACTCATGTGCCAACAGACACATGAAAAACACTATGAAGAAGAACCTACTCAGAGAGACAAAAGGTGCATGTTTTCCCTCATAAATGGATGTTAGACCTAAATTATAAACATATGTGAAAATGAAAGTCAGCTTGGGCAGCTAAGTCCAATTAATTAATTAACCAATTAATTAACCATCAAAAAACTGGAAGTAGAGCTATAGCTCAAGTAGTAGGATCAGCCTAGATCAAAAAGCAGTAGGATCAGCCTAGACCAAAAAGCCAAGTGGGAGTGTGAGGGCCTGAGTTCATTCTCTAGTATCAGCACAAAAACAAAAATAGGAACAAAGGCAAAAAACAGTCCTAAAGCAAGTAGTCTTTAGCAAAACCTGCAGAAGTGTAGCATTCTTTTCATAGTCCCTCTTCTGTCTGTACAATTTCTTGCTTGGCATGTCAGATATGATCTACTCAATGCTAGCCTCTTCCTCTGTAGCTTTAACTTGGCAAGGGTATGCCAACACAAAACACAGAGATCCTTCCCAGCATTCTATGGCCATGCTATTATGAAGTGGCAGCACCAGACACTATGGTAGCTCAGAGGCTGGGAGAGTTGTTTCAAGGATGAGTCAAAGTAATCAGACAGTGAGAATGCTGTTTCAGGCAGAACAAAGCCAGGGGTGTGAGAGGATGCTGGGGATTGGCGTTCATGAATACAAGCTTCTCAGTTTCCATTATAGCACTGCTGACAGATTTTTACCTTTCTAGAAATTTCAGGCATACACCGTTTCAAAAGAAATTGAGTTCCAGGATCAGGAATGGTGGGAGATGATGAAATGATGGAAAGCAGAGAAGCGCCAGTACAGGCCTTTATGTGTTCTTTTGAAAGGACACTGGGGCTTGCGGTGGGGGATTACGGCAGCCATTGCTGGTATTGGACACGACATGGACATGGGTAAATTTTGTCCTGGCTAAATCTAGGGTTCTTGGTCTTTTAGATTTTAAACGCTAGCAACATTACAGAAAAAATTATTTATTAAAAGCCAAACTTAAAAAATAAGGTACCATCTTTTAATTTTATGAAGGACACAGTTTTAAATGTTAGTATCTATGATAACAATTATTTCACAATAGGAAGAGACTCTGAAGAAGAATCCTTTAAAGAGTAAATTCGGACTATATTGTATTATTTTTATTTTTCTTATGATGAAGGTGAAATTATCATTAGGGATGAGCATTTAGTAGACCAATAATTAGGTGCACTGGGACAGATCATTCTAGGGCCATAATTAAGACAGAGCTAGAGGGACAATACTAGGGATAGGGAGCCCTAATTAATATTTAAAACAATATCATTATTTTAAGAACACACAGTTTAGGCTAAGATTCGCTTTAGGACTCACCTCTGCATCTACTTTCCTGATTTTCATCTAAAAAATGTCTAGTTAGGAGCCTCCACAGAATAAAGATTTGGGGCAATTAGTTAGAGAGCCCTGAGGAAGAATGGAAACCACTTGAGTAGAGAAGAAACACACAAGGTAAGATGAAAGGAAGGTGACTTGAAATCAAGACACTACAGGCTACTCTATCCCCAAACCACAGAGGCCCACGCTAGTGTTTGATCTGTGCTATTGTGAAGATTATGGGATGACAATCAGAATCAGCAAATGATGCAGGTGACAAGTCTGCACTACTGTGCTGAGAGTATAGGAAGGTGGCTGATATATGGCAGGCCCAGAATCAGCTACTACTTCATTTTCAGCCAACTCAGGATCAGCCAGTTTTTCACAGAGGAAGACTGTGCTGGGGGTGAAGAGGAGGTGAAAGGGCACTTGTCAGCTTCCTACATGGGGCATGAGTTAAAGGGCGGGTCTTGTGTGATGGGCGACAGAGACCCTAATAGCATCCTGTCCGTGATGTTTGGATGTGTGAAGTCATTCCTGTGATGGATTTTCACTGAAGGATTTAAGTTCTAGCTCTACTTAAGGCATTCAAGCTTGGTCTTTTGAAGGTCCTTCAGAAGAAACAAGAGGCCAGGAACTTACAGTTGTGATGCTGAATCTGACTGTAAAATAGTAGAACTGCAATGCTGCTAGCTCTAGTTGTAGGACCAGGGTTAGTGTGGGCAAGCCTGTGGGATAGCCTTGCAATTCTGTGCTGCTTCCATCTGAAGCACTTTTCACTTCTTAATTAAAAAAGTTTTGCTTCCGTGGGGGAAATGTTTATTTTCATGATCTCAAATAGAGGGTATAGCAAAGAGATAAGATGAGGTGGTATCTGGTGGTGGTTTGACTAGGTCCCCAACGAAGTCTGTATTGGAAACTTAATGTCCAGTGGAAGTATTGGGAAGTGGGGCCAAATGGGAAGGGTTTAGGTGATGAGAACTCAGCCCCTGTGAGCAGAATATGGATTATAATAGGGTTCTAGAGGGCTCAGGATGTAGCTTAGAGGCAGAGTAACTGCCTAACAGGTATGAAGCTTGCTCAGGTTGTACACGTGCATGCTCTCTCTCCTGCCTTTCCCTATGGGCTGACACTCACCAGTCATGAGCCTCCTGACTCCGGATTTCACATGCTCCAGATCAAAAAATAAATAAATCGCTCTTCTTCATTAGTTAACCAGCTTTTTGTATTATGGTATAACTGTACAAATTGACTAAGGTACAGTATTTCCTATCTGTAGATCCTGAAACTGTACTACTAGATTATTCTCTAGACTTCTGGAAAAAGAGCAATAAACTAATGCTTATAAAGATGTTTTTAAAATTATCTTTAAGTTGTACAAGGGAGTTGCCAGGTAACAATGCAGTTTATGAATACAAGGCATCTTGATCAATGTCACCCCTTTCAACCTTCTCATCCCTCCCTCTCCTTCCCTCTTTCCCTCACTCTTCTTAACTTTGTAGGATATACATTGAAATCTTGACTGAATTCTCCCCTTTTCTCTTTTTCATTCATCTACCCTTTTCCCCTGGACCAGACCCCACTTCTTTCCAGTACCCACTTCCTGGGGTTTTGTTGAAATTTGTGTTTGCTTTTCTAGGGAATTACACCATTGCACTATTTGAGTTCTCCCTTGAATCTACCAGATTTCAGTTAATGCCTTTGTATAGACTTGCATATCACTCAACATATTTACTTAGATGTTTATGAGCTAAATCTAGCTTCTATACATAAGGAAAAATATGCATCCTTTGTCTTTCTGGGCCTGACTTATTACACTTAATGTATTTTTTTCTGGCTTCAGGAGTTTTTTTTTAAGAGCCAAAATTCAAAGAATTTTGTGGAGTAAGAAATTTCAAGACTAAACAAATTCAGAAAATAAAATCATGATGATGCTGTACTAATACATTTTAAATGGAATTTTAAAAACAAAGGTCCAAACGATAGGGATACTGTTTAACCAGAAGATGGCTGTTTAGTATGACAAATCATTCCAGAATTTACTCTGCAAGAGACTGCAACAGTTTCCATTTATTTCTTGATTCAGTACTCTAACTGAAAAACCTCACTTCTCAGATGTAAATTTATTTGGAAAATTAGAATCACTTAAATTTTAGGGCTTTGAAACAAATCCTTTCCCTCCCTACCAAGGCATATGTCAGTCAAAAACCTCTACTTCCTGCAAGTAATGCTGTTTCAAGAAAACACCAGCATAAATTAACTCCTGTAAGCAGTGTCTGTGCAAGTTATTAAAAGCCTCATGCTAGGTACAATAGACACTCACATTGAAGTGCTGGATTAATGGAAATGCCAGTTTGTATTTTCCATTCAAATGTGCCTTTCCTTTGCACCATGGTTTAACTTCTTTCTAAATGTAGCTTTTAGTAGAAAATGACAACAATTACGAGTCCTTTGAGATTTCAAATCTGAAACTCAAATTATCGAGCCTCAATAAAAGCCTAATAAATTCCTTTATGTGTTATATTATGTCTGCTTAATTACTCCAAGCCCATCAAGGAAGCAATGCAGAAGCAGAATTTATATGTTAGGTCTACAGTGAACAATGAATTTTGAGACTCTCTT
The DNA here is from genome assembly GCF_000151885.1 of Dipodomys ordii. NCBI lineage: Eukaryota > Metazoa > Chordata > Mammalia > Rodentia > Heteromyidae > Dipodomys > Dipodomys ordii. The sequence goes on from NW_012267346.1 coordinate 235,375, forward strand.
CACTAACTTTAATTTTTAAGTGTAGATTTAAAATATAAATTCAGAAACATTATAAATCTGAAATTTAGGTGGCTCCTATAAACATATTAAGTGAATAACTTCTATTGAGAAACACAAAAGTAACTATAATCACTAAAAAGTTCCTTATCTAAAAAATAACACACGTTTAATTCAATGTGTCATTTTGTCACAAGGAATAGTTAAACTCCTTCACTGAAAGAGAGATGCAATGTCAGAATTACTATTTCAGTTAATGTCTTCATTAAATTTTTTTTTATTTTTTATTGTGAACATACTGTACAGAGGGGTTACAATTACATGGGCAAGATAATGAGTACATTTCTTATCAAGCATTGTAGCCTCCTCCTTTGTTTCCCCTTCCCATCCTCCCCCCCGCCCCCCCACCCAATCTTCCCCCCCCACCAAAGTTGTAAAGTTCATTTTTCCACATAACGAATGTCTTCATTTTTTAAAATAAAATTATAGTATACTTTATAATATAAATCCAATTTCAACATGGTAGGCAGTCACTGTTAGTGAGAAATGATCTTAATCTGCTTCTTACAAAAATAAGGCAATCAATATTATATTTATTATGGTAATGTTAATCTTGTACAATATTTTGGAGGGGAGGGAAAAATGCAGTGTTGTGAAGTACATAGGAAGAAAGGCCCAATGAATCAGAGTTTGCATAATGCTTTACTTGGGAAAGGCAGAGAAATTATTCTGCACAGAAATCTCAGATTGTGAGTCTGGTGTCTGAACTCCACTTTACTTTTTACCACAACTATTAGTCAAAAAAGAGTTCTGTTTTATAACTTTTACTTCTTTTATTTGCACTTTCTAATTTTCCAGGGTAATTCCCTCCCTTCTTCTTTCTATTTCTCCCTCCCTCCTTTTTCTTTCCTTCCCAGTGCTAGAGGTACCTCATGCCTCTTGAATAATAAACAGGTACTGAGCTTTACCCTTAGTTCAGAGTACTTTTTCATGACTGGGTTAGCCACTGTTTAGGTGATTATATATGTCTAAAATAGCATAACCTTATAATAAAAATAGTATAAATAATTTTTCCTCCTTTTAAATTCAAAAGATAGACTAAAAACAAAAGAGTAGATTGTTCAGGAGCCATTGTAAAGCCAAAGACACTTTTTTTTAACTGAAACTTTCAAATTTTGGTGGATCTGCAAAAAAAAAAAATTAGACTATGAATATAATACATTTTGCCAAAAATGTCTCTTCAGAGAACTTTCCAAAATATGTGAAAACAAAATGTAATCCAGAAATCACATTATTATCATATACAATTGGAGTCACTGTGGACTTTTGTACATCTGGACATCACAGTATAAAATGATCAGGATTTGTTGAACTGAGATCTTTCTTAAGGGTAGCTAGGAAGTCAACTTTAACTTCTTTTCACCTCAAACTCAATCTGTATTGGAGAGAGATAAAGGAAAAATTCTGAATCTCAAACCTTGCTGCTGGTAGTAGTTTAACTTTTAAAAAAAATTAAAGGTCTAAGCTAGGCGCCAGTGGCTCATGCCTGTAATCCTAGCTACTCAGGAGGCTGAGATCTGAGGATCATGGTTCAAAGCCAGGCTGGTCAGGAAAGTCTGTGAAACTCTTTATCTCCAATAAACGACCAGAAAACTGGAAGTGGCGCTGTAGCTCAAGTGGTAGAGTGCTCGCCTTGAGCTGAAGAGCTGAGGGAAAGAGCTCTGGCCCAGAGTTCAAGCCCAATGACCAACAAGCATAAACCTCTTATTAGTTCAAATCTCAAATCTCAGTAAAACACACACACAGTTTAAATGCCAATAAAACACACACACACACACACACACACACACACACACACACACAGAGATAGTAGGAAATAGGTAAAACCAGATAATGTTATCTGTTTTTTTGTATGTTTTTGTAACATATTCATATGTTATAAATTTATAATTATATTAAAATATATTTTTGTAAATTTATAACATATAAACATTTATAATGTATACTTTTATAAAACAAAATATCCTAAAGGTTGTTGACTTTTCTAACTGATTCTATAACTCTTCGCTGTGCATCTATTTGCCAAACATAGTCCATATTCTGAAATTTACAAACAAGAGAGGGAGATGAGATGAACAGTGACAAAGTAAGCATGTAAATGTAAACAATGTTATGGTTTGGATCTTAATTAGCTCGCAAAAGTTAGGGTTGAAAACAGCACCCAGTTTAAAGTTGGGGTTGAAAACAGTGCTATTGGGAAGTGGTTGGGCCTGTATTGGGGACATGCCCTTGAAGGAATTATTAGTCCCTTAACCTCCCATCCCCCCCCCTCCTGCTTCCAGGCTGCCATGAGATGATATCCTCCTCCATGATGTACGTCCACCATGATAGACAGTCTCACCATAGGCCACAAAGTAACCAGGCCAAGTGACTATGGACTAAAACATATGAACCCTAAGCAAAGAAAAACCCTTACTCCTTTTGAGCTGTTTATCTCAAGTATTTCATTACAGCAATGCAAGTAGACTAACAATTATGGTATATGCTAGGAATTTCACAGGTTGCTAGGAAAAGAATATACTATGGTGATTTGACCTGGTCAGAAAAGTTAGGGAAAGTTTTTTTTGAGAAAGTTGTAGGAATGAGGTTTTTAGTTAACCAGGAGGAAATGAGGGAAGGAGAATGTAAAAGAACACCACTCACAGGAGTTGAACCGTGGCATGGGAGAAATTTGTCTTTAGATACACAGGGTTTTTGCCTATGTATCTGGAACTATATGGAAGAGTTTTAAGCAGAGGTATAATATGATTAGATATGTTTATATAAAAGGTCATTCTAGAATCCTTTTGGAGAACAGTCTTTTGGTTTTTGGCAGGGTTTGAACATGAACCCAAAACCTTGTACAGGCTAGTTAGCGCTTTACCAGTGAGTCACACTCTCAAGTGCTTGGAAGATAGATTGGAGAGAGAGGAATAACAATGGATTTGGAGGGACCAAAGAGAAGTTGACTACTATATAGTCCAGGCAACAGGCCTTGGGCTACAGTTGATTTTCAGTAAGAACAATAAAATCAATAAAGAGCTTTTTATGACTGACAGGTTTTCCCATCTCTGAATAAAAGATATTGCCTTATCTGTCTGAGAAATAAATTTATTGTACTCACTTCCAGTGGAACTTTAGAAATTACCTTTTCATAAGGTATCATTAAAGCAATAACACAAATTTTAAAAAAATTCAGAAAACAAGGGTCAAGAGGTTCCAAATTAAAGCATAGAGCAAAAAAAAATCTTTAAATTATCAAGTATGTTCACAATGATCATAATACGTGTATTTGGGAAGCATCAGTTGTCACAACAAATCCTCATCCTAGAAAGGCACTTCATGAATAATTAAATATGTAACCACAATTAGGTAAAACAAAAAAATGCAATTAGCAATTTGGTTCTAAATGAAAAACTAACAATTAGAAATTGAAAAGTAAAAAAAAATTAAGTGGGATATCCATGTAAGTATGTAGTTACTCACTGTGAGTTAAAGGACAAAATATGTCTAATTTATCTAAGTGAAAACTCCTCGGCTTATAGGACATATACTTGTACTCAGTGTTAAAATTTAAGCCAAGTTCTTAGTCTTCACCTGTCAATATTCCTATGACTACCATCATACATACATACTTTGTGATGAATCAGGTCTCAAAAGCAGAGAATTAGAAATTAATAAGGTACTCTGTGAAATTCTTAAAGGGGAGTACATATTATTCTAGCCCAAGGAGTCACACAATAGGGCAAGAATCCACCCCCATCTTTAGTGAGTTAACCAGTACCTGTAGTTATCTGGCTTGTAGCCATACTCATGCTTGTTCTCTTTCCCCTGAGTAGAGTGGAAGCAGTGTATCATATCCCTGCAGAGGCTGAAAGCTAATGGCAACGGCAAGAAGGGCTTTGACATCATGCCACTAGGAAGACAGGACAAAATGGGCTTGCAACAAACAAATTTGAACAGGATGATTTGATACACTGGGACCATAAGCTTCTCCTGATGCTGTGCTTAGCACAAGATGAGAGATAAGAGGACAGCATTTCCTCTCCTGGGTAAGGAAGTGTTGGGTGAAGATAGAAATAAAAAAAAAATCCTCTCGTGTACAAGGAATCCAGTTCACTTACACACATAATCTCAGCTCTGTGCAGCCATCCGCTTAGATTATGTACAATATTCAGATATCTCATGTATACATGTAAAACCTCATGCTTATAGAGATATATAAAATGTAGATTCTCTGTTGGCCTAATTATAGATGATGGCAAAGTCAGAAAGAAACACAAATGCTTAGGGATTATTTCTAAAATGGAACGAACCCTAAACCTATATCAAGTTCATGTAATAACACATTGCTCCACAGCTATTACAAATAAAATCCCTCAGAATAACATTTCTTCTCCAAATAAACAAGCACATGCAGACACAGACTTTGATTGTGAAGATTTAATTCACAACAGAAGGATGTTGCTTATGGAGTAAGAAGTGAAATCACAGTCCCTCAGGGCACAGCCAGGTGGTCTGCCAGTTTTCCGTAACAAGGCTGAGTGATCTGAGTGATATGCTTGCATTTCTCAAAGACTGTTTTGTTTCAGTCAGGCCAGTTTAGGTGAATGGGAGATGTCACAACGAAACAGAAATACTATCCAACAAGTGATTTTGGTTAGGGTGACTCAAAACCAAGCAAGCAGCTTGTTTTCACTGGTGAAGATTTTGACTTAGCTATTTTTTTAAAATGTATATTACTTAAGACTAGTAAATAAACAAAACCCCAACAAACAAGAAACCAAAACAAGATATCAATGCAAACATACGGTTTTGTGACTGTAAGATATACTGTGCTCGTATAATCAAGACCTATGAGAAAAGAGTTCTTTTACCATAATCATAACATTTAGTAGCTACTATCTAAAAGACATGGGCTTTACACACATTTGGCTTGCTCACAGACCTGAAAAGTGATTGTTATTAGCGTCATTTTAACACTAGTAACTTAAAAGCACCAAAGCAAACTGGTCCAAGGTCCAAGTGACAGAGCAGGGTCAATCCCATGTCTACTGCATTCTGCCAAGCTTGGAAGCCCATCTCTTTCCACTCCATCTGCCAGCTCTCTAAATATCACAACATGAACAAAGGATACAGTGAATTATAACCTGTGCTGGAAAAACCAAGCAAGGCAGACAGTAGACCCTCTATCCTTCTCTCTATTCATTTCATATAGCTTGATATTCTTAGGAGGACACCATACCAAAGCAATTACACAGCATGTGTAGCAATCTTGCTCCTAGGCAGTAGAGTCTCCCTGCACCTCTCCAGTGGCCTTCAACCATCAAGACACAGGTTCTTTGATATCAATCTTCCTTCTACAACTGCTTCTCCCCCATCCTTGTGTCTGCTCTACATAACAGCACTGGAGAAAAATTATCTTCCTTTCTACATACTCCTTCACAAAAGGCGTACATGATCATTTTAGAAGATTTTCAAAAATATAGAAAGGCAAAAAGAGAAGTCACAATCACTTGAGATTTTGCCATTACACATAACTGTTGTTAGCATGTTATAGTTTTTGCCAGTCTTATTGTTTAAGCAAATATATAATTAATTTTACCCATATTGTACATGTTTTATATAATAATATTTTCCAGATCTTGACCTTTAATAAAATTTCCCCCATCATTAAATAAGACAATTGTATGATTTTAGTAACTGTACAGCATTCTGTTGTACAGATGTAACATATTTACTGGACTTATCATTTACTATTGAATATTTAATATTCTGTTATCATAAACAGTTGTGATGAACATCTTCACGGATTCGTATTTAATTAGACCCATGATTGATTCTTTGTGATATATTACTGAGTATATTTGGCAGGCCTCGATACATCCTGTAGGCTTGCCCTTCTTACAGATTTATGAAATTTCACTCCCAGCAGGACTAATTACCAATGGATGGAAAGTGGGTCTCCTGAACATAATGAACAATCACCAAATTGCACACTGACTTACAAGTGAATTACATAATTCGTTTACACATCCTCACTAACCTTCTGCATGTCCTAGGTCCAAGAATGCCATGCTAACCCAGAGCTCTCATCATCTCCAGGCTGAAAACGAAGTGATAACAATAGCCTAAGAAAGGTGTGCCAACAGGAGGCGAGGGGAAATGATGTTCTGGGCCCTAAAGACCTAGAACTAACTTCCACTTTGTGATCTTCTGAGTTAGTGCTATGATGGAGCATATACAAGGAAAAACATACCTGTACACAACATGCAGGTGAGGTACCTGTACTGTGACTAGTATCAACTATTACTACCAATGATTAAACAGCCGCCATACAGAACCTGTCTAATAAATGTTCATCTCCATCAGCACAAAGACAAGCAATTCAAGCAACAATTCATTAAGCTCTTAGGGAATAAATTACTTTTAAAAAAATATTTCAATATCTATGGCTAGAAATGACAACAGTGAATGATAAAAACAAGTGCACACTTCCTCGCTGCCAAAGAGGTTGTCAATAAAAATGAAAGTAGAAAGTCATGTCATAATATCATTAGGAATGCAGGCTAAGAACATAATTGGGGACACATATGTACTACTAAATCATAAATAGCTAATTCAGATATAGGTGACTTTTAAAAACATCTACTTCTGAACTAATCCAAATGATTCATTTGGCTTTATATAGAAGGGGTCTTAAAAAGAATAGGAGAGAAATCTCAAAATAAACATTAGAAAATGGAACAGGGTATTGTTAGTATTTAAAGAAAAAGGCTGAAATACTTCACAGGCAGAGACATGCAAGGTCACGTCACTGAAATGTGTCTGGTTCCCTGGCTGTGAGGTATACAGCTGGACTGACGGTAGGATAATCACAATGACAATGGTGTTCTGAAAGTCAATGGTCATGAAAGAGAAAAAGAAGCCCAGCATTAGAAACACATCTTGTCTTCAAAATGATTTTGCAGTAATTGGAGAAAACAGTATTGTGTATACTATGGACATACCCAAACATACTATATAATTTAGGGCAGTAAATAAGTACAAGTTCAAAATGACAGGTACACATACCAGGGGCTTTAAGAACAGTATCTGGTATATACGCCCTGGGAACTAGGGTTGTCAGGCGAGGGCTATCTCGCAGTTGTAGAACCTAGTACAGGGGTTAAGAAAGAATGCAATCGTCATTGTTAGATATTGTATACTGTGCCACCAGATCTGAGTAAATGTTTGCTGAATGAATGTGTGTGCAGGTGATAAACACAACAGAATATCCAATGAGTAGGCTTGGCAGTTGAGAGTTAGTTAAGGAAAGAATTGTAGGATACACCCATCATTCCCTGGCTCCGGGCCCATACCTATTGAATGCTCAATTCATAGTCACCAAATTAATGGCAGTTATAGAAGACAGCATGGTAAATATGAAACAATACCACTCTGCCATTGTTACATCTAAAAGCAAAGGGTATGGATTTCGCAGGAAAAGGAAAATAGAGACTATTGGAGACAAACAGCAGCATTCCAGACAATGCTGAAGAGACCTGACACTCTGACGAAGGAAAGGAAGGCCACAGGAAGGCCAGAAGACTGAAACACAGAATTGTTTGTAGGGGGAAAGGAAATACAAGAAAAGACAGAGGTCTCTACCGTTTCCATGACGATGATAATATATATTTAAAAAGTACCCAAGGCAGTGTCAGCAAAGACTATTATTATTACTGAAGAGGACTAAGGATGGAGTACATGGGATCTGAGCCTTAAAAATGGCAAAGGCTGAGAAAATAATCATCATGAGTGAAGGAGGTGGAAGGGCATGCTACCAAGATCTAAAAAGTCAGATATACCTTAAAGATGAGACATATTTTTCAAAGCTTTACTTGTCTCAAGTATTATTGAGAAATGTGCTAGGTACTGGGGAAGATTTGGCGAAATGTTAACAAACAGAAGAGTTAAACAACCAATAATTCTAAGCTATTTCATGATACAAAGGGAACACATGCCAATAAAATGGAAGTGGTAAGGGTAAAGCGTTCATGAGGAGAACTTTCCTTGTTAAACATTTGCTCTCAAAGTCTACTCATTATCTCCTCTTTTTCATTACGTTGTTCTTTATAATCAATGAAAAGTCATATTCTGGCTTTCATATGAGCTATTTTAGCAGATATGTGAATTCTTCAATTTGGGGGAAAAAATGTTCTTCTTCAGGATTCAGGTTCACAGGGCTTTGCCTGAGTACAGAGTCATTCCATAAGTAGACAGCATAGATATTTTTAATGCCCTTTATGCAAATACAGGGTGATTTCCCAGAATGCAACACAGACTGAGCACTACCACTTTGAGACCGGATCTGAGGGGGTTAAAGGAAAAATCAAGTTATTGTTGCTTCTCCTTTGGTTTAGTACAGCTTTTCTGTAATTCTCTAGAGCTCGGCAGCTGACAGCATGCATTTTTATTGAAGAAATGCTATGACATTTGTTCTAAATGTCACATTTCTCCCCCACCAACTAAAAATAGCATGCCACCATACCCCTACCCCTAATAAAATTGTTGGCTTGGAAATGACACTGATAAGCAAAATGAAGCATATAACCTTTTCTTCCTCTTTCTATAAATGTTTTATTTATTCCTGACTAACATTTGGTATCGTTTGTAGGCTGAGATCAAAGGGGCAAAATAGTAAATTGTACTGCTGAAGTAGTTTGTATAGCAGGGGACTGTCATTTTTAAAAGCACATTTCGGGCTGGCCCGGCTGTCATTTGCGTAGTGATGTAGTGACTGACAGAAAGTATCTGTAGAAATAATATGGCTCTCACAGCAATGTGACATTTTATGAGCAGTTTGACTGTTTTCATTACTCTGATTTCAGTCTGGTGAAGAGGAAGCTAGAAAGCCAGCAGTGGAATACGCAAAGCCTGTCAGCAGGAAGTTGATAGGACAATCCTGACATTGGGCTGCTGAACTGATGTGGTGGCAATTATCTGAAAGCCTTTTAAATATTAAGTTGACCTGAATGCTTAATCTGATCAGTTTCAAGGTTACCAGCTTTATTGATATGAGTGTCTGGCTGATACACTAAATCCAGGTTGCCAGCAAACTTCATGGGAGTTTTGGCAAGGCTTGCCTTCCCTCTCCTAAGCTTCTAGGAGCCAGGATGTAGTTATATTAGGAAAATGTCCTTACAACAAACTTCACACACAAACTGCTCTCATCAGTGGTAGAAGTCTGTTCAAAGAACATGCTGCTAAAAAACATGGTCCTGTTTTAAAGGAACTGGCCCTGAAACCAGTCATGTACCAAATGTTCTAACATATTAGGCAGGAGTTTTGATTTTCTTTTTACCAGGATAAATAAGGAATACCTGAATACTTTGCTTATGAATACCCAACACTATTCTTTTCTTGGTCCCAGAAATGTGTGCTCCTAGCAAATAGGCAAATAAACTGTGGAAATTCTTGTTATAAAAAAAATTATTAGTTACCAGGTCCTGGTGGCTCACACCTATAATCCTAGTTACTCAAGAGGCCCAGATCTCATTCAAAGTCTGCCCAGGGAGATAAATTCTGAAACTCTTACATCCAATTAACTATCAGAAAGCCAGAAGCGGAGGTGTGGCCCAGGTGCTAGAACATATCAGCCTTACATATAAAAAGCCAAGCTGGAGTGTGTGATTCTGAGTTGAAGCCATCAAGCCCCAGTCTAATTACCACCCCCCCCCCCCACAAATTAGTGCACATCAACTATACAGAAGAATAGTTTCATTATGACATTTTCATTTATGGATATAATGCTTTGATCAGCATACATTAACTTCTTCTTCTTCCTCTCTCTCTCTCTCTCTCTCTCTCACTGGGTCCTCATCTTCAACTTTGAGTAGTTTCATTCATTCATTCATTTATTGGCAGTACTAAGAACTGAACTAAGGAATAAGGACCCTGCACTTTCCTACCACATGAGCCATGCTCCAAGTTCTTTTGCTTTTAGTTGACCAAATAGGGTCTTGGAATAGCTGTCCAGGCCAACTTCCGGGTGTGATCATCTGACTTCAGCCTCCTGAAGAGCTGACTATAGTTGTGAGCGACTATGCCTGGTTGGTTTTAGATATAGGATCTCAATAGATTGGTTTAGGCTGGCCTTAAGCTATCATCTACCCATCTTTGCTTTCTTCATAACTAGGATTACAGGTATGTTCTACCAAGCCAGTTCCATCTTTTTTATTTTGTCAGTCGTGGGGCATGAACTCTGTCCCTGGGCGTTGTCCCTCAGCTCTTCAGCTCAAGGCCAGCACTCTATGACTTGAGCCACAGCACCACTTCTGGATTTCTGGTGGTGAATTGGAGATGAGTATCACAGACTTTCCTGCCCAGGCTGGCTTTGAGTCGAGATTCTCAGATCTCAGCCTCCTGATAACAGGATAACTGGTGTGAGGCACTGGCGCCTGGCCCCAGCTCCAATCTTAACAATTCTTTAGGCCTCACAACTCCCTAATTTGAATAGACATATTCAGGTCATGCCATTAATTTAATAATTTGCTGATATTCAGTTTGGAATTCCCACATTTTTTTCAGATCCATACATGGAATGAACTTCATGAATGAATGGTTCAGTCACTTTCCTACTGTTGGCAGCTTCACATGGTATTTTCTTTGAAGGTGACTCTAAATTCTCCATTATTTTTAGTTATATAATTTTAGGGTGCTACTATACAATGTAAAGTTGCTGAGTATGTGACTATATAGACTTTGGGATGTATTGCTAGTGAAGGTAAAAAAGGCACAATATACTAATTACTGTAAACAGGTGTCATTTTCATTTTTTACTGTTAAAATAATTTTATGACACAAACCCTCACTTTAAAAAATGTGTGTTTTAAGTAATCACTATAAGTCCCATTTTCCTGTAATTCCTAAACTCCCAAGGAGGCTGCCTTCTTACTCATTTGCAATCAGCACTGACACCAAGTATAAGCACTGGCAATCAGTAGACATGTCATACATACTAATATTTTCTTCCAAACACTAAGGCCAATGTTTCTTTTTTTCCCCTCCTTTTCTCATAAGGCCAATGTTTCTTATGCTTCAAGAAGTAAAATTTCACCAGGAGCAGTAATTCATGCCTGTAATCCCAACTACTTGGAAAGTAAAGATCAAGACTGCAGCATAGGGCCAGGCTGGGAAAAATGTTTCTGGGATTTCCATCTTAACCAAACAAGCTGGGTATAGTGGGTGTACACCTGTGATCCACTATTTGTGATTCTGGGTCCAATGTGGACCCAGGCACAAATAAGAAACTAAAGCATAACTCGTGTGTAGGACACCTGGCTACAAAGTTCAAGGTTTTGAGTTTAAACCCCAATATTGCCAAAAAGCAAACAAATCAAAGATTTAAAACTTCTCCTACTTAACAGGACAAAAAAGAAAATATAGTCTTGAATGCCAGTTCTTCTCAAACTGAAAGTATGTGGACTCATCTTTGGTGAGTAAGTCTATACTTGTGAAATATTTTGTCTCCACACACCAAAATATCATTATTTATTCCTGGAGATGGTTTATCAGAATACCCACTCTGAAATCACAATCACATGCTTTGAAACTCTTTAATTTTGGAAACAATCAAGTGTTCCCAAAAGCCTGCAGCAATTGTTATGAGTAAAAATAGAAAAGCTTATCCAGAAAGTCTTAAATTTAAAGAAACAGGGTAAGGGGGGAAAAAGAGGGTCCTGTGGGGCACAGAGGATGGAAGGATGTCTTATATATATCCAGACAGCCAAATGAAACCCACCAAATGCTGTCTGAAAAGGAAGGAATGGCAGAGTGGTAAATCTATTCAAAGAGCAATATATACATGGGTGGAAATACCATGATGAACCTCCTTTAGAATACAAATATGATCACCCTACTATTATTTTGTGCTTTACATGGGATATATAAAACATTTCACATATGCTTCTACATTTTTTAAAAATAACCACACATTTTTTCTTGTATATATGTTTTTCAGATAGGAATGATCAGCTGATGTTTAATACTTTTCTTCTACAAGGTTGGACTTTCTTTAAAAAAAAAAAAAAAGAATCAAGAGTATTTTCCCAAGTAAATACAGCTATCAAGAGGGTAGATAAGGGTTTCTACCAAATTCAGTCATAGAAGTCCAGGATATTCATTGCATGGCCCTCAGTTTTAAGGCATTTTTTCTGTTTTTGGTGTTCATTCATAAACCTGTTCATCTTTTATCTGCCTTTCCATCCCCCTCCAAAACAAAACATTTATTAACTGAAGCTTCCAACTGTGACAGAAATTACAGTCAGGTTAATAGTACAGATGGTGTAAAAAATGCAATCTAAAAACATGATTAAAAACCTCAGGAGCTAGGTAACCAAGTTCCTCTCAGTTATGGCTGACCAGACATCTATAAGGAAGAAAATACACATTTTGGGTTAATTAGTTTGCTTTTATCCATCCCTGTAATTAGAACATGCTTTCCCCCTACTTAATCCTAAAACAGTCATTAGATTTAATAAACCTTTCTAGATTGCCACAAATGAGAAAATGAATTAGTTAAAAAGTAAGCATTAAGCTGTATTAGCAATATGATTGTAACATCATGTGAATAAAAATGTTTTTGCTTAATTATTAAAGACTAAATGCATCATTTTATAGCTGGCTGCAAAGATTATTTAGATTTTTTTCCCCTTCCACCTTATGTTGGTTCAGATAGTAGTAAAAATATTAATGTTGTCTCCATAGATTAGCGTTTGCTAAATGGAAGTGATTATTAATCAATCCTTCAAAAAAAATAACCTACAATATGCCAAAGTAGAATCTGAATCCATATGACCAAAGGAGAAAGGGTGAAGTTAGTGCTGAGCATTAACTAGGAAGCCTGGATGAGGCTCTTGTGAACTGTAATGAAATGGAGATGGCCTGTGCTATTTACATGGCTTTCACTTCAAAGCCTTTGTGGGACTGGACATTGGTAGCCTGTAATCCTAGTTATTTGGAATGCCAAGATCTGGAGTATTGCCAGTCAAGACCAGCCTAGGTAGAAAAACTGGCAATATTCCATCTCCAAAATAACCAGGAAAAGATGTATAGCATCAGACATGAGCAGCAAAACAGAGCAAGAGCTTGAAGGCCTGGGTTTAATGTCTGATATCAGAATATTAAAAAAAAAAGAAGAAAGAAAGACAAGAAAAAAAGAAAAAGAAAAAGCAAGCCTTTGTAGGATGGCTTGAATTCTCCCAGGAAATCCAAAATAGTTTTCTAGGTCACAGGTCTCAATAACTCCACTAACTGTACTTTTTAGGCATTAATCTACCAATTGAGTCATATCCCAGGTCCATTAAAACCCCTTTTAAAGATAAATGCAATACACTACAAAGCTGCATGTAATAATATTTTTTTAATCATTAGGCAATTCAACCCCATGAAGTCCAGCACCATTTTAAAGACAGTAGAAAGATGTCACATTGAAGATTATATATAGATATAGATATAGATAGATAGAGAGAGAGAGAGAGAAAGAGAAGAGAGAGATCTAGATCTAGTGTTTAGAATTTCATGTTCTACGTTTTTGCTAGCACTATGGCTTGAACTCAGAGCCTTATGTTTTCATTTCTCTCTACTGGCACTCTACTACTTGAGTCATGCCTCTGCTGATGGCTCTTTTCTGATTATTTGGAGATAAGAATCTCTCAAATTTGTCTGCCAAAGCTGGCTCAAAACCAAAATTCTCATATGTCAGCCTCCTGAGCAGCTAGGATTACAGATATGACCTTCTAATGCCTGGCCCATTCAGTTTTTATATACATTTATTTTAATAAAAACTACTGTATTTCAGCTCACCTTGTTTTAGGAGAAGTATTGCTCTTTGGCTGCCTAGTGTCGACAAATAGCTCTAAATATACCAGCTTAGCCATAAATTTTAGACAGAGACTTAGCTTCTGTGGGCTGTGAAGTGGTTAGGTCATCATATGTTCTCTATGACTCCAATCCAAAAATCATTTGATTTTACTCTATTCCCTATTCCCAAATGTCACCGACTAAAAATCTGATCCACTGTTTTTTATTTAAATGAAACTTGTTCCCTGAAAGGAGGGTAGTAACCAGGAATTTGGGATGGACCAGAAGGAGAGGAGAAAGAAAAATAGGAGGAAAAGGAAAAAGGAAGTAGCAGAATCGCCCCAGCACCACCACAAAGGAATTAAGAATAAACTGCTCCTTTGTGAATGAGGTGGAATGAAAGAGCTGTGTGACAGCCAGGGATCCTTGGCTATTCAGACGGTGAAGACTTTGAGGACTGAGACTGGTGATTAGCCTAGGCAAAAAATTTGACAGACTGCATCTCTAAAATAACCAGAAAAGCAGGGCTGTGTGGCTCACTAGTAGAGCACAAACCTAGGAAATACAAGGCCCTGAATATCTTCACTATTAAAACAAAACAAAACAAAACAAATATGTGTGTCAAAATTGATGTTTGACCTTAAAGACTGAAAAAGAATTACACACACACACACACACACACACACACACACACACACACACACAGACATACACACACACAGACACCCCAAACCAAAAGAAAAATCCCCCAACACTTTTCATAATAATGTTACAAGCCTTTTCAAGAATTTTAAGAGGAATTATTATAAAGATATTTATTCTCAAGGTGCCCTGTAAACAAAGGCACTTACATTCCTACACCACAATTTCTTTGAAGACTTTCTGTTCTTTATCATTGAGAACCTGCACATTTTCAGTAGTGCTTCTGGGAAGGGAAATGCGGCTGCTTGGAATGCAGTATGAGTAAAGGCTGTGCCGGAGCCCCACTCCCTAGTGCATGAAAACATGTGCAACACATTAAACTCCTCATGGCTCCAGGTCACCTAAGGGAACATGACCACCTAGGGCTTCTCATTTTGGACATGTGATGAGGTTGAATTCGTTTGTGTAGCTCTCAGATCTAGAGAAAATAAGAATACATCAAACAGAAAAAAATCCTCAGAAACTCTGTGAAGCTCTGGCATTCTCCCTGTCCTCCACCTCACCTCACCTCCTGCTTGCCTGCTCTCATTTCCTTGAGATTTCCAGAACTGGCATCAATTCCCTTGGCATGTATGCTTACTGCACGGCTCTTAGCATGTGGTAGCTGCTTTAAAAACAGGTGTTAACTTACTTAAGTTACTGAAGGGAAAATACTTATCATTTGCATGTCTATGTTCTAATGTCATTTAGACTGAGTAATTCTGTGATGTTAGTAGCACAACATGCAATTTTATACCAACTTTTATTTATTTATTTACTTTGTTTTTGCTGGTACTGGGGCTTGAACTCAGGCCTTATGTTTTGTGCCTTAGTTTTTTTTCTGCTCAAGGCTGGTGTTCTACCACTTGGGCCATAACTTTACTTCTGTTTTTTTGGTGGCTAAATTGAGCTAAGGGTCTCAAGGATTTTTCTGGCTTTGAACCTCAGTCTTCAGATCTCAGTCTCCTGAGAAGTTTGGAATATAGGCATGAGCCACCAATGCTCAGCTTTATCCACTTGTATAGACACAAAAACCGAGGGTCAAGTAAGTTAAATAACTTGTTAGAGAGAACATGGCGATAAGGTGATAAGATGATTTCTATGTACAAAACACTACACAAGTGTCACTGGTATGATGATAGTGGTTCATGCCTATAAAGTAGGACAAACCTTCCAAGGTTATGCTGAATGGTATTTTTGTTGAATACAATATGCCTACTAACTTGTTGTTGCTGTTGGGAGGGTTCACTTTCAAATTCCCTCTTAACCATTAAGTACGAAGGCTCCTCCTTTGTTCTAGGACTGCAGGCAATTCAGTTTCATGGAATCAACTCTTATAAGGCCTGAGCTGCTCCAGATAGGCTGTCACTGGGTGCCAGCAGAGAGCCACAGCATACACAATTACCACCCTGACTTGGCTCAGAACAAAGATGGCACTAAGAAATGGCATTTGGTTCAATCAATAGTCTCTTGGGGACTCAATGTGGAAAGAAAATAGGATTAAACAAAACAGTATAAAAAATACTAAATGTGAGTGTTCAATATGAGAGTACATAGTCGATTGTTTTTATGGTTTAATCAAAATGGATTTGGTTTTGTTTAGTACAAATCAAAACACCTACCACAGATTGGCAGTTAGCTGATTAGACATCAGATAAATAAAAATAAAAGCCTATCAAATTAAACAACCATCATCTCTGTCTGTCGGTCTGTCTATTTCTAATTGTAGTTTCTAATCAAGTCAATTGCAGTTAAGAACAAATCTGAGCTTTGGTCTGAGGTTGTCAATTATTGTGATTTTTTTTTTTTCCTAGCAGGAAAACTGGCAAAGGATTTTATATGGTCCTATTTCTATGTGGTCCTACCTTGCACTCAGGAGACACATCATTCTAGACACACCTACTTTGATGACACACCACTTAAGTAGGAAAAAAAAAACAGACTTGAGAAACACTAAGAGAAAAACAAACTTTTCAAAATTTATTACTGTGTTTTTTTCCCCTTAACTTTCCTAATTCAAGATATACTGACGTTTACTATTAGTTGCTTTTATACTTGATCTCCTGGCAAAATTGTGTTTTTTAACTTCTAAGAAATGAAATATGATTAAATGAAACAGGAATTTGGAGACATTGGTTTTACCATATGAGAATAGGATTAAGGCAAATCAGTGAATTCATTATATTCCCTACACTTTGAGCCTGATCGAATAATTATTTGGCTACACGCTGCATAGATCATGCACTCTTCTCTATAAAAGGCAAATTAGATATTTATGCTTCTGTCCCACACAAAGCAGACATGCTGTCTGGCAGAACTTTTTTTTTTTTCTATTCTAGTTAGTAAAGCCTATGAGTTTTATCATGTGGCACTCCAGCCTTGGTGTACATAAGCAGTCTTTATGAGGGTCATATTGTACCTTATATAACAGTCAATAAATAAAATATTGCCATTTCCATCTCTAACCTTTTTTCTTTCTTAAAAATATTTTTCTTTCTTAAAAAATAACATTTGCATGAATTTGCACACAAACTAGTTCATATGTATTCTTTAACTTTATTACATTTTGTAGTTTCTTTTACTCCTAAAACAATCTAGTGTACTGTACTCTTGGCCCATGCTTTTGGTTCAACTGATCAACAACACTGGTCATCTCTGGATGTTCTTAACACCAAGTCCAAAGTTCCCCACATCTAGGCATTCTAACCACTGTGCCCATCTCTGCTTCTCTCATGCCAATGGAGATCCTTGGTCTATGACTAGCCAGCCTCATTGAATCCTGGAGCTAACATCACTGGGCATAAAATTCATTGGTTGTCATTACTTCTCCAAATGCAGCTGCATGGAGTGACAACTGGAGACTCCATCTTCTATGGGGTCTATGTTTCCTCATATAACGATCCACATGAGATTATTTTGCTTTTGCACTTGATATGGCAGATCTGGTCAGATCTATGGTAAGTGCCACCTATATTAATACTTTTCTTTCATCTTTCCTTTCTTCTTTTGAAAACAATTTCACATCCATCAGGAACTAATTTATTTATACAGCATAGTAAAAAAAATGACTAGGAAAGTCCTAATGTTTTTAGTGTAAGGCTTAAACAAACATGAAATTACTCTGTCAAATTTGTAAGATGTTCATTTCACATTTGCGGACAGGCTGGGTCCAGGGACTACCTTGGAGACTGTTGGCCAGGCCTTTCCTGTCATATTCTGCTCATGGTTTTAGGGTTATCAAGCCAACCAAGCCTGAGCTGGCTCCAGTACAAGGTGTTACCCATCCCCATCTCTCCACCTCTACCTTCACCATAACACTATCACTGCTGCTCTCCCAGGGTGCCACATGACACAGATCTTCCTAGTCAGAAAGACAAGATGAAGACTATTCCCTGGATGAACTAATTCCTATCTGACAATGTCACTGATGGATTAATTCAATCAAAAGTTACTTACTAACTACCACAGTGCATGTCAGTCACTGAATGCATTGCTGGGACATGCAGCTTGTTTGTAGGTAGCTTTTAGTTTAGTGGGAGAGACAGACAGTAAGCAAATAACCATAAGGCACTGGAGTATATGTCATGGCAGAGAAGCAAAGAGCTCTTTGAAAGCACATAAAAGCCACTTTTCCCTGTTTAGATTTATAAAAAGCGAAGGCCCTCAAGGAGGTAGTGAGTCCTGTAGGATTCAAAGACATATTCTTGAGTAGAAAGTAAAGCAGGAGCAGAAGAAACAGAATCTGCAAAGATGCAGAAATAGACTGAGCTATCACCCCTGGCCTTAAAGGAAATGCAAATCAAAACAACCTTGAGATACCATCACATCCCAGTTAGATTGGCCAACATTTTGAATTCCAACAACTATAAATGCTGGTGGGGATGTGGGGAAAAAAGAACCTTACTGCACTGCTGGTGGGAATGTAAACTAGGACAACCACTCTGGAAAGCAGTCTGGAGGTTCCTCAAAACACTAAACATAGATCTTCCCTATGACACAGCCATACAACTCCTAGGCATCTACCCTGAGCATCATGAACTAGGATTTGTAAGGACACCTGTACATGTTCATTGCAGCACTATTCACAATAGCCAAGATATGGAAACAACCAAGATGCCCCACAATAAAAATGTAGATTCAGCTCTCTTTCCCAACTCTCTCTTTCCTTCTCCTCTCTTTCCCAGCTCTCTCTTTCCCAGCTCTCTCTTTCCTTCTCCTCTCTTTCCCAGCTCTCTCTTTCCTTCTCTTCTCTTTCCCAGCTCTCTCTTTCCTTCTCCTCTCTTTCCCAGCTCTCTTTTTCCTTCTCTTCTCTTTCCCAGCTCTCTCTTTCCTTCTCCTCTTTTTCCCAGTTCTCTCTCTTTCCCAGCCGCGTGGAGGGCCAACATGGCCTGGTGCCAGCCAGAACGATGAATAAACCTACCTCTTACCTGAATACCACGTGTGTGGTGCTGTTCTTACTCAGCTACCTCTTTTTAAATACCTAACATAAATGGTGCCGTGACTTGGATAAAGGGCTTAAAGTCAGGATAGGTGGGATTCCTCTCTGTTTTTTTTTCTTCTTTTTTCTTTTTTGTATGTTGTTCTCTTTTTGCTCTGAGGATTACCCACAGTTCTGACGGCCTTTTGCAAACCCATCTGTCTGCAGCGAACAAGCACATTGATGTTATTGCTGGCCTTCACATCCACGTCCACACCACTTCTCTACTCTGGTGAGTGAAACTACTCTCTACAGCTCTCTGTCACTCAGTCTCTGTCCAGATGTGGCACCACGCCAGAGAGCTCCTATGGCCTTTAGCTGAAAGGCTGGTCACCTCTGAAGCTGAGGACACTTGGCTTTGGGGGTTTGGCCATTTCTCTCTAGAGTGCTCTGGGGGAAGTCGGGACGCTGCTTCTGCCTGGTCAGCTCTCCTTCACTCACCAGACTGACTCTCCTACACATTTAATGGGGTGCTGCGAATCATGCCCAAGTGCTGAAACCCCTTTGAAATGCCTTTGTGCTCCCTGGAAAGCCAGAGCGCCTCATTTTTATGACATTCTCAGATGTAGACAGTTTTTGCCACTGCAATGGTAAATGGTCAGAAGTCTGTTTACTTTCAGGCTCTCTTTGCTCTCTCTCTCTGCCAGTCATGTCCAACTTTCCCTATCTCTCCCTTTCTCTTTTCTACATTTTGGCTTGTGCCCTGAAGAATGCGACGCAGGATGGGTCCCAGGGACCCCCCTCTAGGTTCCCTCTCAAAGTCTAGCCAATGTAGGCTTGATCTATTTGTTCAGGGTTTCTTTGCATTTTTTTCAGAAATTTGCCATCTTGAATTCACCATCTTGGCCACATGGTGGGTTAAGGGTTTGGCTCCATCTGACCCTTAACCTTCCACTAAGCTTACTACTCCATCCATCTATTCTAAAGTGCCTTGCTAACAAGTTGCTCTTTTCACAGGCCCTGGTAAGTGAGGCCTACCCATCTGATGTGCTTTGTTAGCAAAGATGTCTATACATTGTTGTCAAAATTTTAGGTTTTGAGTTTTTCCTTTTTTGTTTTGTGTTGTGTATTCTACTACAGACTATGTGGTTCTAAAATACTGGGCATATCTGTGCTAAAATTCTCATCACATCTAATGAGTTTTGTCATTGCAGCATATTTGTTGGTCAATTCTTGATAAGAACCAGGTAAACTCTACTTATTCTACTTGATCTCCTTGTTGCTTTAATTGGAAATAATAAAGGGCTTTTGTGGCAAAGATTGCAGTTCAAAGCCAGCCCAGGCCGAAAAATCCCTAAGACTCCATCTCCCAACTAACCTGCAAAAAGCCAGGCTGGAAGCATGGCTCAAGACTCTTATCTCTAACCAGCAAACACTGCAAGTGGTACTATAACTCAAAATGGTAGAGTGCTAGCCTTGAGCAGAAGTGCTCAGGGATAGTGCCCAGGCCTTGAGTTCAATCCTCCTTGAATACCAACTGGGACAAGCCATCCCAGCAATGAGCACCTAGACTTAGCCAGTCTGGGGAACAAGGGAACATGGAGAGGAATAAGAGGAGATGATGTCACATCAGCCACTTTGTGCCTGCCCTTTCAAAATTAACTAGAGCCAAGAGGTCAGTAGAAGTAAGAAGCCTGCCCAGCCAATGTCTATACCTGTCACCTATTAACAACAGGAATTTATATTCTTGCCTTTGTCACCTGACTTCTCTACTTAGTCGCCAGATGTCAGAAGTAGCTAGGGACATTTCTACCAACATTTTCAGCCCCAACTCCTTCCTCTTGCCATTTATTTGCTCTCTAGCATTGTGTTTTTCCAGCCCCTCAAGGCCTCATAAGACTTCTCCAGACTTCATCTAAGGACTCACGCCACCAAGAGACAGCTGCTACTCGATGCCTTCTCTGGGAGGGGACCAAATTCCAGCCTTTTACCCCTATTGTTGATGCCCCTTGTCAGCAGGAAGTAGCCAGAGAGAATCCATGCCCTGTTTCATGATTATTAAAAGGTTGGAATGTAAGGTCCACCCCTGGATGGCTAGCAGACTCCACCCTCCTCACAGCAAAGTCTCCACCCAGTACCTGCGTTACCTAGGCAACTGGGACACCTGGAAGAGGTCACATCTGCATCCGCTGAGGTCACATCTGAATTTGATGTGGCCACACCTTTCTCTGCCCATACCTTAGATAAGGCCTAGCCCAGGCCCAGATGCTCTCTTTCCCAGCTCTCTCTTTCCTTCTCCTCTCTTTCCCAGCTCTCTTTTTCCTTCTCCTCTCTTTCCCAGCTCTCTCTTTTCTTCTCTTCTTTTCCCCAGCTTTCTCTCTTTCCCAGAACTTTCCCAGCTGGGTGAAGGGCCAACATGGCCTGGTGCCAGCCAGAACGATGAATAAGCCTATCCCTTACCTGAAAAAAAAAGTGTAGATTCAAAAAAAATGTACAATGGAATTTTACACAGCATTAGAAAGAATAAAATAATGTCATTTGCAGGGAAATGGATAGAACTAGAACAAATCATGTTAAGTGAGATAAGCCGAGATCAGAGAGGCAAATGGTACATGTTCTTTCTGATATGAAGAAGTTAGATCTAAAATGCCTTGGGATATGACAAATTACACAGGATTCTAGATACCCACAGTAGTCTTAGGAGAGAATCACAAAGGTGCAATATCCAAGTACCTCTTCATATGCATATAAAGTAATATGCATACTGAAATGAACTCCAAAGATATGGAAACAAAGGACTTATTTTTAATTCATTTTTTCCTTTGCTGATGATTCTGTATTTTTTTTACCTCATATACAGTATATTCACATGCATATCTACAGGACAGTGGGGGAGGGCACAGAACCTGAGGAAAAAGGGTGAAAAAGTACAGCAGTGGAGAACACTGGATATTGATGAAAGTGAATTATAGAACTTGTGGGTGAAGACAGGAGGGAGGGCATAGGAGAGAATGAGGGAACAGATGACATGGTACAAAAGGAAATGTACTTGTTACCCGATGCATGTAAATGCAAACCCTCTGTATATCACCTGTATAATAACAATACAGTAAATTTTTAAAAAAAGAAATAACCTGAGCTTGTCATGTTCAGGAATAAAGCAGCTCAATAAGCCTTAAACACAGAGCCCAGGAAGGAAGAGGTAACAAAAGACCTGGATAGTCATCAGAAGACAGGATTGCTACTGAATCCAGCCTTAGTGCCAACTGATTGGTGCTAGCAGTGATTTGAGCAATACTTTTTTTGTTGTTGTTTGGCTGTGAGAGACTGTCAAATATTCAAGATACTTAACATCTCTGGTCTCTGGCCATGAACAACAAGCAGCTCCTTCCTATTTTCATATGCTTCCTTGACAGAGTGACATTAACTCTAGTTGGGAACTTAAGATTGGTGGATGACTTGGTGATACAATACACAACTCTCTTCAAAAGATAGGGCTGACCACTTTGTCTGAATCACAGTGTTATTCTAAAGATATACCCAAGATGGAGCAAACCACACCGGCCATGAACACACATGTCTAAAGAAACCACATCACACTCTCTAGCATTCGCAGCTGGTGTCAGTGTAAATCATTTGTAGGTAAATCTCCATAAACTCAATTTTACTCAGCATTTACTTAGAACCTATTAAATGTCAACTCCCAGCCTTGGTTTCTCAAGGGGCATTTGAAAACATAAGACATAGTCCATACACTGGAGACATTTACAACCTAGTTGCTAAGATACAATCAAGCAAAAACACACAGAAGTATATAAAGCAGAGTCTGACAGCACAGAGTTCATAAATCATAGGGCTATTTAGAAGTGGGCTCCTCTTTATACCTTCTGTATCCTTCATATTCTACCCAACCCCCTCTCAGAAAAGTATCAACAAAAAAGACATAAAAAGTCAGCAAAGAGCTGAGACTTCCCATAATCTTCCAGGTTTCCTGGTCTTTTCCTCATTAGGGGTTGAGGAAAATAGCACTGTAATTTACTCAAGGAAGTGAAAGGGACCTCCATGCCTACACTAGGATCTTTCTTAATAATAAGCAAGGCTTCCATGCACTTCCAGATATAGTCTACAAGTGAATGTCTTAAGGAAGGGTATAACAGTGACTTTGCAGGTTTAGGCTTGTTTTTATGCTCTCTTCTTCAGCCTTATTAGGTTTTCCTTGGTATTCAGAAATAATGACAGCTAGTAGTTTTGCTGTAGGTGCCTTCCTGTGCCCACTTCCCTGGTGACACTGTGTTTTACTAGATTACATGATGGCACAGTGCAATGAGCTTCTGCCAGGGGGGAACAGGGCCCAATGATTTGTGAGTCTCTTTGCTCAGGTCACAAGTCATCGAAAGCAACCCCTTACTGCTGGATAAGCCAACTAAAAGTGCTATGGTGCCTGGGACACCATTAAGTGACAAGTTGCAGAAAGTCTGTTACAATATAGAAAGGTTCACTCATATGTAAGAACCAACTATTTGTAGTTAACACACTGACTTGGAAACAGGCATAATGGTAGATGACTAGATACCAAAGAAGTGGCCAAGTTTCTATTCAGGGAGAAGAGCACACAAGGAGGAAAAGGAGAAATTAATTGTGGCAAGAGGCAAACTTGGCTTCACAGTTTTCCTCTGGGCTGGATCTGACTTTGAACGTTAAAGCACAATGGAATTGGCTGGGCTGGTGTGTGTGTGTGTGTGTGTGTGTGTGTGTATGTCTTTATTATAATGCACTTTTTCACTTGTTATAGAAGACATGGGGAGAAATGAAACATGAAAATATTTAATAATTCAGTGACTGCAATTGTCTAGACTACTGAGCAGATTATGTAGTCATTACTTAGTAGAAAGGGGAAGGAAATGGGCAAAAGATTTTATGAGTACTACTCAGTATATATCAGTTGTTTTCACACAAAAAAAGTAGACAGTATTTTCCCTGTTTCACAGATGACAAACCTGAGGGTCAGGCTGATTAGGAAATATGCCCAAAGTTTCACAGCTAGTCAATGAGAAAACACACGTTCTAACCTAGGTTTACATGGCTGGAAAGCACATGCTCTTTCTAGTATAGAGAATGCTGCCGAGATGTTTTAGCAAACTTGGAAAAAAATATTAGAAATAAAATTATGTCTGTTGGGCATTTAATAAGCTTTAGGCTGTGGCTGTCTGTGGTTGAAACAATAAAGTGATGGTTCTCCTACACATGTGTGCACACACACACAGACTCACACTCACACATGTTGGTTATGATTGAGTCACTGGTTTTATCTGGAGGAACCATTTTCTTATGCATGAGAAAATGCAGATGATAATAAACCATCTCCTTAGACTTCTTGGGGGCATGGGCTACAAGCATCAATGGAAACAAATATAGAATTCCAGAAATATGTCTGGAAGCCACTTATTTGATAAAGAGAGAAGAGAAAAGAGAAACAG
Source organism: Dipodomys ordii (assembly GCF_000151885.1). NCBI lineage: Eukaryota > Metazoa > Chordata > Mammalia > Rodentia > Heteromyidae > Dipodomys > Dipodomys ordii. The sequence goes on from NW_012267346.1 coordinate 259,828, forward strand.
AAGAGAAAGAGAGAGAGGGAAAGAGAGAGAAGGGAAGGGGGAGGGAGAAAGGAAGGAAGGAAATGAATAAAGCAACAGAAATAAAATTGAAATGAGACTAGAAGAACAAGGGGAAAACAAATCTGAACACAAGAAGTACATGCATGTTACATACAGAGTTGCTTTAGAAATATTTATATACAACTGGGTATTTGTGGCTCATGCTTGTAATCCTAGCTACTCAGGAAGCTGAGACCTGGGAAGAAAAGTCCATAGGATTCATCTCTAAATAACCAGTAAAATGGTAGGACAAGAAGCATGGCTCAAGTGGTAGAGTACCAGTCAAGAGAAAGAAAGCTCAATGATAGCTCTAAGTTCAAACCCCAGTATCAAAACACAGAGACAGATATACACACACAAGAAAAAAGAAAAAGGAAACAGAAATGTTGGTGTGTGTGTGTGTGTGTGTGTGTGTGTGTGTGTGTGTGTGCGTGTGTGTGTGTAATGGAAAGTTGAATAGCTGTGATATTAGGAAAATCTGGATGCCATAGCTTGTAAGTGACTTGTTTCTGACAAGTGGCTCCCGTCTCCTCTAATGTGTAGTTCTTTTAGCCATAAGAGGCTTTTCCTTTATCAGCCTTTGTTTCTTCCATCTGAAAATAATGAGCTTAAACAGCAATCATGCTCCCATTTTACCCCATGAATAGGTTCTTTAATGAAGAATTGTAATGAAATTATTGCTTTGGCAAAGAAAACACATCATTTTCTATAAGTGTTTTATTTTTTTAAAGTCTCTAAATCAAAGAGTCTCTCAAAAGACAAATATCTCACACATTTAGAGGACAACTTCAGCCTACTGTGTCAGGGCTTTTCATGCTTTAACTACTTACTGAAAGATGTAACAGGCTGTTAAAAAAAAGGCAGAAGAGCAGTAGCTCTTTTCTATATATGACAAATCTGTCTTTGGAAGCAAGGGTCATAAACCACTGCAGAGCGCTGAAATAACTCATACCGTCATAAATATGTGGGTGGACCAACTCTGATGAAAAATAAATAGCTTTTTCACTGAGAGCACTATCTTCAACTTGAAACAAAACAACGTATTAACTATGAAAGTAGGAATTGTTAAAAGCAAAGGATAATATTTTTACTCCATTATAAATCTTGACTTTTGGTTCATGTAAATGCTGGCAACTGCCATGTAAATACATGGCGACTGTCTCCTCCTCCTGCAAACAGTTCCTTTTGGTATCCTATGGGCTAGGGTAAGACTAGGTAGCAAGAGCTGCGAGTGAAGAAATGGCATGGGTAGACATTGGTCTGGGCTATCAATATTTTGAAGGTCTTTGAAAGTAGAGGACAAATAATTTATTACTGTGCAGAGAGATAGTTAGGAAGCAATTCCTCAGTATTATCTTTGTGATTTCAGATAGAGTCAAAAGCCTAGCACATGAGTTCAGGGCTAGGAAGGAAAATATATTGGACAGTTATAAAAAAGTCTACTTATTGTTTTTTGTAGTTGTTGCTGTTGTGCTGGTAACAATTTAATTCATGTGTGAAAAATCTACTTTTGCATCATCATGGTCGTGATGAGTTGACCTAAATGCCACAGTTGTTTCAGAAACCTCTAAGGATGGGTTTTAAGAAAAGAAATGTAGACATTTTTAAATCTTAAGAGAAAAAGAGAAAAATATTTATGTGAGCCAATTAACAGGTCATGGTTCTCACAACCATTTCCTCTGATGAAAAGATGAAATAATCTTCAGCTACACTTTTATAAATGTGCTTCCTTGAAAGCACATTTGTACTTTGCTCTTAATGTTACCACCACTAATAATGGGAAACAGTGGTGATCTGGTACCATGCATAAGTGCGAGAATCCCAAGTCTCTGTTCACCTCCATTTTCCCCAACACACTGAATATGTCTTAGGACAAGACTACAGTGTCTGTCTGTAATGCTAGTGCCTTGTGCATAGAGGCTCCATTAGTAAATGTGAGTTTTATAACATCTGTAATGACCACTGGGTCCCATCTACAAAGAATAACTGTTCACACACACACACACGCACACACACAGCCCCCACCCCAATATCTGCTCTGTGACAAGAGACACACGAGCACAAAGAACACCTGACTTTACCTAAAGTCTAAGTAAACAGAACACATAGCCTAGAATGAAAGCTATTTTCCACTGATTTGGGGAGTTGTACAAATGGCTGCTTGGGACAAGCTGACAACATTAAAAAATACTTAAAATTCAACAATAAATACCAGCACAAATATTCATATGCTTATGATAAGACAAAAATAGAACAACGTAGATTCATTAAAAAGTTACAAATTAAAAAAAATCACTTGTGTTTTGGTGCTTATGTGTTGGAAAGAGGCTATCTGGCACTCTGTGGGTTCTCTGAGTCAAACCACGGCATACTGAGGACTGGTGGAGGAAGAGGAAAGCTGTGGGCTAGTAAACGTGTCCATCTGCTCATGCCCTCCCTCCTGGATGGCACCAGCCTCCCAGTGGAGCAGCCAAGCTCTGGCCTCTTGAAAGCTGTCTGGCACTGCGTCCCTGAGCTAATGAAATGGTTTGGTTGAAAAGGCCTTCCCCTTTCAGCCCTGGCCAAGCTTCAGGATGAATGTCTTTAATTTTAAAGAAGCACAATGCCATAGTTTATATGTTGCTCACAGAAGGAAATTAAGTTATGCTGTATTTCACTAGCATATGGTCCCTTATAGGGGAAACCAGTTCTTTAACCTCTTCCATAAACCCTAGATGGGACCTGCACAAGAAGAGGAATTCAGACACCAGGAAACAAATGTATTCTCATTTCATTGGTTCTTAATATTGACTGTGACACAGGAGGAGAATGTATCGTTGGACATGAGCTTATGATTATAACAGATGAAATTCAGGGAAGTTAAATCAACAGAAATGACAGTACGTTTACTTGTACTGTACTCGTAAACACATCATCTCATGTGGCTCCTAAGCTAGGGATTATCTTCATTTTCAAGATAAGAAACCAGGCTTGAGAGAGAGAGAGAGAGATAGAGAGAGAGAGAGAAGGAGAGAGAGAGAGAGACAGACAGACAGACAGACAGAGACAGACAGAGAGACAGAGACAGACAGAGAGAGACAGAGACAGAGAGACAGAGAGACAGACAGATAGACAGACAGAGATAAAGACAGACAGAGGTAAAGACAGACAGAGGCAGAGACAAATAGTGCCAGTCGTGGGGCTTGAACTTAAAGCCTGGCCATTGTCGCTGAGCTTTTGCGCTCAAGGCTAGTTTTGGTGATTAATTGGAGATTAAAAAAAAAATCTCATGAACTTTCCTGCTTGGGCTGGCCCTTGAAGTGTGTTCCTCTGATCTCAGCCTCCTGAGTAGCTAGGATTACAGGCATTGAGCCACTGGGACCTGGTTGATATTTCTTTTCTAATATGAAAAGTCCATTAAGTATTAAAATTTAAAATGAGAGTGACCATGCAAACAAGCCAGCCAGGTTGTACCTCCTTTCTGAGATGCTTTAGCTAGTAGAGAGGCAGAGCTCTTCTGTCTCACAGTCAAGCAGGACTCTCATCGAGAGCTGTCTCACATCCATGTACTTATGGGGAAGAAGCCTGCTTCTATTACATTTCTACTCCAATTTGTCAATGCAGTATTCTTGGCAATGAAGGTTTTTTTTTTTCCAATGAAGGTATTTTTTAAAAACTCAATTGAAGATATAAATTAATGCAATAATGGGGTGGTCTAAGTTATTGAAAGTGAATAGGTTAAAAGTGGTTTGAAAAGTGAGAAGCAGATGAGCTGAGTATTGCATTACTGGTTTGTACTCCTGAAATCATTTTTTCCCCAGCTTTTCATATGATGTTATGGTAATATCTGAAAACCTGAAAATAATGGTTTGTATTATTAATAACGGTTTGTAGGTATTACATTTCTTTTCACTTTCTATTGGTGGTGCTCATTGGGTGCATGTGACTAATTAAACCTTGACGCAATTATGTTTCAACCAGAGGCTGAGTTTACTTAGTTCTCAATACAAACCATGGTTGTTGGCTCTGTCTCCCAAGCACATTTCTACATGATTGATTACAGTTACAGTGTGGGATGGGTTTTACATTCTGCAGTACACAAGCATTAATCTTTGCTCATTCTTCAAGAGTATAATTCATTAAAACGCATACTGTGAATTTGAGATGCATAGAAGAAGATACAGAGGGATACAGTGGAATACAGGGATACAGCACTCTTATGACTACATATAATTAATAAAACAAAAAAATCTATTTTGTGAAGTTATGGTTTATATTGCTACTGCAAGAAATAAGCTCTAACAATATTGTGTAAGGTAACTTTCATGGAGAATTTACATTCCTTTGCCCTCCCCTCCTCTATGTACTGAAGAGAACATGATGAATGCCCACTAAATCTCTAATTGGAAGAGGTCCTGGCAAATTCCTAAAGTAAAACTTGACTATGGGCATTACAGCCTTAAATTTAGAGCAAATTCAGTCTGACTTGTGAATTCCTCTCCTGGATCTCCTAGCCTCTCTATCTCTCTGACTCTGTCTCTCTGTTTCCCCCCCCCCTCCTCTTTCTCTCTTTCTTTCTTTCTCTTGGATGTTATCACACAGCAGGGGGCAGAGTATGTCTACAGAGGGCCTAGCACAAAAGCACAGGGCCACATAGGCCCCTGGTGACCTCTGCAAATGGATGACCTACATTTGGTGCAAGGAGCTCACGTGAGAAAAAAATGAATCTGTGTCACAGCCTGCATTTAACCTGTATTTTATAAAGCAATTAGAGAGATAAAATAAACACGGGTAAATACATATGACAGACATATATCACTGTAAAGTCATATGAGATGGCAGTACAATGCTGTGTCCATGTAAATGTACACAGTCTTCTCTTAATTTCTCAATCTTCATACACAAATGTACTAGAGGGAGGTGAGTACAAGTAAAAACAGCATTAATGGATTGCATATTAATATTTATGCTTTACTATATAAAGACCTTGCATACATTATGACTGTTGTGCAAGCTGAATGAATAACTAATGTTACATTATGTATGGGTACATATTAAGCAGACACATCTACACTTTCTTAGTTCGGGATATGATTAATGCAGCCTATCAGAAGCCAGATGGTGCAGAACCAGAACCATCAATCAAAATGAAAAGACCACTGCGTGCTATCCACAATGAGGTTCTCACAAATGGAGATTCTGTTCACAGACCCTAACTGGTAATAGGCAGAAAACGCCAAGAACATAGCTGTTCTGTCCCACAGGGATAAAAAGTCGGAGCTCAGGCTTGGCTAGATAGAAAACCTGGTAGAGGAATATTCATCCTGGAGCTCTGAGCCCCAGAATTGGGAAAGCCCAAGCAAACCAACAGCCTATGCCTCGAGCTTAAAAAATAAATTTAAAAGAAAGCTTTTAAATTATTTTAATAATGTTTGCGCTGATGACAGCGTCTGTCAAACAGTGCCCATTTTCTGTTTGATTTAGGATGGGACAGAGCCACAAAATAACAAAGCAGCTGCCACTGTCTGCCTGACACGTGAGTTGGCATCTTGTTTCTTATGCGTAGGCTTTATTATAAATAACCCCAAATGCTTCAGTGTTACTTTACAGTCTTGCTCCAAGGATCTATGGGAAACAATTTTAGTCTCTGTTATGTTTAATACTAATGACTATTTCTGGGGCAGTTGTAGAGAGAAAGGCAGCCGAAAGATGTTTCCTGTTCCTTTAATAGCTTTACATAAAAATAACTATAGAAACACAAGGTGCTTTGTCTTTGTAAATGGATCATGTGTGCTTAGAAAATGTTAAGTAATCCCTATGCGCTGTAGGACCTTAGAAAAAATTAAAACAAATATATAGGTCCTCCTTCCTAATGGTCATTGAAATACCATCTTGGAATTCTAAATTTGTGCAGTTTTGGATGACAGACACACGTGCAAGCAAGAAGACAATTCAAACACAAGTCCTTCTAAGATTCTGCAACAAAATGATGAAGTCCTTAAACTAACTAAAGTAAAACCTGTTTATTCTCCTTTCCTACAATATAAGCATGTTTTATACAGGCATACATTCTGCATAAGTAATGTTTATGATTAGGTATTACTCTACCACACATTATGTATTGTGATGTTCTTATATAACTTATTTCCTTAATGGCAAATGTTTATGTGTTTTACTCTCCCATTAATAATAATACAGTGAGAATTTTTGTGAAATAAGGAATTTCTGTCTTATCTCCTTATACTAGATTTCCAGAAGATGAATTTCTAGGTTTACTGAAATGAACAAGTTCTTTTCTAAAACTTATCTTTTCATTTAACACTCTGTAGTGTTAACTCAAAAAAATCTTTCAGCATTTCATATGTGAAATTCATATTTTAGTGCAACTTAAGTTTGTATTGCTTTAATTACCAGCTAGATTAAGAATTTTCTGTAGTTAAAAATGGCATTTCCTTCTTAAGGTCTTATTGATATCTTAGAAAATACAAGAGCACGCACAGTGCTGCTGATGGAAAAGGCATCCACTGACTTCCTGCCGATGGGAAAGGAATACTGTTGCCATTAACAGGGAGGGTGTTTTGTGCTGGCATTGGCTATTCCTGCTACGTCTTCCTCTCATCTCACCTCACTTGTCTACTTCTTGTCATGTTTACCCTTGGGGGTAATGGTGGTGGGTGGGAGAGCTAGGGAACAAAGAACTGCCAGGGGTCTGACAAGGAGAACATCAAGGAACATCGAGGTTCCAGATTCTGCCTTTGATCTCCTAGGACTATAGGACCCAATGAGTAGTATGTTTCCATGCCACTAGAACCTCTCCTGTCATGGGGATGTATAGTCTAAGTACAGCCAGGCAACATAAAGAAGGTTCACACTCAGCTGAGCAAATCAACCTCAGGGCCCTATTAAAACAAGAGCTAATGTGTGCTAAAAGGTAAAGTGTACAGAATAATTGGAAATAAAGGGTATTTCTGACCTGCAGATTTCAAATAATGGAAACCAACTATAGTAAAACCCACACTACTACTAACAAAGAGCAAATACCTTTGAGTGGGGAGAAAGACATATTAGATAGAGAGTCAGCAAATTTGACTTTAAAGTGCAGTTTTATTTTTAATTAGCCAACTGTTGTGGGCCTTGGTTTCCACAGATAAATTCAAAGGAAAGATGAGAAAGGGTTCTAGCAAGCTGATCTTTATACAGTTCTGATTTGTCTCAATGCTAACATCCAATGATTGAAATAAATTATTTAAGGACAAACTACAGAAGTTATTCTACCACAATTAAATTAGCATATAAAATATTCTAGGTAATTTTATTTGGGGTTTTATATGGAGTTATTAATGTGATTATGTTTCTCCCTCTGCTTTGTTGGGGGGTTATCAATAGAAATCAGAATATAGGGTCTCCTCTAAGCAATACTTTATTCAACTGGATAACTAGATAACTGACACCCACCAGGCAGGCACAAACTAGTGAGCTACATATCTGGGAACGGAATTCCAAGGTACAGGACTATCAAGAGTGCTGAGCAGAGGTCTGCTCGTCTCCCTGTGTCAGTTAGTGGTTGGCCCTTCCTACCACAGCTTTTCACAGTTAGGATATCTTAGAGAGTTTCAGTACTATGAGCCTGTTCTCAAAAGCAACAGACATTTTAATTGGCTCAGAGATAGAATTAGGATATTTACATTTTTCTCTCTTAGATTTTTTTTTTTTAATCATCCAGTAGAAGGACCCTGGTGATATTTTTTGGGACTCAATCACATGCTTTCTGTAATAACAATGAAATGATTTCAGTGCTAATATTCTTTTATAGATACCTAATTACAGCAATAAATGTTTATTGATAGAATTTATAATAACAATGACTAGAGTGACGTTTCCTAAGCACTCAGAATACTGTGCTAATCTCCTCTCTGGTTCACTCCTTATAATAACCTCCAGGGATGGGTACTAATTTTTGTTCTCATTTCAGAGATGAGAAAGCTGAATCTCAGAGAAGGCAAATTGTGTGTTACACACCCTGCCAACAGCAGACTCAAACCCAGGGCCGAATTAGAGTATAACCTCATTTGAAACTGTTCAAGGAGCTTCAAAAGCTTATTGGTCTTGTAAATTTCATAGCATAATAGTTCAATATACTATCCAAAATCCCTTTATAGAAAAGTTAACAGGATTTATTCACTTTAGAAATTTGTCCAAGAAACAGCTGGATTAGAATGATCTACTTTCTTTCATTACAAATGGGAGCTGAGCAAGTCTCTGACCTCAATCTTTCTATCTCTACCACTAGAGCAGCTGAGATTAGAGGCATGTGTAGTTTCAGCTTATTCTCTGAGATAGGGTCTTGCTAGTTCCTTTTCAGCCCGGCCTAACTATAATATCCCATCTCCTCCTCTCCAAAAACTGGGATTTATAGATATAACCCACTGTATCTGGCAACTTAAGTGCTTTTTGGATATTGTTTACATATTGTATATATGTATATATATATATTTGTATATATATATATTTGCTTTCATGTCACTAGAAATTAAAAATGATTCAAAATGACTAAATGATTTGATTAGTATCTCTACATGTATGATATTTCATATGTAATATGCATTGTCCAAATATTGGAGGAACCCTTATAGACACATACTTTGAATTTAGGATGATTTGCATTAGTATGGATATTTTTTTGCCTTCTCTGTCCTCATTCTATACTTCTTGGGGATTCATTTCCTCTGTAGTCTCCCTGTACCCATCATAATGTGTTGATTGACTTAACCTAGTAAACACACTTACTTATTGGCCTGGTTCAGGGAAGTGTTTATAACAAAAATCAGTCAGGTAAGATGGAGCTTTAGGTTTTGCAGAACACAGATCTCCTCTCATCTCTATTTTGGGTGAGGTGCAGAGCCATAGCAGTTACTTTGCAAGGTGAGCTTGAGAAAAGTTGAAAGTCTGCCAAGTCATGGTGGTGACTCTATTTTATAGTTCTGAATAGATTCTTGCTTAATGCAAAAACGACCTTGACAGTTCAATTAAGGAAGCTAATAAATTATAAATATATATAAATATTATATCTGTTTAAAAGAGCATGAATTGAGTTATTCACAATATAGTCCTAAATAAAGCATTCAATTAACCCATTAAGATCCTTGGAGAAGTATATTATCAGATTAAATGGGTAAAAGTAGTAATGCAAAATGGATTGCCAATATTGAATAATATTAACAGAATAATATTAACAGAAACCATTTCTATTTAATGAGGCAGAGGGAAGGTACAGAATAAGAAAGAGTGAGGACCTAAGATAGTGATAGGGTTTAGGACAAGTTCCAGGAAAAAAATGGGAAAAGGTGCTGACTTCAGATGCAGAAAATGACCATTGAGAATGGAAACAGATATAGCAGTTTGAGAGAGGAGTAATCCAGGAGAACACAAAGGCAATGAGTGTGAAAAGGATGGTGTTGGCTCTAGATAGATCATTGGAGTAGGTACTGAAAAATATGACCAATCAAAAATTGATGGTTAAAAAAAACTGGGGGGAGGACTCCAGGATGATTTGGGGTTGGTTTGCAGCTTATTAGCTAGGAAGATGTGATTGGTGAAATTCATTGAGGCAGTAAACACAGTAAAGGTGAGCATGTGTTCCAGGGCCAGGAAGAGGACAAAGTAAAGTTCAGTCTTAAGTGCAATGAGGCTGAGGTATGCCATCCTAAATGACATACCTTTGAGTCTATTGTGTGGATGTGTGGAAAGTCTGGATCAGCTGTGGGATATTAATGAGCAACAGGAACAGCAGAGACACAAATGAAGACAGGGCTGGGTAGAGACGAGGAGGGATGGGAAGAGACCTGTAGCAATCAACACATTAACACATGTGTAATGTCATTCATATATCACTTGGATACAAAATATATAGATGTAAGAGTGTTTTGTAATCCTTGAGGGAAGTTATAAGTACAAGTCTATTTTACATACTCCAAGTTTTATTATTGTGAATGTGCAACTTGAAAAATACTTTTCATTCACGAATCAAAAACCATTTGTCTTTATTTAAAAATAAGTATTTTTGCATCTATAATTACTGAACATTTAAACTTGTCCAGTACAAAAAGGAAATGTTAAGTCAATATTTAGGTGGTTAGACGTGGCCCTGATAGACCTCAAGTGTTAGTAATGCCAACTTTTGGGAGGCAATGATTTGGTGACAGGCTGGTAGAACTTTAATGACATCATAATGACACTTCCAGATTAGCCTGGAAAGAAACACTAGGAAAACTCCATTCCATCTTAAACAATAAGCTGAGTGTAGTGGCATGTACCTGTCCACCCAGTTATACTACAAGTGTAAATATGAGGATCAAGGTCTAGGCTGGTCTAGGCAAAAACTCATAAGACCTTACTTGAAAAACAATAAGTAAAAATAGCTGGGGCTGGGCACCGATGGCTCATGTCTGTAATCTTAGCTACTCAGGAGACTGAGATCTGAGGATCATGGTTTATAGCCAGCCCGTGCAGAAAAGTCGTGAGATCTGATCTCCAATAAACCACTAGAAAACCGGAAGTGGCACTGTGGCTTGGTAGAATGCTTACCTTGAGCTGAAGAGTGCAGGGACAGTGCTCAGTCCCAGAGTTCAAGCCCCATAACCGACAAAATAAAAAAAGTTGGGTAGATGGTTTATGGGGAAAAGCATCTGTTGAGCAAGCATGAAACACTGAGTTTAAACCTCTATTGCTAAATTTTTTTCCAAAGAAAAACACTGCATATGGAAATATTAAAATATTTGCTATCAGCTTAAATAGAGCAAAGCTTACAGAGGTAAGCAGTCTACAACAAATTTTAAAATTCAAGAGGAAGAGCATAAGTGAGTAAACTTTTTTTTTCTTTTTGCTTATGTGGTGCTGAGGAATCGAACCCAGGGCCTCAGGCATGCAAGGCAAGTGCTCTACCACTGAGCCACCTTCCCAGCTCTGAGTAAACTTTTGATAATAAAGAAGGTGCTTTGGGTAAGATTATTATAGTACTTCAAAATAAAAAAAAAGTTTCTTTTCTGCAGTGAATAGACTACTTGTGGTGCAAGACCATATCAGTTATAAAAGTAGTACATGTATGTATCACATTTAAAAAATATAAATTCTCAGATATAGTATTTATACATATCTTGAAAAACTCTTGGTCAGACCCAATGACATTATATAAAACATGGTAATCGGGACTGGGAAGGTGGTTCAGTGGTAGAATGCTTGCCTTGCATGCTTGAGGCCCTAGGTTCGATTCCCAGCACCACATAAGCAGAAAAAGCCAGAAGTGGCACTGTGGCTCAAGTGGTAGAGCGCTAGCCTTGAGCTGAATTGCTGAGGGACAGCATCCAGGCCCAGAGTTCAGGTACCATGACTGACAAAAAATAAACAAACAACAGCAAAAAAACCATGGTAATGTTTGCTAGGAAAATTTTCATCAACAATATTTTGAGGCACTGTTTGAATTCAAGGTTTGGGGGTTTCTAAATAAAGGATTTCAAATGGTTAAATCTATCTCTACAGGGCTAAGTTATTTAAATTAAAACCCATAGTTCTTGGCAAGGTCTAGAAGTTCTAATGTATAGGAGATGGAAAAGGGAAGATACAGCTGGGTGCTGGTGGCTCATGCCTGTAATCTCAGCTACTCAGGAGGCTGAGATCTGAGGACTGTGGTTCAAAGCCAGCCCAGGCAGGAAAGTCTGTGAGACTCTTATATCTAATAAACTACTCAGAAAAAGCTAGAAGTAGCACTGTGGCTCAGGTAGTAGAGTACTAGCCTTAAGCAAAAGGAGCCTAGAGCCAATGCCTACACCCAGAGTTCAAGCCCCGGGAGCAGAAAAAAAATGGGGGGAGATAAGGACCCCAGAATCCTGGAATCAATGACTACTGAGATTTCTACACACTTCCTCTCAAGTTTTAGAATAGAAAAAGGTTAATTCCATCAGTCAAATATTTGCCAAGCACCGAGTTAGGTATAAGAGAAACAGGATTCAATAAACAGACAAAATAGTGACTTATGTTCTTATAACTATAATTTTATATTAATAGTAGCAATATTAGTTATTTATGGAGATTGTGCTGTGTGGTGAGGATCAGTGTATAGTAACTATAATTTCACTAAGAATAGCTATCATTTATTGAGCAATTACTGTGTGATGGGAGCTATTCTGGATGCTTTCTGTTTTATCTTAAAAAAGTCATATATATATATATATAGAGAGAGAGAGAGAGAGAGAGAGAGAATTCTTTACCAATTCTAAGACACATTTTTTTCCTTCTAAATTTTAGCACCTCTGAATTTGAGATGTACCCTTATTGTAAGTACTGATTCCTCTCTTTTTTAGTGTTACATAAATTAAGGATGAGTCCTGTAATCGATAGTAATTGAGTCTGAAACACAGCGCCAACGTATAGAGGAAACTGAGGTAAAGGAAACTTAAATATCTTCCCAACTTCACACAGCTCACATCCAGAGGAGCCAATAATTATAGATGTGGAGGTGGTTACCTAAAACCAAACACAAGGGGCTGGGAAGGTGGCTCAGTGCTAGAGCGCTTGCCTTGCATGCATGAGGCCCTGGGTTCGATTCTTCAGCACCACATGAGCATAAAAGAAAAAAGCCAGAAGTAGTACTGTGGCTCAAGTGGTAGAGTGCTAGCCTTGAGCTGAAGAGCTGAGGGACAGCGCCCAGGCCCAGAGTACAGGCCCCACAACCGGACTCCCCCCCCCAAAAAAAAGTACTCCTCTAAAACCAAACACAAGGGTCAACTTGATCATAGTATGTTTTATGCATGCATGGGAATACCCCGACAACATTCTTTGTTTAATTCTAATTAATATACACTGATGAAAAGGAGAAAAAACCCAAATGATTCTATTTGGTGGCTATTTCTAAAATTTGGGAGAATAATCATACAGGAAATATAAATGAAAACTAAAATGAGGTAAGTCTTTACTCCATAAGGAAGAGTTTTAAAAGTTAGTTGACATAGCATGACAGGAATGTCTAAGAAAACATTTTGTTGAATGAGTATCTGGGAATAGCTATTGTGGTTGAAAGTACATATCTAAGGAGTTCAAGAAGCAAACCACTCCCAAAGGTAATAGACCAATCACTAAATGGGCAAAGGAACTAAGGGGAGACTTCTCAGAAAAGGAAAGAATGGTAAAGAAACACATAAAGATAAGCTCCTAATCCCTGGCCCTAAAAGAAATGCAAATCAAAACAACTCTGAGATTCCATTTCAACCCCAGTTAGATTGGCCAACATTGTGAATTTGAACAACAAATGATGTTGGTGGGGATGTAGGGAAAAAGGAACCCTACTACACTGTTGGTGGAAATGTAAAATAGTACAACCACTTTGTCCAGAAGCCTGGAGGTTCCTCAAATAAAACGAAACATAGATCTTCCCTACATGCCAGCCCATGCCTAGGCATCTACCACTCCTAGGCATCTACCCAGATCATCAGAAGCCAGATACCATAAAGATACTTTGCACATTCATGTTTATTGCTGCCTTTTTCACAACAGCCATGTTGTAGAAACAGCCCAGGTGCCCTACACGAGTAGATGCAAAAAAATGTGGCTATACACAATGGAATTTTACCCAATCATTAGAAAAAATAGTAAGTCATTTTCAGGGAAATGATGGACCTAGAACAAATCATATTACATGAGGTCCTGTCATACATGGAAGCTAGATCTAAAATACCTGGACATAATAAATTACACAGGTCTCTACACACAGTGAGACCAAAGGAGGAAACTCCTAGGAGAGGAACGAAAAGGCACAATGTCAATGCGTATCTGATCATACTGATAATATTTCTCAAAATGGACTCTAGGAAATGAAAACAAGAGGTGTTTTTTTTTCCTTTAAAAAAAGGATATTACTAATATCCAGGTATTCTACTTCTAGAACTTTATTACAGTTATTCATGCCTCAAATGACTGAAGATTGTTTTGTAAGATCAAAAGACAAGAAGCCAAGGATCCATGAATAAAAATGTAGTCCAGCCAGGCAGTGGTGGCTCACACTTGTAATCCTAGCTACTCAGGAGCCTGAGATCTGAGGATCGTGGTTCAGAGCCAGCCCAGGCAGGAAAATCTGTGCGATTTTTATCTCCAATAAATCATCAGAAAACCAGAAGTGGTAGAGCTCAAGTGGTAGAGTGCTAGCCTTGAGCTGAAGAGCTCAAGGACAGTGCTCTGGCCCAGAGTTCAAGCACTATGACCAACAACAACAACAACAAAAAAATTTAAAAAGGAAAAAAAAAGTGTAGTCCAAGATTTGGTAAACAGCCAGTCTGGACATCAAGGTATTTTTTACAAAAGGAATGAGGCAGCTCTTTACGTACTGATTGAAATGATCTCCAAGGTACAACATGAAGTAAAAAAAGAAGAGAATTTGTAATATTTTCATGTTGACTTGTGAAGATCATACATGCATATATGGATAAAATAACTCTAGGAACATGCACAAAAACTTTATTACAGTGAAAAGTAAAAGACAATTTTAATCTTAGTACATTCTCTCATAGATGGGGTCATCACCACTGGGACAGCCTAACAACCTACTGTGCACTTGCATTCACAAAGCCCAATGGACATTAAGAGACTGGGTTTCAGTCCAGAATTTGCTGTGGATGAGGAGTAAATGTCCTGTGTAGTTGTGACATATGACAAGTACGCTTCATATACAACAGACTAAACTGTACCTCATGATTCAAGGTCTCCCTGTGATGGGAGGGCAGGAAAAGTAAGCTATGATCTCTACTTCAAGCCATTTCCCCTATTCCCACACTCAGGGAAATAGTGATGCCAATAAATGTTTAACAAAACAAAATATTTTCAGTGCAATTTTGTTCTCATCTCACTCTACTCTTATAATCGTTTTATTTTATCCTGTTTTCTAAGAAAATAAGTTGTTGACTAAGAGCATGGTGAGCCAATGACAGAAGCATATATAAGTCCTAGTGGTAGCACGAGGAACAATCTTCTGTTTGGGGCGGGGGGCGGAAACATGGAAAGAAGGCAAAAGTAAGTTGCGTTTTGAATGATGAATAGGAATTGAACTGTATCAGGACTCCTTTTTCTCACTTTTCTGCAGAGTTGGGAATTACATACACTCCAATAGCTTTCCCAGTCTATAGTTCAAGGCTCTCACTAGAAAGAATGGACAAATGTATTACTGTCTCCATGGAAAGGAAATAAGTATTCTAGTTGACCATGTTGAAGAGACCATGAATTATACCCTGAAATAGGAACACAATGGAGGAGACCTCTAGGAGTCTGGACCTCTAAGAGACTGTAGGAGAATGAAAAAAGTAGGTAGAATATTATAAACTATGGAGAAGGGAAGCTAAGTAGTCTATGGGGAGGGTGAGGTTGAAGTCAACAGAAAATAAGCTGGGAGAAACCAGCCAATCATTAGCAGGCTAAGGAAGATGGGGAAGAGAGTTGGAGAGAAGTAAATCATAAACATATTACCTACACCAATTTAAAATTTTATTTTAAATTAAGCTATAAAAAGTATTGTAAGAAATAAAAGTAAATAATAGTGACAAATAAATAGCATTAAAATGACTCCCCCCAAAAGCCTAACTTGAAATCAAAATTGCTTTATGCATAATAGCTGTATTATTATGCCCTCGAATGATTAAAAATGTGAGGCTTTCCTTTTTCACCCATGGGTCTGCCTTAATAGCTAAATCCAAAAGGCCGTGAGTCTTTAATACCTCTACTTTTATTTGACACATATGTATTTAGGATGTATCTGGAATTCTGAAAGGTACCTAAAGACAGAATAGTAAAGAACTGAAAAGATGAACAATAATTAGAAGCTAGTTGACTTATTTTCCTCTGAGATGATGAAACTCTTTAGTTTTCTTATTCCAAGAGGAGAGTATGAATGTGTACATTTAGTAAGTACCATAGATCCTAACTGTAATTGTGTCTTCTTGATCCTGCAAAAAGAAAGGAAAACAAGCAAGCAAGAAAAACACAAAAAGGAAAAGAAAAAAACAAAACAGCCTAGAAAGTCTTGAGTTATTGGGGGATGGAAATACTTTAGGCTCATTATTCTTTGTAGACAGAATTCTGGAAATTGTTCTGCGCAACTCAGAATCTGTACTGAAGGGTAGTAATCGTGAGTGCAGCCTGCAGACGGGTCTTTCTTTCTGTCACTGTTAATAAAAATGTGCTGAGAAAGACGAAGAGCAGGCCAGCGAGCCCCTTCCCCCATGGCATCAGCCACACTCCACCAATCCCAAACTCTCGACAGCTTAAAACTTGAGCAGTAGATGAAAGAAAAAAAGAAAAAGAAAAAAAAACCCAAAACAAACAACTAGTATTAGTTTCCTCATTTCTCTAGTGGATGCCTGTGACTTGTTTTAACCATCCGTACTATTAATGGTTCTTAATACATCTCAATAAAAGTACCTTCAGTTACAAAGAAGACATTAATTACATTTTATGATAAAATGTACAACTGAAAAAACAAATGTAATATTGGAGGGGGAGGGTTAAAACTCTTTCTTGAAAACTATGAAGATTTTTTTTAAAGGAGGATTGTCCAGGGGGAAAATTGGCTGGAGTTGGGAAGAGGGTATTGGAAGTGAGGAGGATCAAAACATATACACATATATAGTACATAGATATGGGTGGGTGTATAGAGGTAAGAAGTTGATACAATGAAACCCACCAAATACTGTTTGAAAGAGGAAGGAGGGTGAGATGCTCAAGGGTTTTAATACAGGGGCAAACATGCAAAGTATAGTGTACCCATGTAAGGACTTATCACAATGAACACCCCTTTGTACTGTTCATGTGTGCTAATAAATGGAGGAATATAAAAATCTACCTCTACTTGGAAAACCCCCACAATTTCTCTTAATGCTTTTCAAACAACTTGCCAAAAAAACAGTTTCCCAGGTTAACATTCATTAAATTGGAGAGAACGAGCTACAGTCAAATGAGTAAATTGTTTTTCTCTTCTTAAATAAACTAGCAAGTACTTGCTGAGCTCTAGCTGACACAGGTGCTGGCCTTAGGCTGGTGTTATCCTTGCCATCTGAACAGGAAGGCATTCCGTTGGGTTTTCAGATAAAAGTAGGTGTACAGTTAAATTTCACATAAACAATGAAAAAAAGTTCTAGCACTGCATGTCCCATGTATTATTACATACACTCGATATAGCAAAAAAACTTTTTATTTTTTAATCTGAAAAAGTATCTTGTATTTTCATTGGCAGACTGCAAGCAAGTAGCCTAAAATGGCAAGTGGTCGTTTTGCTCACCATGTCTGCTGTAGGAATGTGGATGGGAAAAATGCTTAGTCCAGAGCACTCAGCTGGGAGACATGGGAAAAGCTGTTGATTGGTGGGTTTGTGTCAAGTTCTTGACATTGTCAAAAAAGAGAAGGTAATGGTGATAACAGAGTAACTGGGTAGAAGGAGGGATGGTGGAGGATGGCACTGGTACCAGAGCAGCAGAAGTGAGTAGCTTGGGGAGGGATGGAATACTCTGGCTCTAGGTCTAGGGTGCTTTTCCTTGCCTGTTGCTGCTCGCTCTCCCCCCTACCCTCTCTCTTTCTCTCTGTCCCCTTCTGAACTTTTTCCTGAAGGCAACAAATGACTAATAGAAGTAGAAATACTTTTGGGCTTGATAAATAATTTGAAACTATAGGAACTGCCATATTGATGCGGATCTCCTGGTTCGTGTAAGGTAACTTAAAAATACTAGCCGCTAAAGTGACCACCATGTGACAGTCAGGCAGGAAGAGTTTGTTATTTTACCGAATTGCTGCCCATGGCGTTCATGGTGGAGACCACATGGCCAAAAAGGGGAGGACTGTGGTCTGACCTGGGTTTAAGTAGAGAAGGGGCAGGGAGAAGGTGTGGCTAGATGAGGGAAGGTGTGGCCACACTGGATGAGGATGTGATCTCAGGGCCTGGGACCTTCTCCTCCCCCACACCTCAACGGTTAGATGAGAGGCATGACTGGGGGCTGCCCAGGAGGTGACCTCCAGGTGTGCCAGTTATCTAGGTGACACAGGCATAGGGCAGAGACTTATGCAGGAGGTGAGGTGGCCAGGGCCCACAGACCCTACAATTAGTTTCTAAAATTAATACTTTCCTACAAATGTTTGCAAAGGATTTGATCATGAACGTTGCTTGTCTTCCATTACTGACATTCCTAGAGTAGAAGGAAGTCATAAGGTTTGCTTACTTTCTTCCCAGATGCCCATTTCCCAATTTGAAGGGAAGATTATTAGTGTATAATTAAAAGCAAAACAAAACAAAACGAACAAACAAAAAAACCCAATACCCAAAAACCTACTGTAATAATGTCTTCTTAATTCTGTATAAAACCCCCTGAGGGAACAAATTACCGGAGCACAGAACTATTTTTCATTTACTATTCTTCGTAAGGAGAAGTCTGACGTTTTCTTGTGCAGCTCAGGACCTGTGCTGAAGGTACTATGGAGATCAACTCAGCTGGGGTTCTGAGCAACACATCAGGGCACTCCTCCCCATCTTCACCGGTCCTGCTGCCATCTTCCTAGCTCTACCAACAGAGACTCTGGGCAATGCTCTCTTCAGCTTTACTTAGCATTCACTCTCTGATCTCTGGCATAGCCTGTTTCTCTGGCTAGAGACATCCCCAGCAGTCTGGGCTCTCGAGTACTCGGTCCTTTGGCTGGGATTATACTGTATGCTGCCAACCTAACTCACTCTCCTCACAGCAAGGGAGTCAGGAAGGAGAGCAAGTTGGACAGGGTTCTACTGTAAGCTGGGTGTCAAGCAGTGGCCAAGCGCCATCTGCACCATAGTAGCTTTAAGGCCCAGCTTCAACCTTGTTTTCCTTGCCTGAAGCTGATGTTGAACTCATCAGGACAGAGGACCTATCTACTCTGTCCACTGTCTATTTTTATTCTTTCTCATATCTCTATTTAGATTTGGCTTTGGGATTGGGGACAGAGAAGATAGAAAGGCCAAACTTAACCCTCAATTTAAGTTGTGTTTGCCAATCCCTCTCTTGTGAGAGCAGTTGCCATTGTGGATGTCATGTTTGTGCAAAAGAGGTGATAAGCATAGACTCCAGGGGGTGAAACTTCTCTGAAACTCTGACTGTGTAACATTGAGTCATTACTTAGCCTCTCTGTCATTCAAATGGAATGACAAGAGTACTCACTTTATAGAGATGGAAGAAGAATCCAATGTTCTGTGTGTTCAGATAGCTTTGAGAACACTGCCAGCTACATGGAGTTTTAAATTATTGCTTTAATATAATCACTATATCTTTTTTGATTTCATTGTTTGTCAATTCTTGGGGTAATAGATAGGACAGAATTCTGGCATCTACAGATTAACAGCACTACATTCTCTGCCATGCATATAGGTTCATACTTCTCAGCCAGGCACTGACAATAACAAAATAAACTAAAATCCCCTTTGTAAACTATAATACTTATTTCTTAGAACAATATGCAATTACAAGGAAAAAGGAACATATATGGGTACGGTATCAAATGCCTAAAGGAAACATGACTGCTACTCAAATTGCAAGCTGGGAAGGCTTAAAAGCAAGGCCATGCTTTTGGATTGTTTGGTGTATATGCAGAAGAAGGAAGGCTGAGAGACACTCAGTGAGGAGGCAGGCCACAGCTGAGCAAGGACTGCACCTACGGGAACAATACAGACATCCTGAGAAGGAAGATACTTTAACAAGTGAACACACAGAAGCAGCATTTCAGTGTGTCCTTTATTTCCAGTCTGAATCATTCATTTGGCTTTAGAGTAGAACTGACGAAATGGACTGAACAATTATGAAGTATTTACTTCCTTATAGTCCAAAGCTACATGTGAGGCTGAATTTTGGGTGAGGTCATGTATCAGTATAGCAATGAAGATGTTCAATTAATTAGACATTTATTCAATTGTTCCTGATATTTAGCAACATTCTTAGAAGAACTTGAAAAAAATCTTTGCCAAAGTCAGTAAGTGAAGTGAAATGCACAAATTGCTTTGGGCGATCTGCTGCGGAGAACTGTTTTAAGCACGGCATAAACATGCCAAATCAAGAACTTGTTTCTTTATCTACATGTGCCATAAAAATTTGGCTCTCATAGTGTCTGATCCATTAAAAATGGGATTTGCTATTTCCAGACAGCAGAAAGCTCAGAGCTCAACAGGGCCAGCAGGCAGGAATCCCAACTCCCATCTCCCTCTTAGAACAGCTCAGAGCGCTCTACTGCTATGTTCTCTACTCAAGGCACAGGGGTAATGCATGCTTGACCATACTAGGATTGCCTTTGGATTGAGGCACAGGTTCATGATTCTTCAAATATAAAAAGCTGTATCTCAGCAGACACCTGATTTATGGAGAAACATTAGGCATTATGTGATTTTTTTTTCAACAAGGACATATGATACAGGTATTGAAACAATGCTGCAGAGAAATGACAGACTAGAGGATAGTAGTATAACCCAAGACTGTTAACACAGATTACTACTGTATGTTTTTGCCTAAAGCCTCAGAAATATTTCACTGTACACTAGAGGATAAGAATCCCATGTCATTAATACTAATAGTTCTTGAGATAGTCTTAGAAAGTGTGGATTATTGAAATACACAGCAATTCGTTTTGCATAGTTAATATTGTGTTAAAGAATCAATTGTACTGCCAAGGACAAATGACTAATACTTGTAATCCTAGCTACTCTTAGGAGGCTGACATCTAAGGATAATAGTTTGAAGCCAGCCTAGGCAAGGAAGTCTGTGAGACTCTTATGTCAAATAGATCATAAAAAAGCCAAGAGTGGAGCTGTGGCTCAAAAGAACTTAGGGATAGAGTCCAGCCCTGGGCTAGCGAACATGCAAACACACACACACACACACACACACACACACACACACACACACACACACACTTACATATACCCCTACACCCTTCCCATACACAGTTGTACTAATATAATTGTTGAAGTCAGGATGTCTAGAGAATTCCTTCTTTCCTCTCTTTCTTCCTTGGCTCCTTTTCTCTTTTACTTGGGATCAAACCCAGTACCTTTACAGACTGTCACTACTATTGTACTTTATGATTTTTTTTTTGGAGGGGTTTCTTATTTTTCAAGTAAGCAAGCTTCCCCTGCATTGCCAAACCCCTAGGTCTTCAAGACAAAATGCAATAATTCCCAAAGAATAATGTTTAATAGTATTTAATTACAAAAATAATCTAGGGTAATACTGGTTCCACTTTTCTCACACATTTACTATCTTTACTAACTATCCACAGGGTTAACTACTCTTCTAATATCTATCTGTAGATACATCTATCGATAAATATATCTATATTTAAATTCTGCACTAGTACAAAATTGTGTACTCTGCCTTAGTCTTCTCACTCATAGGGTTTGAGCCACATGTCCACTTTAAGCTTTTTGCTGTTTAATTGGAGAAATTCTTATCTCCAGCAGACTTTGAACTAGACTTTGAACTGTGATTTTCAGAGATCAGCCTTCAAAGTAGGTTGGATTACAGGCATGAACTACTGGTATCCAACATTTCCACTATTTTTTTTTTTTTTTGGGGTCTGGTCGCAGGGCCTGAACTCTGGGACTGGGCACTGTCCCTCAGCTCTTCAGCTCAAGGCTAGCACTCTACCACTTGAGCCACAGCACCATTTCCGGCTTTTTTCTTTTTGCTTACGTGGTGCTGAGGAATCGAACCCAGGGCCTCAGGCATGCAAGGCAAGCGCTCTACCACTGAGCCATCTTCCCAGCCCACTATTTTTAATCCAACGACTGTCTACAGTAATATTCGATTTACCTAGGCCTTATTACCAGTTGTTCCTAAGAAAGTTTTTAAGGTAAGTATAATTAGTTCCTAAAATACTAATGCTTTCAAAAAGAGGGTACTGTTTTTAAACAAAACATGTTTCTTAATATAAATTAATCCCAATTATTTCACTTGAGATAAATTAAAGTGTACTGAGGGTCTGGGATTAGAGGTAAGTGATGGGGTCCTGGGCAGCTGCACCACAAGAGGTGCTCTGCTAGTGACTTTGGGCTCTGAAGCCTGTCCTCCTTTTTTTGTTGTTGTTGTTGTTGGTCATGGGACTTGAACTCTGTGCCTGGGTGTTGTCCCTGAGCTCTTCAGCTCAAGGCTAGCACTCTACCACTTGAGCCACAGCACCACTTCTGGTTTTTGAGTGGTTAATTGGAGATGAGTATCTCATGGGGATTTTACTGCCCCAGCTGGCTTTGAACCATGATCCTTAGAATCTCAGCCTCCTGAGTAGTTAGGATTACAGGCTGTCCTCCCTTTTATTTCGTACTCTGTTACTACTTACTGCAGCTCTGAGTTCTCAAACTGAAATAAGGATATTGGGTCTAACAAACAATGTCTTGTTCTCATAGTCTGGATGCGTGGTGGGGGCTTTTCACCCAGCTCAGACAAGCTTAGAGGTGTGAGATAGGCCATTCTTTGAATCTGCAGGGGTATCATGCTGTTTTTAGACACAGGAAAGTTTTACTACAGAGAATGCTTGCCCTAGACGATGTGTTTTTGTTGGACTTGGGTCCCTACCCCAAACATGTGGTTTTTGCCTTTAAAAGCTTTGTGCATGCTACTTTCTGGGCTGCAGGTCTTTGAGACAAAAGTCTACCTGTAGTTGCCAGCTTTCTAATGAAGACTTCCAATTTGATCTCTCAAAACGTGGCTTCTCTGTTGCTAGTGGTTGAGTTCCTGTAAAACAAAGCAGGAACTAACCTCTTCCTAACTGCTGTCAGGGCAATCAGGCATCTGTCTACATTGGTTAGAATGGACTTAAACAAAACAAGGGACAGTTGGTGGATGTTGAGTGGGGAGAGTAAACAGTCACTTGAACAGTCTGGGCTCAGATTGGCTTTCACACAAATTCAGAGCAGTATTTTGGATCTACCAGATCACAGTAACAAAGACTGCTAATTGAGTAAAGTGCTGATATTTGTTTTTCTCAAAGGAGAACTTATCAAGTATGTTTATATATACAGTTTTGTGACATAGAAGAATTTGCTTACAGTTAGATATATGTCAATGTGTAGAAAAAAGTTATTAAAGTAATAGTTATCAAGTGAAAAAGAAAAGCTAACTTTACCAATAATGACTCTCAAGAATGTGCAAAGATTTACAATTCTACATGAAGAACACAAGTTATTAAAAGAAAATAAGGCTGAATATTGGTAGCTCACATCTGTAATCATAGCTACTCAGAAGGCTCAGATCTGAGGATTACAGCAGGAAGGTTCTGGATTCTCTTATCTCTAATTAACCACTTAAAAACTGGACGTGGAGTTGTGGCTCAAAGTGGTAGAACACTAGCATTGAGCAAAAAAGCTCAGGGACAAAGCCCATACTCTGCATTCAAGTCCCACAACCAAAAACAAAACAAAACAAAAAAGCAGCCTCCAGCTGTGAAGCATTGTAGTAGTGACAACTGCTAAATACTCATCGTGTATGCGTGTGTGTGTGTGTGTGTGTGTGTACACTGGTACTCTACCACCTGAACAATACCTCCACTTTCAGAATTTTGCTGGTTAATTAGAGATAAAAGCCTCAAAGACTTTTCTCCTGGGCTGGCTTCAAACCTGGATCCTCATATCTCAGCCTCCTGAATAACTAGGATGATAGGCATAGCCTAACAGGACTTGGCTTAACACTCTCTTTTAATGTGGAGAAGATATTAAATCACTCATATGAACTGAGTTTTAGAACTTGGGAGATGTTAAAAAATTGCTGTGGATCTAAAATTTTTTTTCTTCCCTAGCATTTTCCAATTTTATAGTAACTTTTTATATTAGTAGATTATTAACATCTGTGTTTAGCTAATAAACCTAGATTTCCCCCTGAACACATAAGTTCTGATAAAAATCTACCAAAAAAGTTATAAAAAAAGGAGATCCTTTATGTACACAGTAAGGTTTTATTCTGGCCAAGGACACACAGTACACACTAATTTGCATGACTTTAATAAAAGGTGTTCTAATTATAGCCTGTTTTAACTTACCTGTGACTTCTCCAGAAGGGGGAGAAAAAACAAAAACAAACAATCTCTAGGTTGACCCCATGGCCTAGAAGGCCTCTGGCCCTGTAACCTTTCCCGGTACTTAGCTTGGTGTACTTTCAGAAACCACAAGGTATATTCATTAAAAAAACGGAGGAAAAAAATGCATGAAATATAATCAGATGACCTTCTGGATTACCTTACCTATGTTCCCTTTTATTAGGGAAGATAAATGAGAACACATTTTGATTAACTTTCTTTGCATAAATAATATTTCTACGAATGGTTGCCAGGTATGATGGCATTTATCTATAATCCCAGAACTTGAGAGGTAAGGCAGGAAGATGACAAGTTAGAAGTCGGCTTAGGCTACCTAGCAAGACTGCCTCAACAACCAAAAGGAATTATTGAAGAGAATTCTTTTAATCTGGACACAGAACCAAAAGCACTTGAAAATGAAATTCAATCTGAAGCAACATGTATTAGTGTAAGAAAGTATTTCCCAACTCTCATCTGGGTGCACATTTTGCTTTGAGTTTTGTTTGCTGTTTGCAACAGCATTTAAGAGAAAACCAGCTGACCATTTACTACCTAACAATGGCTTTAGGGTCTGATTAAGAAATGCACCTGGCCTCCTTCAAACAATCTGCTTGTTTAACCTGGTGACTTTTCTGTGTCTGGGGTCAGTCCGGAGCAATCTGGGGTGTGGGATGGAAAGAAGAGCAAACATAACTGACTCACTGAGAACACAACAGCTCTAACTGCCCTTTGTAATTACAACTGTTTTAGCAGTTTCCAGTAGGCAAGGCTATCATTTAAGTGACCACTATAATTTGGGATGAAATCCCAGGAAATGGTGCCAATTGAAAAGGAGTTGTCTTTCTGAGTTTACTCAGCATAATGAAGCCAGTGAAGTGCTGAGTTTCCCTTCTTCCATGTAAAAGTACAAGGGGAAGTTAACACTAAAAGGAAGTTAGGTAGAGAGAAAAAGAGATTGCCAGAAGAGTCACTCTCAGGAGCAAGCCATGGCTTAATCTTACTCTTGCATCTCTTGTGGTATGGAAAAATTTCAACCATACAGAAAACTGTACAAAAGAACGAAGCCCACAACTTCTTACTTTGTTTTGAAATTCATTAACACATGGTCCACTGTACTTTACTGAACTCTATTCATGTCTCTCTGAGGGGTATTCTTTAAGCCCCAGTTTTGGGGCTTAAAGTCATGGCCTTAGTCCCGCTTTGCTTTTTTGCTCAGGGCTGGCACTCTATTATTTAAGCCATACTGCTACTTCTGGCTTTTTGCTGGTCAAATGGAGATAAGTCTCTCTGATTTGTCTTCCTAGGCTGGCTTTGAACCTCAATCTTCAAACCTCAGCCTCCTCAGTAGCTAGGATTACATGTATGAGCCACCAGCACCTGGTCCTCCGAGTTCTTTTTACAGTATATCTTCAACAGATGATATTTTAATTTAGATAAGCTTCCATTTACAATATTGGTGTATATTTCTCTAAAAATTATTCTAGAAATCTCACGGAGCATAAGGTGCTGAAGCCAACTTTAAAAGATCTTGAAAATATTTCACAAGAAAACATCTATCTGAGCGGGGCACACCTGTAACCCTAGCTACTCTGGAGGCTGAGATCTGAGGATCATGGTTCAAAGCCAGCCCAGGCAGGAAAGTCCATGAAACTCTTATCTCGAATAAACCACTAGAAAACCAGCCATGGCGCTGTGACTCAAGTGGTAGAGCACTAGCCTTGAGCTGAAGAGCTGAGGGACCAGCTGAGCCCAGGCCCAGAGTTCAAGCCACACCACCGACCTACCAAAAAACAAAACAAAAAACAAAATCTAAACCAAAAAACAAACAAAAACCACATCTATCTGCTTAGAAATCTAATTTGACTGCCTGCAACTGGGTAGTTAAAATGACAGAGTAACTTGAAATACCACCCTCTTATTTTGTTATTTATGAGGGAAAAAAACAACATTTTAACACTGAGAAATAGGGTTTATCTGTGTGTGGTTCTAGTTATCTCAGAACAGTCCAATAAACAAGAGACAAAGTTACAAGTAGCAAGGTTACATTTGTAGGGATGGAGCTAAGAAAAGTAGGAGGTTAATAAAGAGCCCAGGCACTGTCCAGAACAAAAATTTCTTTTCCTTCACTTCACACACACAGAATAAAACAGCACCTAAAGCAGACACATGGCCAAACTTCAGGAGCTTCAAAACTCATTCATCAAGCAGTCTAGCTACTTACAATAATTTATTATCCATCTTAAACTAAAGATCAAAAGGTACTTTTATTCAGTTCTTCATTACCCAATGACTAATTTGTAGGGGAATGAAGCCTTCACAAGAGAAGCCAAAATAATCTGAGGTGACTTTGATATAATGCCACAAAGGATATGAAGAGGAAGCTGGTAGAAGCTGCAAATGGCTAGATTCCATTAAGAGGTCTAATAAAAGAGTAATGGAAATTCCCTTAACTGTAAATTAAAAAAATGTTAGAAGTGGGCAAAATGTAGACAAGTTGGGTGAAACCTTTGATTTGCCATAGCTTTTTCTGTTTCTAAGCTTTTGTTAAATGTTAACTTTAGCCACTGTTGCACTTTCATTAATTAAATGGCTTCACTTAAAAAAAAAGTGCAACGTTCCCATTAGAAATCTGGCCAATCTCATTCCTTCTGCTGCTGTAATATTCAGCAGCTTGTGCCTTCCCCTTGACTTGTCAGACACCAGTGGCTTTCTCAATTTCTTTCAAACAGAATCCCTGTATTCTGCCAAGTGATTGGCTTAGCTTGAGAAATGTTCACTTGATAATTTAAATTCTAAGACTGCATATTAGAGTGGTCACATGGAACAAAAACACCTCTTTTTACCAATGTTTGGCACATGAAGTCAACTGGTCACTTAGGAAACCACTAGAAATGATTTAAATTCTCCAAACTTCCACAAACCATTGGGCACAATTTTGTTGCTGTATAAAGTATTTTTTCATACTCATCATTTTGACAGAAAAAAAAAAAAGGCCTTACCATGTGGTACCTGTAAATTTACCTGTAAATTCATAGATAAGGACTTTAAGTTTACAGGAGCATTTCAGCTGTGTATTTCTGTTTGCCTCTGAAGTCACCACACATTAATAGATTTATTGGAATATAACGAACACGGACTAGAAGTTTCACCCAAGTCTCAAATCTGTAATGCATTTCCCCATGGAGATGGGAAGGCGTTAAGCATTTTTTATAAAATGGTTCCAAGTGTGTGTGTTTTTAAAAAGAAGTTTTTATTTTTTACAAATATATGAAATACATATATGTAAAAAATGTCCAGGAAATTTTTCAAATAGGAAGGGTAAAGGGTGTGGGTTAGAATAGAAATGAGGAGTCTTTTCTTTTTATTCCAGGCAGTACTGAGGTTTGAATTCAGAGCTTATGCTTTTTCAGTAGGTATTCTATACTCTACCATGGCTCCAGCCTACAATGGGTCTTTAGAAAGTATTTAAATGGCAATTTGGGAGCCATCACACTTTTTGACCATCTCTGTCCAGCAAAACTCTTGGTGATGGATATTTCATGAATAATGCTATTTACTGATTTTTAAAAAAGGATGATTTATTTAGCAAAATAACGAATAGAACAGTGGAGAGCCCAGACCTGGCAAGTAATGTTTTAACTACTTTTCCCAATGCAAAGCCGAGGTTTTCATTAGTATTTGGGAAAAAAACAAACAAACAAAAAACAAAACACAAAAACCACTCGTATATTAAGACATCAAACAAAAACTTTACCAAAGGCTGTCTTAAAGGTTTGAGACTTCAGTGCCAATATGTAGCTAGATTTGTGTTGTTTAGGTTTTTGTTGTTTTAAAGCTAGGTAAGTGTTAGACCTATAGCTCTAGCTAACTGTGACTAGATTTTAATGTGCAAAAAATACTATTCTAGTTCACAAACGCAAATATTGTTTTCATTACAAATGTTGAAAAATTTTAAACTGAAATACAAGTGTATTTGCACTTCAAAGTTACCATATTTTGCTCTTTCATTTTTCTTCCCTATTCTTCCTTCTTTCTTTCCATATTAAAAAATGCATATATTGAAGACTGTGCTATACATTCAGAAAGATGTAAATCTAGAAGGGATCATAACTATACTAATGGGAACACTAATCATCATCAAGACTCCAATAAAATGTATTAATAACATGTTCATTTCTCTTACCTTGTGGTCATATGGATTGTAAGAATGAAATACTTGAGAAAGATCTTTTGTCCTCTGCTTTTTCTGTGAAAGAAAAATACAAAATATTTGAGTTGGTTGCTCATAGAAAGCATACACGTGTGTTTATATCTATACCTAAAGATGCTGTTCTTTCATTACAGATTTTGGCCTTGTGAAAGCTGAAGGAACACAAGGGTTTAAGTGCAAACCAAAGTCGGAAGCAGCAAAGCAACCTCTTCCCAGAAAATTTTGAATTAAATTATGAAAAATTCTCTATTAAAATGTTTAACTTAGGGGCTGGGAAGGTGGCTCAGTGGTAGAGCGCTTGCCTTGCATGCCTGAGGCCCTGGGTTTGATTCCTCAGCACCACATAAGCAAAAAGAAAAAAGCCGGAAGTGGCGCTATGGCTCAAGTAGTAGAGCGCTAGCCTTGAGCTGAAGAGCTGAGGGACAGCGCCCAGGCCCAGAGTTCAGGCCCCACGACCGGACCCAAAAAAAAAAAAAAAAGTTTAACTTAGAGGTTAAAATGAAGAAAGCACAATACAAAGAAAGAAAATTCAGGCCACATTCAGGGCAGTTTCAGTTGCTTTGAACACCACTGCAGCTATTCAGATCTGATCCATGATACACACCTGCCCGAAGGATGGGCAGGCTTCCTGGCACACCTTAGCCTGTCTGCCAATGGTGCCTTCATTCTATCAGATGTGGTGCACAGTACATATCGCATACGCTAAGTGTGTGATAAAGACTGGCTACATTAATGGATAAACTATGGCACTAAGTTGGAGAGGCATGTAACTACCCATATTTATACTGGGGATATGTAGCTGTATACACATAGTTAAGACAACAGAAGGCCCTTTACTTCTCACAACATGTTCTTTTTCAGGGCAAACCCAGGTATTGCTCAAGTCTTGTCCAGCTCCTCTGCTACTCAGCATCAGGGATAAGAAGTATGGGGTTATCTCATTCTAGCCAACATAGATGACAGTCTCTTTTCTTTTCTTTCCTTAAGTTTTTTTATTGTAAAAATGCTATACAGAGGGGTTACAGTTACATGAACAAGGTAATGAGTACATTTTCTACTGAGCATTGTTGCCTCCTCCTTTGTTTTCCCCTACCATTCCTTCCCTCCCTCCTCCACTACTATCCCCGCCACGCCGAAGTTGTAAAGTTCATTTTCAACATAGTGTTGTTTTTTTAAAATACATTTTTATTGTAAAAATAGTGTACAGAGGGGTTACAGTTACATGAGTAAGGTAATGAGTACATTTCCTATTGAGCATTGTTACCTCCTCCTTTGTTTTTCTCCTACTATCCCTTCCCTCCCACCTCCCCAATATAGTGTCTTGTACATCTCATTGTTACAATGGGTCAATCTGTACCCCTATTTAAGCATTTCTATCAATTATCTTTAAATATTTTATAGTGTTTTGTACATCTCACTGTTACAATGGGTCAACCTGTATCCTTATTTAAGCATTTTGTTTTTTCCCTTCCCCTTCCTGAATTAGAGAAGTATATATACAAGATGTGGGGCACCAATGTCAAATACAGTGAAAACAGGGTTTATACAGTGGGGGAGGAACATACAAGGAAACAAAAAAATCACATGGTACAGTATAAATACGTTAGAAACAATATCAAGAAAGAAAAAAGGTATTTGTGTCCCTATCTTGGGGTTCATTTTGCTTACCATCAACTTATATGGTCATATGTACCTAGCTTTTGGCCTTTAGACACATGAAGAAATGCTCAACTTCTCTAGCCATAAAAGAAGTACAAATCAAAATAACATTGAGAATTCACCTCACCCCAGTTAAAATGGCTATAATCAAGAACTCTAATAACAACAGATGCTGGAGGGGATGTGGACAGAAGGGAGCCCTACTGCATTGTTGGTGGGAGTGTAAACTTGTTGAACCACTTTGGGAAGCAGTATGGAGGTTCCTCAAAAGACTCCACATAGAGCTCCCCTATGACCCAGCAATCCCAATTTTGGGCATTTACCCAAACAATCACAAACAAAGCCATAATAAGGCTACCAGCACAACTATGTTTATTGCAGCATTATTTACCATAGCTAAGCCAAGATATGGAACCAACCCAGATGCCCTCAGTAGATAAATGATCAAGAAAATGTGGTATATATACACAATGGAATTCTATGCCTCCATCAGAAAGAATAACATTGCCCATTTGTTAGGAAATGGAAAGACAGAAAAAATATTAAGTGAAGCAAGCCAGGCCCAAAGAAACATAGGTCTCATGGTTTCCCTTATTTGCAATAACTAGTACATGTGGAGACACACAGCTTCTTTTCTCATGTACTATTATCGCTGCACCTGCTCTGCCACTCCCCCTTACCCACTATGGACAATTTTTATGCTTCCTTATATGTAAACACAAATTTAAAGTTAGTAATTTCAAAGAAAGGAAGATATTCCATATCTTCCTTATCTTCCATATCTTGATCTGAAATTTATTTTTCATGTTCACATTTTATCTTTGCCAAACTTTCATGCATGAGTCCATCACCTATAGTCTAAGAGCTTTAGAAATCCAAACGTCTTCTCCAATTTAATCTTTAATATAATAATCTTTGCACAAGTATCTGTGACAGCCTGAGAGTTTGGATAGATAAAAAATTATAGAGGTCCAGTTTCAGTATCAAATAGAACACTACTTAGATATGATAAACGACCTCCTATCCCCCCTAAATCTTCCCAATGTGCCATCTTACCAAGAGAGAATGAAAAAAAAAGAACAAGACTTAAAATGGAAATTCTGGAGATTTTTCTCTTCTATTTAAAAGTTAGAACCTTTCTAAATTTGAAGAACAGATTAAAATATGTATCATATTTTCTTAGCAATAAATACAGAAGTGACTGAATTTCTTTCTTGTCCATCACAAAATTAAGACTACTGAATATATCTTAAAATTCTGTCATGTAAGTAACTTGGTGGTTGTTAAGTCTGACCCACTCTGATGTTATTCCAAAAGGTAACCGAGCTTCTTCTGTCTACACTTGTGAATGAATACTAGACTAGTATCCATGAGGCCTAAAGAAGTATTCCCTACCTATTCCAGTATCCTCCTGGACATGTCCATCAAATCTCTACTGCCAGAAATCCTGCCTGGCTTTTGTGTGGTCTTCTACATCCACTTGGCTAGGCAGCTGGCTGAGATAATAGTGAGGATTGTGTACTAAAGTCCTTTATAGATGCTGGTTTTTTTTTTTTTCTAGAAAATTCTCCCTATTTCAGAAATATCCTGGAGCCATAATTCTATTGGCAGGCCTGCAGATCCCTTGTTCTTATTGCCACATTCTGATGCCCACTGAAAATCATCCCTTGCAGCTCAGCTGAAATTTCTGCCTCTTCTGTCCTCCCCCTTGACCAGTGATTCTAATCACCTAACTTGAAGCAATTTAATACTTCTTTTCTCCTGAGAGTATGGATATTGCTTCAAGATGAGTACACAAAAATTTCCTTAGCTAATGAAACATTAGTTATGTGAGCCTTGGGATCTGTTGGATAGGATGGTCAAGTTGCTTGTCCATCAACGTTTTCATTAGCTTATCATTTTTTTCTTTCCTTTCCTTATACCAGTGTAGTAAAACTGTTCTTGGCTTACACTTCAATCAGAACAAAAATGACAAATACTAACACTTCCATTGGAAGGAGATTGATTTAACACATTGGGAAAAATTGCTTTTCCAGAAAGGAATTTATGCTAGAGAAGATAAAATAGAAAACATATCAATTTTCATCTTGGGAGGTATACCAAAGACTGATGAGTCTCAGACACTGTTGACCACCTTGAGCTGGTAGGCAGATAAGGAATATTCTAAAGTTGCTTTTTATGGTCTTTTCATGTGGGTTTGAATTTATATCTGTGTATTTATAGCTAAAGCTGACATATGTTTTTTGACTTATCAGATGGCAGGGCCCTGAAGATTGAACCCAGGTTCTTGGTCCTATCAAGCACATGCCACACACACACACACACACACACACACACACACACATTTTATTTTATTTGCTTGAACTCAAGGGTCTGGGTACTGTCCCTGAGCTTTTTTGCTCAAAGTTTTCACTTTACCATTTGAGCCACAGCTTCACTTCTTGCTTTTTGGTGATTAACTGAAGATAGAGTCTCACAAATTCTCCTGCCCAGGCTGGCTTTGAACCATGATCCTCAGATTTCAGCCTCCTGAGTAGCTGGGATTACAGGTGTCAGTCACTGGTGCCCAACTTCTACATACACTTTTTGTCATAGCTACTTCAATTGATTTTGGAAGGGAAGTAGGATATAAGTAGGTGAAACACTATTTGGGACAGTGACTATGTCTGGTTCTGGGATGGGATTTAATTCTCCAAGCCTCTTCTATGTCAATAGCAACATGTGCCACCCTAGAGATGATTTCTTTCAGTCTAATAAATGTTCCCACTTTCACTTTAAAAAAAACCAGAAGTATTTTTTTCTTATAAGTTTATTATTGCACATATAGTAAATTCTTGGCTGTAAATATTAAGGGTTACTATATTCAATTATCTAAAAATCACTGCTTTCTTCCTTTCAGCTATCTAGCCTAGTGGTATATCTTTTAGAATCTAGAACAATGCTTGGAAAATTATGGCCTACTGGGCAATCTAGACTACTTCCTGTTTTTTTTAAAGTTTTATTGTTACTATCTATGACAGTTTCCATGCTCCAACAGCAGATGGTCAAAACAGACCACAAATCTTAAGGTATTTACCATCTGGCTCTTTCCAGAGAGAAGTTAGCTCTGATCTAGAATCTCTATGCCTAACCATGTCTACAGCTACTACTAGTTTCTTGAAATGAACAGTTAACTTCACAGCAAAATTCCTTGCACCTTCTACTTGCTCATGAAGACACTTCAAAAGCCAGTTCTAACCTATTTCCTAAAATACCATGATGAAGATACCAGGCATAGCAAGAATTAGCTGTGTTGTTTCCAGGATTTTAACTTCCAGTGTCTTCTAGCTATAGACTGAGAAAAGGGCAAGGCGGTTTGTAGCACTTGCTGAAACAGATAAGGAATTTCTGAGTCTAGTAAATTTCTAGTAAATATTCTAGCTGCTCACCACAGGAAGTCTTTAGTAAGTTCTTGCACTAAAGCAAGGTAGAAACTTAACATACAAGTAAATAAGACATGGCTACCATTACCAGTGATTGAGAATCCCATAGGGGCACTGTTAGGACTACTACTCTGCAAGGCTTGTTGAGCTTTGCTATCAGCAGTTGTAACTGAAACCAAAAGCGGAGCCAAAAAGGGCATAATTAGGTATTTTCCTATTGCATCATAGTGCATGTGTAAATTGCCTCCCACTTTTCAGCCTGTTAAAACAAACATCTTGGTCATGCAACCACCTGTTAATTCTCTAAGTGTTTGAAAAGTAAACATGTTAAACAAGTTGTGTGATGAACTTGTAATGAGGGTGGCCAAAGTACAAAAGGTTTGGCAACCATTTTCCCCCAGACGTACCTTCAAGTCACCTTTATCCTCAGTTCCAAGACATGTGCCACAGGGATGAGAGGATGCTGAGCCGTGCCATGGAGGTAGGTTGAAGCTGAGTTTAAACACTGAAGCAGTATGCAAATTCAGTAAAACTTCTGGATCCTGAGTATCCACAGCTTCCCAACTATGTGCATTTCACAAACTGCTCTTATATTCTACTTTTCAGAAAACACTGAAGACCCCTTCCTTAAACTTCCTTTTGGAAACAAACAAAGCTAAAGGCCCCGAGGGAGAATTTTTTTTACAGCGCAGGTTGCTGTGTGTGTGTGTGTGTGTGTGTGTGTGTGAATGGGTGGGTGGGAGTATGTGCTGGTACTGGGGCTTGAAATCAGGGCCTTGTGCTCTTGGCTAGTCCTCTACTACTTGAGGCACACCTCCACTCAAGGCTTTTTGCTGATTAACTGACAATAAGAATCTCTTGGGATTTGTCTGCCTGGACTGGCTTCCAATGGCAATCCTCAGGTCTCAGCCCCTGAGTAGCTACCAGAGCCCAGCTTAACCCTCTCAATCTTTATGAAAGGTATACAATAGAGGACAGTCTGAGAAAGGCTCTTTGGAGCCAAGAATCTATTTTGAAGATGAGGTTATATGGCCAATTGAATATGAGCAATATCTACCATGCTTCCTGTTTGTTTCCCAAGCTATTTCAATGCTTTCTTTGCCCTTTGTCTAGATGTAAAACTTTCCCAAGTAAACCAGTAAAACTATAATGTCACTATATACTCTATTTCTATATATGGGGGTCTCAAAACTGAAGAAGCTTACAAGCTTCTTCATATTATCATATTAATATTTAAATATCCAAGCCTTCATCATACTTTGTGGGAAGAAGTTAAAAGAGCAGGTTTAAATTTCAACACACTATTTTTTTTTCCCTTGCTTTTCTCTCTGGCAGAGTCTAAGAAGTGGTTAACTGAGCAACTGGCGTGTAGCAACAAAAAGGTAAGAGGAAAAGACAAGGAGCTGAGAAAGAGGTAAACTGGACAACCAGGTCTGACTAGCTGAGCCTTACGTCATTTGAGGCAACAAATCAGGAAGGACCTAAAAGAGTTAAGGTCTAAAAAATTCCAAAAGATTGGAGTCAGTCATCAGGTAATAGAGGCCAGAAACCTAAGACTGATGAGTTACTGCCTGTCAGAGATAGACATTCAGTAGTGCAGACACAGAACCACATCCTAAAACAAAAAGACAGAAATAGCCAAGATGTTTAAGATGAAAAACAGCAAAGAAGAGAGTCAAAGAGTCCCTGTTGAAGAATTAGCCAGGGCCTGAAAGAGTCAGTGAGGACAAGTACATAGCAAGAAGCAGTAAGGGTCACTGGAGCCCGGGAAGAGAAATGAGGTAGTCAGGAAACTTTATTTGAGGTACATAAATGTGCCAGGTACCAAGGATGTGGCCTGGTGGTGAGGAAGATCTCCTATTTGCATGGAGATCATCCTTTAAACTTTCTACAGGGCAGGTTCTAGTGTTTAGAGAGTAGGCAATATTGGGACCATTAAATTCAGTATGCATGGAACAGTATTTGATGGAAGAAGAAAAGCATTAATTGTTGGAGAGCTCAGCTTTTTTTTTTTTAAAGTAAGAATAAAGGAAATGAATCTACAGATAACTGTATAGGTGAATGGAATCAGAGAGGAAAGGACCTTTGCTGATTTAAAGAAATGGCTAAGTAATTACAACAAATGATTTATGAAACATAGTGACACATGATCAAAGTTGTGTTTCAGAACAAGCTTCATGGTATTAAAGATGGAGCTCACCTGAAAGTAAAACTAGAGGCCCAACATGGAAGCATGTAAGGTTAGCAGCCATCCCAAATTAACATGGCAACAACCCAAATGAAGGTGAGAAGGAAGTAGAATTAGAGAGCCACCTGAGTGAGGCAGAATGGACTTCAGCTGGTAACTGATTAGAGAAGAAGCCATATAAGAGAGAAATTAGAATGTGGTGGGGCACAATAGTCCTAGCACATGGGAGGTATAGGCAGGAGGATGGTAATTTTGAGGCCAGTGAAATACTGTCTCAAAAAAGGCAAAACAAAACAAGTGTAAGAGATCTCTAACTAAACTAAGGGAGGAGAGAAGAGTACCTTTCATTGATGTAAAAGCATAGGCAGAAAAGCGAGTCTAGGGACTAGGAGAAGAGAAGGGAATTCAGTCCTGAATATGATGACTTTGAAGTGAGACAGAGTTAGACATGACATGGAGGCCACAGATTTGGGGGTCTATATGTATAATTTAAAGGTAGGCAGGGATGAGAGCATGTAGGGAGAACACAGAGCAAGAGAAGAAATAAGACAAGTAAGGTTAAAATCCTCACAAATGACAAGTCCCCGACCCTATGGTAGCAACCTGTTTTAAACTTCCTATGGAAAATGAGCAAGTTGCATTAAACCAGTTGTTCTCAACTCCTCTGTAGGTAGAATGATTGGAGAACCTTTAAAATATACCAAGACCCTTGTCCTCTTCCCTAATGTCTCAGATTTAATTGGTCTTTTGGGACACTGGCAAGCTTTGGGAGTATTTCCAAATGTGGCCAATGTGGAGAAACACTATTCACAATGCTCCTCAAGGTGTCTTCCAACTGTTAACCTCCATGCTGCAGGTCAGATCCCTACCAGCGTTCAGCTCTTGCCACTCTATGCCCTGAAGTCTATCAGGTACTTTCTTTTTTATTCTCTGTGTTGTACCTGCAGCTTTGCCTTATTTCCTGACCTTTTCTTTATTTAAAAATGGACTCTGCACAGAAATTCCTCTGGGGCCTATTGAGGTGCTAGCTGCAGAACAGGCTGAAAACTTAAATCTCACTCTCTACTTGGTAAATAATTCTGAAAAATATAGGAGAGCTAATTCAATAAGCCTGATCCTTTACTTGGTTGCCAACTCATAAAACACCAAAAGCTTAATTAAAAGCATTTGACAAGCTCACTTTTCTAGTGTACATACATCCTTAGTGTCCCTAAGATTGTCATACTTATTCAAGATCAATAAAGAGGAGGAGAACAAGGGCCCTGGACCCAGGCCAACCAGAAAAATCAACGATGTGAAATACGGATGTGATCAAAGACAGCCCATAATATGTTGAGTATCCAACATGCAGCCAACATGGAGAACGTTTCTTCTAAATCTTTGCCTCATACAGGTGAATGCTCTACCACTGAATCACATCTCTAGTCTTTCTGCACTTCCTTTTTAAGATCTTATGAACAAATTCTTCTGTGAAACTAAGCAAAACAAAGGAAAACAAGACCATTCTGCTCTCTGCATATTTTCTTCATGTGCCTCCGCAAAATCTGCAAAGTGACTGAGATGATCATCAATGCTACTGAGTCCTCACAGCCTCCTCTACCTCCCTTCAATTAGAGTAAATTCAAATAGAGATGGCAAGTTGTTTAGATTCAGGGAACTCTGTGGTGTGTGCACAAAGCAAGTGCTTCCTAGAGACATACCTCTAAGGGAAAGTTATAAAATAGAGGACTGAATTTGTTCACCATAATAGCATTCAAATAAAATAAGAAGCAAATGTGAGCATGTCCACTCCTTCTAAATCACGAGCGATAATGGTGGGAAACATTTTTTCAGCCTCATGGTTTCTAAGATAGCCTTAGTGGGAGCAAAGTATCAACAATCAGCCTCTCTTGTTTACAGGGGTGGAGGTGGGCCATTTTCCCCCACAGGACCTAGGGAGGCAAAAAATGCACTCAGAGAAATCTGCATGAATGTAGTGATAGTCCATGAAAGAAAGTGGAGGTAGCCAGATCTTCAGTCAAAGCCACTCTGTTTTCTAAAGAAAACACAATTGTAAGGAAAGGTCATTCTTTGGCAACAGTGGCATGGTGAGCACATAAAGAGAGACTTGGCTAATTTTCATAATAATTACTGCCAAATTGAGTAGCCATCGCAAGCAACGGGACAGAATAGCCTTTCAACAGAAGTCAAATCCCTGAAAAGCAAAAGGACAAAATCAAAGGCACCAAAGACTACATAATGCCCACTGTTTCTTTCAAAGGTCATTGTATAGTAACTTCTGGACACTGAAAATAACAGCAAAAACATGAATTTCTGTAAATACCAACTCAGTATCACTAGTCTTCACTCTGCCATTCTAAGTGATCAGAACATCCTATCTAGATTAGTATAGGAATGCTTTCTTTCCTGGACCATCTGGGCCCAAATTTCATGATTGGTTGGCCAAATATGGTCTGTGGCCAAAGTGCTCATCTCTTTTTTTTTTTTTTTGCCCACTTTGCCATTTGTTTTTACATTTTTAAATGGCCAGGGATGGGGGATGCCAAGGATATTTGTAATATTTGTAATATATAAAAATTACATGAAAAGCAAATTTCCATACATAAAGTTTTTATTGGAAGAGAGCTG
Source organism: Dipodomys ordii (assembly GCF_000151885.1). Lineage (NCBI taxonomy): Eukaryota > Metazoa > Chordata > Mammalia > Rodentia > Heteromyidae > Dipodomys > Dipodomys ordii. The sequence continues at coordinate 298,052 of NW_012267346.1, forward strand.
GGTTTATTCCTTACATAGTGCATATATTAGTGTTATAATGCCTGCAATGAATGGCTGCAACATACCACCTGGCTTACAAAGCTGAAATATTCAGGATCTGGCCCCTTTCTAGACTTTGCCACTTCTGACTCAATCTGTAGCAAGCCAGGCTACCCAGCAGAATCACTTAGGGATTTAAATTATACTGATGTCTGGTACACAAGCCTTTAATTCATCTGGGGTACACTGGAATTTGTGATTAAAAAAAATCTCCCCAGGTTGGGGGCTGGGAAGGTGTCTTGCATGCATGAGGCCCTGGGTTCAATTCCTCAGCACCACATAAACAGAAAAAGCCAGACATGGTGCTGTGGCTCAAGTGGTAGAGTGCTAGCCTCGAGCTGAAGAGCTGAGGGACAGCACCCAGGCCCAGAGTTCAGGCCTCATAACCCACTGGAAAAAAAAAAAATCTCCCCAGGTGAGGCTATAGTGAAATCAGAGTTTAGAGCCATTATAGAACCATTGTTTAGCCTTTCTTTACTGAGGCCAGTGTGAGAAAACCAAAGCAAGATCATCTACTGCCATTCTCCTCAGCAGAAAACTCCAAGGCCTCCTGCTGCTCAAACACTGTGCGAAAGCTTGTTCGTGAGATAGACCCTGGATCCTCCTGAATCCACATCCTACTAACACTACTTCCACTTCTATGTCGTAGATAATTTCAAAGGCCCAGTTCCAGATCACCTCTTTTTGTGCTGGATCCCCCACTACTCATTCAGGCTACCAGGTCTGTCCAGCATCTGTTTGCTACACAACACTTTAACTGTTTGTCAGTATCACTTCCTCATCTCTTTATCCTATTTCCCTACAGATTCCCTTCCCACTACCATTCGTCTGGCCCCTTGGTCCCTGAACAATGGACTGAGGCTTTCTCATTACCATTTGTCCATTCCTCTGAGAACAGCTACTCAGGAATGGTTTCTATGTCTCTGGAGAGCCTCCCGACAGTTCTGTCTCCACTCTCACCTGCTGTATGTAAAAATCCATTCTCTGTGCTCTAAAACTTAATGGATTAATTGAAAAACAGCCATTCATCATATTTTCTAGATACCCCTCATGTTGTAGGCACCATGCCAGGGAGCACACAGAAAGCAAGCCAGATGAAGCTGTTGGACTCAACAGAGCTTATAAACAAGCACTACATATACTTACCAAGCAACCAAGCACATAGTAAGTACTGAAACATTTGCTGAATGAATTGCAAAATTTTTGGATATTGACATTGGGCATTAATATTGCACCAATGAATGACCTCTTCATGATTCTTAAGCAGATTACTAAATAAAATGCCAGGTTTTAGGCTAGAGAGACATTACTTTTATAAGTACAAATGACAGAAGTTGTAAATATCCTATGGGATTTCACTTTTAGTTTCTATTCAAGGCACAAATCTCTTGTAGCATGTTCATATTCTCAGAGCTTGTTCTCTTCTCTGATAAGTTATATACAGATAGGATTCAGTTTCTTTTCATGGAAAGAACAATAGCTTAAGAGACAAAAATAACAGCTATACACAGTAGTTTACTCATGCTTTAAAAATAAATAACAGCTGGGTACCAATGGTTCACATATGTAATCCTACCTACTCAGAAGGCTGAGATCTAAGGATCACAGTTCAAAGCCAGCCTGGGAAGAAAAGTCCCCATGTGACTCATCTCCAATTAACTATTCAAAAACTGGAAATGGCACTGTGGCTTAAGTGGTAGAGCACTAGCCTTAAGCACAAAGAGGCTCAGAGACAGTGCCCAGGCCCCGAGTTGAAGTCCCACAACCAACAACAAAAATAAATAAATAAACACAACAAATTATTCAGAATGTAGTCAGATGACCAATCTGTTCCCTCAATATTAGTTACCTGATTTTGTAACATATCTAAATACCTGAGAACACAAGAATAAATGCTGTGCCTCCCCCCACCCTTCAAGGTCTCCTCCTTTTTGTTATACTGAAGCTAAACTATTTGGAAAAAAACAAACAAACAAAGAACATGGAGATTAAATTCCTCCTATGTTTTCTTCTCAATGTTTTAATACTGAATATTTTTAATTAAAAGACTGACTTTCTTAGATTTTTGAGTCATTTTGGTTTTATTTAGAAGTGTCTTTACTTAGAAATGCTTGACAGGTAGTCTACACAAATATTCCAAAGTTCAAAAACTCCAAAAATGGAAACACTTTTGGTCCAAAGCATTTCAGATGAAAAGATACTCAAGCCTGTTTTCTAGTTCAATTCATAGATACAAACACTACCCATGGAAAGGATTCACTACTGTTTCTAAGATTTCAAGTATCTCTTTAACATAATGAAAGACAATGCTTCTCCCAATCATATTTTAGAAGGATTTAGTTGCAATCAGGAAAGGAGAACATCGGACCCATATCATTTGGTATGTGATGGGATGAACTTCTTGTTGGCTGCCTACTGTTCATCTGTCTGTAATTTTGTATGCCCCACAAATTATGTTATAAAGATCCAAATGGCCCTTGGCAGAGTAAAGACTACATTCCCATTACTGTGTAAAAACACAGCCTGTCCCATCCTAACCAAAGGGTAGTCAGTGTGGAGTCACAAATGTGCTATGCACAACACTGTTTCTAGTTGTCTTTAAACTTTTATGTTATCAATTTTTTTTAAATTAAGGAGGGAAGGGGCAAATGACTTATTTAATGTTTTTTTTCTACATGCTTAATAATAATGTCTGATAGCCATAAATTAGTTAAGTAAGAGCTGTTTACAATGAGCCAAAAACAATAAAAAAACAAGTTAGTTATCAGAGTATGGGAGTAACATCTTGCAACGGGATAAAATCAATGTAGTGTACGGTTTGCCAATTAGGACCCTGGAATTCTATAGGTTTCCACACTGTCATTCAACATTTGCCTCTTTTTTTTTTTCTCTGCAGAGGTGGTAATGTCCCTTTACTAATCTAATATTCAGTGAGGCTGAGCTTGAAAGCCCCAAACTGTAGACCCACAATTTGGAACTGCACAAACCCTATTACCATGCAGTCTTATGCCAGCTTCCAGAAGCTAATCCACACAATGCCCAAGGGGGAAAAATGATGAAAAAGAATGGAGAAAACGAAATTTCTACGACCCACAGATAAGCTGCTATATGGCTCTAAAAACTGATCAAAACTAATGCATCTCCCTCATGACCCTGAATCACTCCTGGTGTCACCCCATTTGAGGAGAAACTGGTAACTGTTCGGTGTCAGTTATTACAGCATCTCAGATAAGCCCACAACTCGTTTTTATTATGAACCTAGGACTGAGACCTGGAAGGTCAGACATGACAATGTAAGTCTGATAACTCTCCTACTCTCTACATCTAATTTAGCACCTACTGCAAAAAAAGAGAAAAAGTCACCTCTATCAGCAATGCAGCCCTCACTGATCTCCCTCTGCCCCATCACACCAATAATAAGAGTCTAAGATTCATTTCAGGAGTGGCTGGGCTTTTTGACCTATCCTCTCCTCAAGTGCTATGTCCAAAGTAGACTTATTTTTGTTCCATATATTAAACATACACATTTTCTATTTTTTTATCTCTGGCCTTTATGACAAAGGAATCTTTATTTGATAACCAGTAGACAATTTAATATATGGCTCAATCTTCTCCATTCTCTCAATGTTATGTCAATTCAGAAGTCAGCCAAATTCTTTTTTATGCTTCAGAGCAGAGCTACCAGAGAGAGAGGGCCAGCATGAAAATTTCTCAGTTGGCTCTTTCTGAAGCAATATTTTCTTCTCTCCCTCCCTTCTCCCTCCTTGCCCACATAGGAAGAGTGATGGTATGTATGTGTGTAGAAGGATTGGGGACAAGAGGAGCATCAAAAAAAAAAGAGGAGCATCAGTGGTTAAGGGGCTAGGAAATTAGAAAAGTGTCCATTAAACACTGCAGACCACTCTAGTTTCTTGTAATTCATGTTACATACTTGCTTTCTCAGAAATAAGCCCATTTTCACACAAGTGGGAAAATAGATGTCCAGACAGTGGATTTCTGTACTCAATGGCAGGCTTGACCATTTTTTTTTGTTGAGGAAATTGGCAGACAGTAATGCTTCTAACCAAATCCAGAAGTACAGACTTCCTGGGGTGCTGAGCATTGCTGTTCCAGTGTTTATCTTCTCTACTCTTAGGGAGACCCCTTGCTACCACTAAAAGCATATTCTCAGGGATGTGGCCTCAGCAACTAGCCCTCTCAGGCCCTGCCTCTTTCCTCAGAGGTAGCTATACCACAATGTCAGGAGAACATGTAAGAGAGAGAGATTGTATTGCAAGGTAGGAAGCCAGCTATGGAGAGGGACAGTCTTGTTACCTCTCCCTATTTCCTCTCCCCAGGGCATTAAGCCCAGAGCTGTGTGCATAGACAAGTGCTCTACCCCTGAGCTACCTCCCCAATGTAGGGCTCCTCTAAAGTCTGGGGACCTACAGAGATACAAAGAGTTCCTTCATGCTCAAGACCTTACATAAAAGGGTGTAACAACTTCATACAATCTATATAGGTCTTCCTGTATACTCAAAATCATCTTCAGATTGCTTATGCTACCTAATACAATGCAAATGCTATGTAAATTTTTGTATATAATTTGGACTGATAAAAAATGGCTTTATATGTTCAGAACAGATGCATTTCCTCCCCTAAATAGTTGACTGCATCTGTAGTGTGAGCTCCACAGTATGTAGGATCCATTAAGTGGCTCTTTACTTTGGTTCTGGCTTTCCTCTATTGACATATTGGCATTTAGGTTCCCAGATTAGTGGACTAAGGTTTCCAATTGTTCATATGCTTTCCAGCTATCTTAATATTGTTATTGGTTCTTTCTTTCTGCTTATCCCTGAGAGTTAATAATACATGCAATAAAAATCTGTAGTTTTGACAAGATTTATAAGAAAATGAAATTGGATTTCTCTTCATCTTTCCTTACAAATCTCAAATCAGACTATCTGAAGAAATTTTGTACAACTCAAAAAAGGTGGTCTCTTAGTTTACATATTCACACATGAAATTCATGAATTTCTTTTTAAAATAACCAGCACAAAGCAAAAATGATAATCCAACACTGTATATAATGGACAGATGAAAGAGGAAGAAGTCCAGGACAAGGTTAAAAATTCTATTTTATGTATACTTTAATCTATCCGTGACTGTTTTTGCTTTGTTCTGAAGACTGGAGAAGAATGAAAACCTCGCAGCCTATACGGAGCAGTCTCTGTCAGCAAAGGACATTATGACAGTGTAGTTACTTGTGTGTGTGTATGTGTGTGTGTGTGTGTGTGTGTTTCTAGAACCAACTACCAACTAGAAGTTGCATGAAAATTCTATCTCTTTATATTACTTTTTCCTAATATGACAAGTTCAAAGTACACAGAATGTCATCTGAGAGGGTGTTTTGTGATTTCATAGATACAAAAGGTTGACAAGAAAGGCAGTAAAGGAATATGAGAGAGATGAAGAGTATTTCTGACTCTAATCATATGCAGCTGACACTGTCATATCCAGCTAGCCTCAGTGACAAGTCTCACGGTATTTCAGGAGAAATGTTTCATTTATGACCTATTAATTTCTCCTTAAAATCAAAGGTTTATCACCTAGCTTTTCTTAACCTACATATGTTTTTTGATTTATACGATGTTTGACCACGAAAATTCTACAGTTATTAGCTGTCAAGTAAATAAACAGGCCCTCAGTGAAACAAATATCAACCTTCCCCACTTTAGTTTCTATCTTTGTCACTAAACACTAATTTAAATAGTCTAATTTCTGAGAATGAAAGCTCAGCATTAACATCTTTTAGAAATAATGCAAAGATTTAGAATAGATTTAAACTACATAACTACAAGAGTTCAAGTGATAATAAATCCGAAAATGTGAACTAAGCCACTTAAGACTTTTGAGTTTCCAAGGTCTTACTTTACCTTTCCTCTAATACTTGGGAGTAAGTTATCTTACTCCTAAAAAGGTAACTATTCAATGGTGAGACCAGACATATCTTGAACTAAGTGATTAGATTTAACATTACTATTTAAGGCACAAATCATACTATATACTTCCAGATGTGATGATCTGAAGCGAATAGAACTTATTTTTATTCAATATATAGGCCAGAATGTATCTTCTCAACCTAATCTTGAGAAAAATTCAGACCCTAAAAGAGGGACATCCCATAATCCAAGTGGCCAGCATCCATGATTTAAAAATTTCAGCATCATGAAACAAAAGCTTACAAACCCTGAGATTACAGTTGAGCCCAATGAGATTACAACCAAGTGCAAGCTGCCACCCTTCTTAAAACACCTACTGTAAGTGTTGTCAAAATTCTTGATGAGAACTGTGGCTTAAGTGAAAGTATTATGATCATACTAAATTTTATGAATTTGATACCAGTTTTGTAGCCACAAAAGATTCTAAACTTAGAAAGTGCACTCTGATTATTAATGGGTTAAAAAGGATATCCGTAACCTATTCTGAACGTGCTCAGGAGTATCAATGATTCTCTATTTCTGTCATTTTCCAGGAAGAGTGAAAAAGTAAAGTCAATAAAATGTTAAAAACAAGTGAATTTGGGATAAATGTGGTATATTTGTACTATCATAATTTTTCTATAAGACTAAAATAATTTTAAGAAGTTTAAAGAAAGGTCTATAAATAATTTCTCAAATAGGAAAATATTAATCACTAATAGTTTCTTTTAATCATCAAAGTGTTCTAAAACTGAATTTCCAGAATTAATATTTATTTTGCTGTTTATAACTGCAAGGAACACTAAGGGCAAATGAATAGAAATCTCAATTTCAGACTTATCATTAAATTATTAGGTAATATGGGGCAAGTTTACTCAACTTCTCAAAGCCTCTGCTAAATAGTCCACAAAGAAGAAATACTAGATACTCCAAAAGTATTGCTGAAACAATTACAGGAAATAAAAATAGATAAAAGCATTGACTAAGTTTGTTTCTAGCACACATTAACATTCAAATGAAAGATTATTTCCTTAGCTCTTCTAGCATTTCACATATCATTTCTCTGAAAGAGAAATAAGTATTCAGCACATTTGTCTTTGATTATAAAAATCTAAGATGAAAAATTAATTCATGGGTACATTTTTATTCATTTGAATGCTTAAATGATCACATTTGAATAAACTGTCCTTAATTATGAAATAAACAAAACTTGAAAGGACAAGAGTTAGAAATGAATTTCATGTTAGGTTATCAAACATTTTCTGTTGACCTGAATAAGCATTTAACATTAGCTATAATACTTGTAACTACATTTTAAGTACCTTGAAAGATTCTTATAAATATGGAGTTATTAATAAGTCAATATTATTACAGGAAAAATACAAGAGAAAAAAATAAGACACAGAACTATATGAGTCTTTACTTTTAAAAATTATCAAAGAGTCTACTCACTTCTAAAGTTATTAAGGTAATAAAATGAGTTCAAATACAATATGACAATTTTAATAAATCAAGTTCATATAAAAGGTATAAAGGAATTATGTAGATCTTTGCAATTTTTTGAGACTAGTATAAAACAAGGCATGTAATCAGGTCTGGAAAAAATTATAGACTGAAATGTAATAAAGATGATTTTTCTAAGGATAGAATTTATAGTCTATATTTAATGTAAATTTACTCTCTATATTTTAATATTAATACACATGGCCATTTGGGAATTTGAGGAAAAATCTTGTAATCAATCTTATCTCTTCCCACTTTCTGGTAGTTAAAAATTCCTAAAGGAAGCAGGATAAAACTAAATGTGAAAAGAAAAGCGAGAAATTAGTTATAAGAAACAAGATGAGGACTGGGAAGGTGGCTCAGTGGTAGAGCGTTTGCCTTGCATGCTCAAGGCCCTGGGTTCAATTCCTCAGCACCACATAAGCAAAAAAAAAAGCCGGAAGTGGCGCTGTGGCTCAAGTGGTAGAGCGCTAGCCTTGAGCTGAAGAGCTTAGGGACAGCGCCCAGGCCCAGAGTTCAGGCCCCATGACCGGACCCCCCCCCCCGCAAAAAAAAGAAAAGAAACAAGATGAGTTCATTTAATTGAGGTTTTGTTTTTTTCTTTTAAATGATTTTCTATGCACTCACTGCAGTGCACAGAGTAAGACTACTGTCACTAAAATCAAGGTTCTCAGAATATATCAAACTCTTGATTAGACTAAAGTTAGATTTTAGAAAACTTGAAGTGATTATTCCAAAAACCAAAAGTGGATTTCCAAATTTCTTCTTGTAATGGCATACAATTAAGAAGAGGAATCTATGAAAAGAGCTTTCAGTATCAACAAATTTATGAGGGTATTTCCCCTTATTTTTACCATCCTGAACAGAACCTAATCCCACAAAAACATGGTTCTGTGCTGGCACCCACCCTGTCGTGTGGGTCTGACTACAAAAAGTGGATTTACCAAACAACAGAATTCAGTACACTGCTGTCAAAGACCCTAACAGAAGGTTGAGCAAGAGGCAAGGTGCAGAGAAATTGGGGGAGGAGTAGCAATAACACACAGGAAAAGGTTGGGATTCAGAAAGGATGATTGAGTGAGGTTAATGAAAAGCATGTTCTTTTATAAAATCATCGGTGGGGATGCAAAGTAATAGAGGTCCCCTTGATGACACGTCATTACATGTTACCTCATATCTCCCTGGGCCTGTACTGCAGTATTGTGTCAGCCTGAACACACATGCCTGGCTAAAACTCCAGGAGAGCACTTTCTTTTTAGAAACACACACTCTGCTTCAATCAACTCTAGATTAATAGAAGTTGTTAAATTTCCAAGCATTAAGGTTCAAGATGGTGGACAACCAAAATGCTCACTGAAGTGCCAGCAAGGTCAGGGTGTTGCTGTGGCTGGCCAATGTTTTTAACAGCTAAGGCTTGACAACTTTCTATTTACATGTTTCAAAGTTCCAAACATTATTTATTACCTCATTTCCTTTAGTTTGAGTATCAATGTAGATAAAAGGAAGTGTTGAATTTAGGGAGGAATAGAAGATAAAGGAAGTGGAGGAGGAAGAAAAGGAGAAAAAACAAAGATACAATCACAGCTCCAGCTTCTTTAAATGTTCCCGGATATAGATAGGTTTCCACAGGTTCAAACATACAAGTACACTCAGAGTTGACAAGCTTTTCTTATGGTACTTAAAAGAACAGAAACACAAAGAGAGAGTAGGAGGAAAAAGTTCATCCTGAAACTGCCAAATAGAAACAGAGAGATAAAATCAATTCAGACAGGGACAGAGAGGAGTCAGGGAATGAGTATGTAGAGGTCCCCATTTCTCCTCCCAAGTGGAAAAGTTGCAGCCTTGGTGGAGGGAATGATCTTACACCACCAGGAAAAGGCAACAAACAAACAAACAACAACAAACAGCCCAATTTGTGTTCCTCTAAAGTTTAGGCAATGTTCACGAGTCCTCCTGAAATATTTGGCCTACAAATGTTTGCTCCATGAGTCTGTTATGAATGAAAAGTCAGTGCGGTGACCATCTGCACGGAGTGAGTTCATTTTCTCCACAAAACACAGGATAATTACTTACATGCAGTGAAGTATAGGATTTATGATTACTAAATCTCAAAGAAGAAATGTTTATCTAACTTCTCAGGAGCAAGTCTCAGAGATCCCTTAAATCCACTGATTAAGTTGTTTCCAAATCTTCTAATAGTGCTTTCTGATTACTCGGTTATTTCTCTGTCCTTCTCCAATGCCACACCTAGAATAAGCTTTCTAGAGCAAACACAAGAGCACTATTTGGTAAAGCTAACCTACCCTAATTACCCTTCCCGCCCACCCCCTAGAACAGGTTAAAACTACTTAACATAGCTTATAAGCCTATCTGAATTTGTCTTGCCTATAGCTCCTGACTCATTTATAGACAACAGGCGATTCCTGCCAATTTTTGTTCTCCACCTTCCCAAACTGCCAAGCAACAGTAACACACCATACAGAATGAACGCTGTGCTTAATAATGTCCATTAGTTGTTTTAGGCCCAGGTCTTCACATGCGGCTGCTTCTACCAGGTAAACTTTCATCTTTCACACAGGCATAGGCAACCTTCTACTTTTAATGGTTGAATTCGATTTTACACATTGTTTGAGTTCAACAGGTGCTAACTTCTGGTTCAGTGCTATATTGTGTGGTAGGAAGCTTGATCTCCAGGTTTCTTAAAACCTAGACTAATACACAGAGGTTACCTGATGCCTTAAATGATGAGTGCAAATGGCCCAAGCTCTCCTGATCTGTCCCTTGCCACAGGGGAGAATGACTGCAGAGTATGAAGCTGAGAAGATGAACAAGTGGTCACACAACGTGGGGGCACAGAGTGTACTGGGAGGAATTGGTAAGACATAGAAAGAGAAACACAGCAAGATCTTTTCTGTGTGACCCTGGGCAAGTTAATATACTATACTAAGCCTCAATTTCCGGTCAGGTAAAGTGACATTAATAGCGGTACTTACTTCAGAGTTGTGAGAATGAAATGAGATAAAACATACCAAGTGTTTGTCACTATTATAATTTCTCCCAGTAATTATCATGCCTGTGGGGTAGCATCTAAGTGTTCACAGACATAGGAATTATGGGGTGGCAACAAGAAAAAAGGTAGAAAAAATGCCTAAAGATCAATTAATTTAGCTGTCTCTAAAAGTCTCTCAGCCTCACAGCTGTGCTTGTTCTCTACTGTTACAATAACAAATCAACATAATTGGGTTGAACATAAATTGTGTGTGTGTGTGTGTGTGTGTGTGTGTGTGTGTACACAGAGATAGGGTCTTGCTATGTAGGTCAAGCTAGCCTCCAACTTGTAATCCTCCTACCTTAACCTCTCCAGTGGTGGGAATGCAGGTGTGCACCACCATTGCCAGCTTCAATTTTGAAAAATTATCATCTTGCAGTTTTGGAGGTGAGAAATTTTCAGTTTTGGAGATGAGAAAAAATCATGGTTTCTGGCTGTGCTGTGCTTCTTCTGGAGGCTCCGTGGCTGCACGCTTTAGTTCAAGGACTCTTTCTTGACGTTCAAAACACATCAATCAGGCCTCAATTTCTGTCCTTACATGTCCTCTAACTCTCACTTCTTTCTTTCCTCTTGTAAGGTTTCTTGTAATTACACTTAGTCCATCCAGATAAGCCATGGTAATGTACCTATCTCAAGGGTCTTAAAATTTTAATCTCCATTCCACTACACACACACACACACACACACACACACACACACACACACACACACACACACACTTATATCTCCCAAAAAAGGAAATCTGTATGTCAAGAGATACCTTCACTCTCACATTTACTGAAGTACTATGCATGATATAGAATCAAGGTAGGTGCCATTGAACATATAAATGGATGATTAAGAAAAAAGGAGGCATACACATACAGAAGGGAATATTAGCCAGTTGTGAAATGAATGAAATCTTGTCATTTGCACCAACATGGATGGAATTACAGGGCATTACATTAAGTAATTAAGTCTCTCTAGACAAATACTATGTTCTCATTTCTGTATGCTATGTAATCTAAACCTGGTCTTACATAAATAAAAGAAGGCTAGGATGGTGTTACAGTCAAATAATCTAGGAGGCTAAGGTGGGGAAGGATCACAAGTTTTAGGCCAGCCTGGGCTACATAGTGAGACCCCACATAAAAGAAACAGAGAGAGAGGGGTGAGTGGTGATGGCAGAAGAGAGCAATGATAGTTACTGGGCACAGGAGTATCAGTGGATAGGAAATAACTTCTAATGTTCTGGACCACAGTGGGTTACTATGGTTGATGACATTGAACTGAAGATTTCAAAATAGCTACTAGGCCTGATTTTGATTGTTTTCAACACAAAGAAATGATAAATGTGCGAGGTGATATATGTGCTCATTATCCTGATCAGATCAATACATATTGGTACTGAAACATCAATACATATATACCCAAACTATGACACTGTATCCCATAGACAGTTTTTATACATCAATTAAATAATTTAAAAATATACATTTTAAACAAAAAAATCTGATCTGCAAAGCTCTACTTACTGCATGAGTTAAGAGTCACATGTTTTAGACTCTTTGTGTCCATCACAGTCAATGTCACTTCTACCATTTGAGGCTTCCCACACAAATAATTAAAGCATTATAGCGTAGCATTTCTAGCTTACATTCAGAAAGAAGTTGAACAACCAATTATATGAAAAGTCATCAGATTCACAATAAATAGAAGGTAACATTATGGGAAGTAGAGATGACCTATTTAATGCAAAAGAAAAAGAAAGTAGTCAAGTCATCTCATTCCTAAGTGGAAAGGGGAAAACCAAACCACATCTAAGCAAGGCTTGATTGGGTAAGCATTTCAAGAAGTCTTAGAGATCATTAAGTTCAATTTTCCACTTAAGAAGGGAATATCATTTTCCATAAAAACCTAGAAGGTAGGAGGCACCAAGCATCTCTGTGATTCTGATCTAGCTCATGCTTCTTCTCTGTTACCAAAGAGGATGATGGAGTAAAAATTCCATCAGCATGGAAGTAAAAAGTGTCATGTCCAGAAAAGAGGAGTTTAAAGGAGCAACTGGACTGGATCAAAGACAACTAGGTCATAAGATTGCTAAGACAGTCAAATGAACAGATCTCAGAAATAGGGGCTTTCTTAGAGCTGGGCTTTGGAATTAATTTGGAATAAAATGTTCTTAATGTAGAACATAAAATGTCTGAAAGTATTTGTTCCTCTCTTCAAAGAAAAACATTTAATTTGAAAATCTGAGATTGTACAGATAATGTAATTATATCATGGAGTAGGTGAAAACCATCAGTATTCTTTTCATTTAGGAAACGTGATGTTCTTAAAAACATTGAGTTGTTAAACTTTAGAGTCATGTTTAGGAGCAAGTTTTAAAAATATTTACAGAAAGTGACGGGTACTGATAGCTCATACCTATAATCCTAGCTACTTAAAAGGCTGAGATCTGAGAATTATGGTTCAAAGCCAGGTCAGGCAGGAAAGTCCATGAGATTCTTATCTCCAACTAACCAGCAAAAAGGCCAGAAATAGAGCTAAGAATCAAGTGGTAGAGCATTAGCCTTTGAGAAAAAAAGTTAAAAGACAAACCCAAGCCCTGACTTCAAGCTCCAGTACATATACAAAAACAAAACTAGCCCCGATAGACCAGCATAAAAGTATTTATGTCTATATTTAGAGAAAAGAGCACAGCTATTTCATATAGTATTTCTGTTGTTGTGTATACATGGGATTATATAAAGTATGTCCTAATCTCAGAGGCAAAAAGATTTAGGAGAGCCATTATATATCATTGAGTTAGCTTCTGCATATGATTCCAAAGCATTCTTCATTTCACATCTATTCTAAGTATCACCTTTTGCTTTGGTTTAAATACATACAGCAGGTATGTAGTCATCTACATGAAAATATACCATGGGTAATTCAGAAAAGCTGCCTCTCTTTACCCTAGGATGTCTCTCCACCCTTGCAAAACACTCCTCACACTGGTTGAGACAGAAGTATCTGCAGTCTCCTCAATCTTACATATAGACTCTAGGAGCTTGGTGAGTGACCTATGACTCTTACACTGGCATATATTTAGATACAATACTTTTATTCTTCCATTCCAAGATAAAAGATGAGTAAGTAGGTGGAATCAATATCAGAACTGGATAATCAACGTAAATCAATATGAACATTCTAACAGCCATGCTTGCTATATCTAAGGGGTTTTAATTCCCCCACCCTTTGCTCATTTTAAATATCACATGACAATTTTATTATTTTTTATCAAAATTTTCTAAAAAAGATAGCCTATGAATTAATAGCTAAAGATGAAGAGAATTGTTTAAACTTCATTGAACTTTTCTAAGTAGACTACAAAGCTCAGCCATAATTTAAAAATACCACTGAAATGCCTTTTTATTTATGTTAGTTCTATGGCTTGAATGTAGAGCCTAGACACTGTCCTGAGCTTTTTTGCTCAAAGATAGCACTGCACCATTTGAGCCACAGCTCCATTTCCAGCTTTTTTGGTAGTTAACTGGAGACAGGGGTCTTACTGACCTGTCCAGGCTGGCTTCAAATCATGATCCTCAGTTCTCAGCCTCCTGGGTGGCTAGTATTACAGGCATGAGTCTCTGGTACTTGGCTCATTGGAATTTCTTAAGAAAAAGACTAATGAAGGAAGTTTTCATATAATAGAAAATCTAAACAATAAAATTTGACCCTTCACCCCAAAGTTCAAAGTTACTTTCATTTAGTTTGAGTGGTCTTGCTATTATACTTCCTACATATAATCTTGCAAAAGCTAAAAAAAAATTATTTTTTTTCATAAAAATAAATTTTCATTCTTCATTTGAGAGTGCTATACTTTTTTTTTGAGACTGTTACACTTTATTTAAAAAGGATGTAATGAAGGATTGAAATATACCCCTTGCTTTATACAAATGCAAAATTCAATTGACCAATATTTTATCCCTGTTGATTTGCATGATAATAAATATGCATAATTTAGAACATTTATCAGAGCTGTATCATAATACCTGGAAAGCATTGAAATTAACTTATATTAATGTGTGTATAAAGGTACTTAGGAAGAAAGAAGAATCTATTGAAATTGATTTTATGTGATTAGGAGAGAAGAATATATTTTAGGACTTTACAGGAATAAAATATATCTAAGCAAGTAGTTTATATTTCTAAAAGCAAAATTGGTACTTGTGATCTTCCTCCCATAAAATGTCACATTCTGAGCTGGGAAGGTGGCTTATTGGTAGAGTGCTTGCATGCATAAGGCCCTGGGCTTGATTCCTTAGCACTGCATAAGCAGAAAAAGCTGGATGTGGTGCTGTGGCTCAAGTAGTAGAGTGCTAACCTTGAGCTGAAGAGTTGAGGGACAGCACCCAGGCCCAGAGTTCAGGCCCCACAAGTGACAAAAAAAAAAAAAGTCACATTCTACTTTAATTATTGACTGGTTTGGATAAGGAGATAAGAACTAAATCAGATATAAAAAATTTGTTATCCATTTTCTAGTGGTGCTGTAGTTTAGTAAGTTAGTTTCATAAAATACCTGAAATAGGCAGAGTAAACAACAATTAATATTGGAAAGTTTTTGGAATTTTACAAAGACCCAATGGAGCTGATGGTGCAGCTCAAGTGGTAGAGTGCCTGCCTGGCAAGTTCAAGGCCTTGAATTCAAACCCTAGTACCACAAAAATAAAGAAGGAAATAAAAGTTGTCATGAAACCTTCTCAATGTACATTATACATTTTGTTTTTGATTGCTGATCTTAATTAATGATTCTTTTTATTGAATCTTCTGAATTCAATAAGGATAAAACTCCAAGCAACCATTTTAATTAGAGCATAATTGCAGAAATTTCTATGAATGTTCTGGATTCACACACACACATACACACACACACACACACCCTGTATCCAGTAAAAAAAAAAGTTTATGTTGAAATCCTAACCTCAGCATCTCAGTGAGACTTAATTTAGAAGTAGAGTTGTATAAATAAAACAAATTAAGATGAGGAACAAGATGGGCTCCTAATCCAATGGGACTGGTGGTCTTTGTAAGAAACAGTGTATGAAGACCAACAGACACTAGAACATCTTGTGACAGTGAAGACAGACTAAAGCTATGCCACTGTGAACAAATGAGAAGAAGTTAGAAAGAGGCAAGAAAGGGCTCCTTTCTTATGGCTCAGAGGAGGTGGGTCTTTGTCCTTTAGCTCCAGCCTCTGAAGTATGAGAAGTAAATTTGTGTTATTTTAAGCCCTCCACATTGATGAGTTTGGTCACAGCAGTCTTAGGAAATAGGTTTAATAAGGTGACAGCTGTATGCAGAGTTGAACAAAAATGAAAGATCTGAAAATACTGGCTCTTGAGACCTCAATACTGGGAACCCACACTGATAAAATAAAACATCATCACAAGAAGTCCTAGCACAATCTTGAACTTAAAAGTTATAGTCTCAAAAAAAAAATCTTTCTCCCAAAGTTTGGCAGCTTTTCCAACAAGTGCTAAATAATGAACATTTCCTGCTTTAAGAGAGTGATGAAACAAGTCAGGGATAGGGAGAAACTATTTGTGAACCACATAGCTAATAAAAGATTGCTATCCCAAATATACAAAGAATTCTTAAAACTCAACAATAAGAAAACAAATAGTATGATCAAAAAAATTGGCTAAAGACTGGAACTTACACCTCACCAAAGAAAACACAGGTGGTAAATAATCATATGAAAGATGTTCAACACCCTGTCCTCAGTGAACTGCAAATTCAAACAACAATGAGTTAGAAATACAGCTTAGTGGAAGGATATGTGCTCAACATAAGAAAATAAAAAAGCCAAAAGCCAAACACAAATCAACCCCCTACTCCTAACAGAAAGGGAGTCACTATTACAAGCTATAGCACAATATCACAATCACTCAAATCTCACCCACTACTAGTTTCAATTGCTAGCTTGAATGTAAAACAATCACAATTTTCACCTACTGCAAGCAGGAATGCAAAATGGCACAGCCTTTATAGGAAACAGGATGGCAGTTTCTTGCCACATGATCCAACAACCATGCTCTGATATGTACACAAATGAATTGAAAGTTTATCGTGCAGGAGAATCTGCAGACAGATGTTTATAGCAGCTTTTCTCGCAGCTGCCCCAACTTGGAAGCAACCAGGATGTCCCTTTGGAGCTGAAAGGATAAATAAGCTGCGGTACGTCTAGATATTACTTAGCACTGAGAACTCAGTGCTAAAATGAAATGCACTATCAAGCTGTGAAGAGATGGAGGAATCTGACATGCATATTACTAAGTGACAGAAACCAATCTGCAGAGGCTACCTAAGGCATGCTTCCAAATATATATTATTCAGGAAAAGATAAAACCCTAGAGACTAAAAGAAATGAAGAAAAAAATAAGAACAATGAATCTGCTGTGATGATACTACAATGGTAGATATATGGTTATTACTACTTGCACAAATGCAGATTATCTTCAAGAAAAGTAGGCCCTAAGGTAAACTATTGATTCCAAGAAGAAATGGTATATGTTGTCAATCAACATTGTGGGAGAGGGCTGTAATGATGCAGGCTGTGCATGTCTGAGAGTAAACAATCTAGGGCAACCCTGTGTACTCCCTATTCAATTTTTTTCTGTGAAATCTAAAACTTTTTAAAATTAATTTTGCTACACCAGGACTTAATGATTGAGGTCTAAAAATGTGAGGAAGATACTAAGGGATCTATGTTTAGAAGCTAAAACACATGACCAAAAAAACAACAACAACAAAAAAAGGGAAGAATTGGAAAGCTGATTTTATGCAATGAGTTCTGTTCTAGTTAAGACAAAGCAGCTTGTATAAGACAAATATCCTTGCCAAGAACAATTAGAGAAGGTGGATGAAATTTATAATATAGAATATTTGAACATCCAACAGCTACCAAGATAATAAGGATCGGAAGGACCAAGACCTTGGAGAAGGAGAAAGAGATATTAGGAGCCATGTTTTCCTCCCTGGCACTAATCAGTTTTGAGAGAGATCCTGGGAGCCTGAGGAACCAAGCAAAAGCTAAGAAGCTGAGAAACTATGCAGAGCCTGGCAAAATCTCATGAGGCGAGGAGACAAAGATGGAAGCTAAAGGAAGTGCCATAATTTGAGAAAGAACCCAGAAGTGATCCTTTCTCAGGACCACCCAGAAATGGTTCTGGTAGTGTACTAGATCTGCTTTGAATCAGTTCCAAAAAAGTTGGTTTTACACATTTTTTTCTGATCTCCATTTATAATTTCAGCTTGAAATTGGCAATAGTGGAAGTATTTATATTATAGGAACTATCAAATGTTACAATTCGATCCCTTCCCATGATTGATGTTAAACAATAGTCCACCTCTGGCTATATTCAGAAAATTAGAGCAAGTAAGGAAATGAACCAGTCCTCAGAAAGACTGAAAACTAACCCTTCCGATTAAAATAATCAGTTTCTACCTTATGGTAGAGGTAGAATTAAATATTCCTTAGAGGAAGGTGGAATAAAATCAGAATCTATAGAGGTAAAATCTTGTTTTGTTTTTGTAAACAATGGTCATTATTCAAAAAAAATTACCGGGCACATTGAGATGGAATTAAGAAGGCAGAGGAATACAACAAAATAAGGCAAAAACAACTGAAACAAATCTACATTGGATGTAGACACAGGAAAACTCTGAAAGCACTTTAATATGTTTAAGTATCTACAGGAAAATACTAAAACCTTAACCAGAATACTGGAATCTATGAAAAATAACCAATTGTAATTCTGGAAGTAAAATATTGACAAAAGTTAGAAAGCCAATAGTTGAGCTTAATAGCAGGTCAAAAACAGATGAAATAGGGCTAGAGAATTAGAACAGTACTTTCACAAATATGAATGTATCCAATTCACCCAAAGATGAAGACTTGAGAATGAGCAGGTATGTGGGTGGGCTTGAGAGTTCATAGGGTGCTGCCTACCATAGTTTGGAACTGTAATTTCCCCAAAGGCTATTCGCTGGGAGAGAGAACCACCTTTCCAGGAGGTGAGAAATAGTGGAGAGAAGTAGGCAGTTGGGAGTCATGTCTCTGAAGGGGATACTGGCCTCTGTTCCCCTCTCTTTTACTTCCTGGCTGCCATGAAGGAAGCAGCCTCCTTTGCCACATTTTTCTACCAAGATAGAATACCTCACCACAGGCCCCAAAGTCATGAATCTGTTTATAAGAACTTCTAAAATTATGAGCCAAAAGAAACCTTTCTTTTCATAAGTTGATTAATCAGGTACTTTGTTGCAGTAACAGAAAGCTGATTGTCACATGGCCTCTGGTAAAAGCAGTGCTGTGGCTCAAGCCACTGCTGCTTTGGGCTCGTGGATGGTTCTGAATATCAAATACCAAAGAAACAGGAGAAGAGAGAAAAACACAAAGAAAAGAGAAATGAAAAATACAGACAAGGACATAACAGACATTGGGAACCGTAATGAAAATACCTGACATGTATTACAGCTGATTCTGAAGGAGAGATGAAGGAAGAACTATCTGAAGAGAAAATGGCTGAGATTTCTAAACCTTACAAAAAGAGATCAAGGCCCAGACAGAAAGAGCAAAAAGAAACCAAGAAAGATAAATAAAAAGAAAAGTACTCTGGAGGGAGATTAAACACAACCCTTCTGGGTTATGTCAGACACACCAGACCTATTGATGGTGTTCTGTGTCTAATAAAGTAAACTTCAGTGAAAGCTAGGGAAACCCCACAAAAGTGTTGAGTACGTTGTTTAAGGAATCAATACACACGAATGCAATCTCTCTTTCTCTCCATACACACATATGCACATAATGTATGTGTACAACGTACAAGGATGTGGTCAATAAAATATTGAAATGATATATATCATTTTGATACTCATATATAAATATCTGCATACTAAAAACCAACAGTAACAAGATTTAGGTTATTCCTTTTACTATTTACTCATGAAAGCTACTAAGGGAAAGTAATGGCAATGCATAGTTTTTGAAACAACAGAAAATTTCCAGTTAAAAAATTCTATATCCTTATAAGGTTAATTGTACATTTTTCTCCCTTCAACCTATGAATATAGAAACCAATGTTTGTCTTGAAATCATTCATTCTAGGACATTCTGGGAAATTAGTTTGCCTTTATTATAGCTCAAACTCACGTGTACTTTGAGTAATATTATTCTTATGTATCTATGAGCATGAAAGGAAGGAAGCAGCTTCACTGAGGATATGATATACTCCTGACTGGGTGAATGAAATAGATGTGACTGGTAGACAAATGAGAACGTATCATATATATTCCATGGAGAAGGAAGAAAAGCATAGGAATGCCTTAATTAATAAATGATGAGAAAGAGGGAAATATAAAGCCTATTTGCTCACGGATATGTATTTACTTTTAATTAATTTATTTTGTGGTGCAGAGGTTAGAACCCAAAGTATTTTGCCACTGAGTTGCATTCCCAGCCCTTGCCTACAGATATTTAAATGTTGCTTGATTTTGAAACATCCAAATATTTATCATGTACATGCAAGTTAATCCTAGATAGTAATTTTAAAAAATATTTGGATTTTACTCTTCAAAAGAAGAAAAGGTGACATTTCGTTGCCTACAGTCATTTAACTCTTTCATGGTTCCCCCGCCCAAGATGGAATTCTCCCAGTATTTCATAACTTCAGGGCGGGGTAGGCTATGCAGCTGCATTTTTATAGTCATTGGAACAAACTGAGACATGACAAGGAAAGTATCTTACCACTTGTGCCGGGACTTGTTCTGCCTTTGCAGCAGGAGTTCCTGGTCTTGGGTAAAACTGGTTAATAAAGAGACTTGGGAATCTGTACTCCTCCACAAGTTTCACTGTTTCTTGAAAATCCTGATCTGTTTCTCCAGGAAAACCACAGATAATATCTGTAGCAATTGTTATTCCAGGAACCCTACAAAATACCAAAAGAAAAATGTAAAAAATTGACTAGATAGCCATAATTATTTCATAGCCCTGACATTTTAAATAGTATGAGTTTTAAAATTACATTTTATTTTGAGGAAAGGAACCACTAGTAAATAGTTTTTAAAAGCTCCAAATACTAAAAGTTAGCTATAAGAAACAGTGGTCCCTTGGCCATCCTCAAAGATGTTTATGTCTAATGTCTTTGTTCTTGCCACTGCATTTAAGACATGCTTCTCCTGTTATTTCTAGATCCATTGATTTTTAGGTATATTATAATAGATGAGAGTTTAGCTCCTAAAGTATACTAGCCTTCACTTCCAACATAATTGGTGTGTAATTTCCAGTTAAATTAATAGCAATTCTGGTGGTAGAGCTGCAAAGGTATTGTTCACCAAGGAGTTCAGTGGTATACCACGAAGTTTTATTTATCAAAGTTTTAGAGTTGATAATCTATTTAAATTTAAATAATTTATTAAAAATTAAAATAGATTATTTGAATAATCTATTTAAAATTATGCTTAATATTCTACATTCCTAAGCTAATGTTTTCCACAAGCTCCATCAGATTTGTGAAAAATAAATACTATTTTTGGACACTATATAATTCATCAATCCACTGTTTTTTTCCTTTCTGAAAATGCCACTTCTGCTATCTTCAGGTATATACTGCTTTTATGATTAATTGCTATTATTTTTGAACACATGGTCTTCCTTTGTTTCTTTCCTGTGTTCATGGCTATATGTCTTTTTAAATCTTCATTATCCACCTCACCCTGTGTATGCCTTCAGTGACAGGGCAAAACTGCTTCCTCTCAGCATAGACATGCTGTCTTCAACATGTCCTCAGGAACATGCCCAATCCAGTGTGGTAAGCTTGGTGGTACACAGCACTCCAAGCTGATCACTCCTGATCACTTGTCAGGATTTTGCATGTGTCAAAACTGGCATAGCCAAATTCACTCTGATATATTTTTTTGTTGTTGCTGTTTGTTTTGAGTTTTGCATTTTTGAAGTAGTGCTGGGGACTGAACCCAGGGAATAAGTTCATGCTAGGAGGCAGTGGCTTTATCACTGAGCTACCACCCAGCCCCCCAGCCCTGCACACTTGTTTATTTACATGGCCCTACTCCTCCCTCTCATTTTTGCCAGTCCTGGGGCTTGAACTCAAGGCCTGGGCACTGTACCTTTTTTTTTTTTTTGCTCAAGGCTAGCACTCTACCACTTGAACCACAACACGGCTTCCAGCCTTTTCTGTTTATGTGGTACTGAGGAAACAAACCCAGGCTTCATGAATGGTAGGCAAAGATTCTACCACTAAGCCACACTTTTTAAGTACCAACTTTATTTTCAGTGTTTATTATTTCATGACACAATATGCCTTGGATTAGGACACAAGGCACAATCTGGAGATTCATGGTTTCTCAGTCTATGAAATTATCTTACATTATTTTTATAATAATTTATCTTTCTTACAGACTCTTCATTATTGAATGTTGAAACTACTGGATAGATATCCAGCTTTTTCTCCTATTTTCCATATATGTCCACTAGTTCTGGTTTCTGGAAAATTTATCTAAGCGTATTTTACATTCTTCTACTAGAATTTCAATATTATAGTTTTCATTTCTCATATTTCTTTCTTATTCTCCAACTTTCCTTTTCATAGTATCTTGTTTTTGTTTTAGAGATAAAACATCTTTTCTTACTTATCTGACGATATCATTAAAGTCTTCCTAATTTTTCTGCTCCCTGAATTTTACCAATTTCTTCCAGATTCTTGTACTGTATTCTCTCATATTAGTGGCTGAGACTTCTCATCAGTGAACAGTAACACTTGCTTGTTGTATTTTCACACTTAGGTGCAAAGTGTGAGTGGGAAGTTGCCTTTGTTTTTGAGAGGCCTAGATGTTAGTGGCTTGGGAGTTATTATCCTGTGGTCACTAGTATGCTACAATACTACAATATCCACTTGTATTTAACAGAACAATAATCACAGAATATTAAGTATTAAAAATTGGGAGCTATGAATACAAGAAAAGCATTTCAAATAATACAATGAATACCTATACCAAATTTCTGATCACATAAATGAAGATCCATATAGAATATCAATATTTTGTGGCATAAGAGAGAAAAAGGGATATAAATGAACAAAGTCAGAATATTGAATTCCTAATTAAACCTACAGCTTTGTACATGATGCATACTATGTCTGTATGAAAGAAGTAAGAAAAATTTGTTTCAGAAAATATTTTATTACTCTAATATATTTTGTCTCATCTAGTATTAATTTGGCTGAACTTTAATTAGTATAGATTTCAAGCAGTGGGGCTTTTCTTTCTGATGATAAATAAAAGAGACAGTTATACAGAAAAATAAACATTAGAAAATCATTTAAAAATCTTCCTGTGATATGGATATATTTTTCCCTTGTTCACATCTAATCATCAATCTTATATTTGAAAATCTATTCAGCTCTTATGCTTTTATAGTATGATGCAGATTAAAAGATCATTTTTCTAGACAAAAGACATGAGAGAAAAATTATATAAATAGTTTTGTTTCATTTTTATTATCTTTAGGGAGTTGTTATAAAGGGGTTTCAATCTAACATGTCAGTTTATGAAAACAATGATCCTGATATAATTTTCAATTAACTGGGTTTTCACTTTTAACTAGTTCTGAGCAAAAGAAATCCACAACTACAGTAAGAGGAGTAAATAATAGATAATAGCAGATAATAACTAAGAAGTCCATCTTCCCCAGGAATCTTTTTTAAAAAATAAGAAACTAAAATGCGGCAGACACAAGGACAATTGGCTATTGTCATAAGCTGTGTGTTGGAATGAAAGTGGCAACAGATTATGGTGATTCCCAAAGGAAAGTCCCACACTGACTTCCCATCATTCTTGAACCATGAGTGGAGCTAAATATTTTGTAACACCTGCTTACTTTGGCCTTTGGGTCCAATGTGTCAGGGGGAAGGAGTGGGGAAAGACAAACCGTTATAGGGGGTCATAATAATTGTTAAAGAAGATGTTGAATATGAGAATGTATTTGACAATCTGTATGGAAGATGGATTGATATTACAAGAGGGGAAGGGTTATATTGAATTATATTATTTAATAAGGAGAAACAGTTTAATTGGTTTCTAACTATGTAAAAATATAGCTTATGAGATGTACTGGAAGTAGAGACTGCACCCTAACATTAGATGAAGCTCATCTATACATTAATAAATATGTAAATGATGCCACTTACATTATTGACAATAATTTGGCCCTTTAGGTGAAAATAAAACCTCATTTACACAGTTAATTGCCTAGCAAGTATTTCTCCTCAGTAAGGGAAAATCACAGAAGTTTCAAATAGAGAAAACTCTAACTTGATATCTGATGACTTAAGTGGCTAAGAGGAAATTATAAGAAGTGTAAAATAGAATATTAATCCAAATATTTGGGATGCTAATTTGGGATAAACACTGCTTTTGAGAAGCTCTGAATTTTCAAAACACTCAAAAATTTGAAACTGTCATTTCCACAAATTTTATGAAGTATAATATATGTAATCACTAAGCAATATGTGTTCGTAAATTTAAAACAACTTTCTACATTTCTGTTTTCATAGTAGTTGGGAAAAAATTCTGAAATAAACATGTGAACGAAAATGTTCTGTTAAAAACAAGAATTTTTTGACTCATTTTTTTCTGTCTTATATTTACCAGCAAAATATGTTTGCTAAACAGTTTGGGAACAAAAGATGGAAAAGTCTAATTATGCACCTGACCTTATCAGAAGTAGTGTCACATTCAGTTATGAAACTGTCAGGTATGTGTAGCCATAGTACCTCTTGTTTGCAAGCCGTAGGCTAGGACTTAAGAAAAATCTACACATTTTAAGAGTTAACTATTTTACCCTGAATAAAAACACATACCTACACATACACTCGACTTTCAATATTGGAATTCAAACTTTTCCTAATTTTTACTTATCATTTGGTGTTTTATTGGCAAAAAATATGAGAGAAGTTCTACTTCAGTCTGTAAGTCAAGAAGTTATGTATTTTAAATTCTCCATGTGAAAAATTAGGACTATTACATATGTTACTTATCTCAAAAGAAAAGGACAAAAATGAGCAGCAAAGAATTGTAGCCACTGACAAAAGTAGTAGGCATAAACAACCATACATGATTTTTAAAAAGTTATTTTGGCCATGTTAAAATTTATCTCAAGACTATTAGGGAAAGAAACTTTGAGGTAGGTAGGGAAAATATATCATGAACTGAGTAAAAATGAAAACGTATCTAAATACATTTAATGTTTTGTGTTAGAAAGGTATAAAGTCAATAATTTAAGATTCCAAACTATACTTAAAATAAAACAAACAGAAAGAACAATGTAAGTCAGAGAAAAAAAAAGAAAAATCAGTAAATGTAAAAGGTTTATCTTTGGGGAAAAAAACTAAAAATGACTAAAGCATTAAATAGGATCATGAAAAAGACATGAAACACCAACTTCAGGCATGAAATGATATCCTTACTACAAATATTGTTAGCATTAAGAGAACTCACAAGTATTATAAAAATTATACATCAATAAATGCAAAATTTGGAAAATTCTTTGAAAGTAATAAGTTAGAATGGAACTGAAAATGGAATCAAGAAGGCCATATCAATATCCTTTTGTCTATTACAAAACTGAATTAGTAGTTCAATCTCTTGGTATTTTGTCATCAAGATAAAACATAACACACCAAACTCCATGAGCAGATGGCCTGGGTTAAGAAAAAATAAAATAATATACTTGAGGTGTTTTGGGTTTTTTTTTTTGGTCTGTACTGAGGCTTGAACTGAGGGGCCTTGTACTAATAAAAAGACAAATAACCAAAAAAAATCAGCACTAAAAGATCTACACAGATGGGAACGGGAGACAGGCATACTACAAGCTACCCAGTCATTAGCAGTCAGGCAAAATACATTCAGTAGAATGGCTATATTGAAGAAAGGCTGGAAAAGAATACATATTGCTACATATGGAGAAACAAACTCTCATCCGTTATAGCTGAGAATGTAAAATGGTGCATGCATTTTTGGAAAACAGTTTTGGAAATCATAACACTTATGTGACCTGAAATTCCATTCCTAAGTTATTTACCCAAGAAAAATAAACATGTATGTCCCCACAGACTTCTATGTGGATTTTCTCAGTGTTATTCTTCACAGTAGAACCAACTGGAAACAGTTTAGAGGTCTATTAACTGTTGAAGGGGTACATCAAATGTGTTATTGCCACAGAATGAAACTGACATACAAATAAAAGATCATACACCCACATGCATGAATCTCAAAAACATTCAAGTACAAGAGGAAAGACAAGAAGGTCTCCTTAGGATTCTATTTATATGAAATTTCAAGATCAAGGTTGCCTGGACTTACAGTTAGGGAGCACAACTACCTGCAAACAGGCATAATGAATGTATTCTAAAAGTGAATTGTGGTCATAGTTGTACAACTGTATATATCCACAAAGAAAATCTACAAAGTATACACTTCCATTGTGTGAAGGTTGTACCCTGTATAAACTATACCCAAGATTTGGAGGAGAAATGTTTTTTGAAGATAGGGAGAATGCAGGAATCCAGTCTCTAATATTCTTGTAAACAAGTCTTCAGGGCTGACCAACTGACAAGATATAGTAAAAATATACAATGTGGACAAAGAAGGGCAAAAGGGAAAGATATTAAAGAAAATGCGAAGGCAGAAAAGAGTATGTTCAGGGCTTGAAATCACTCAAAGACTTGAAGAAAGAGAACTTAAGACATTTCTTAAGTATATGTGACAGGAGGAAAGAATTAGTCTATATTGACAGAAGAAACAGGAGACATAATTCAACTTTTAATATCAAATCAGAATTTTATCAGTAATACTGAATTTACTATCATAGTTTTTAAAAATTTTATTTTATTGTAAAGATGCTTATAGAGGGGGTACAGTTACGTGAGTAAGTAATAAGTATATTTCTTGTCAAACATTGCTACCCGCTCCTTTGCTTTTTTCCTATTATCCTTCCCTCTCCCCCTGCTGAAGTTGTAAAGATAATTTCCACCATAGTGTACTACTATCATAGTTTTATGAAGAAAAAAAATCTTAAATGACCTGAGCTCAAAGAGGAAAAAGAACTCAATTTCTAAAAGAGAAAACACACACACACACGCACATAGATAAAGGCTGAAATGTCATTATGAGTAATCAAGACAAAGACCAGTATAGCTTGGAAGTTCATTTCTGGTCTTTTACATATGGCTGTCTGGGAGGAAGATCTTCCCTGGCCTAACTAAGATGGTTCCTAACTGGCTAACTGCATGCCTCTGAGCAGCTCACTACAGTAGAAGCATCCACAGATCAGTTTAGTGTGTTAGTACACAGGGCTCAGAATGGCCACAGTGTTCAACATACATTGGCAATGAACATCAAAACCCTTTAAAGAGATGTTAACAACTATCACTATTATAAAAACATAAGTGCCAGACACTATGCTAACAACCACTATTTTGTTAAATATACCTTTCTGTGAGAGAGATTCAGTGTCAGTCTCCATGAAAAATGGGGAAAGTACCAGCAGAAAGAAGCAGTTACAGAATCATGATTTTTTTTGGGGGGGGGGATTGGGATCAGTCATCAAGCTTGAATACAGGGTCTGGGTGCTGTCCCTGAGCTTTTTTGCTCAAGGCTAGCTAGCACTCTACCACTGTCAACTTGTGTGTTTTTTTGCTGGTTAATTGGAGATAAGAATCTCCAGAGCTTTCCTTCCTGGACTGGCTTCAAATTGTGACCCTCAGATCTCAGCCTCCTGAGTACACAGGATTACAGGTGTGAGCCACCAGTGACTGGTCAGAATTAGTTTTAAGTAAAGGACAAATCTGATCTGAAAACTTGGTCACTCATTACCTAAAGCAATCGTTCTAATCCAAGTCATTGATGCCCTTAAAATCTCAATGTGCTGTAAGTACTGGCTGATCAGAAGTTATTATTAATAATTTTTATATACCATTTGCTATAATATAGTGATACCTACAATTAGTATGTCTAGGATAATCTTATTAGATGAGCAGAGAAGCTCAAAAGCTATGTACATATGACAATATAAGATGATGTTAAGTGAAATGAACCCCAAGATATGGACAAAAGAGGTTTTTCTTTGTTGGAATTGTATTTTAAAGGGAAGATACTTGGGTCTATAGAAGGTAAAAGATTTAGGAAAGGTTACCAGGCCATTGCTGGTACAATTTGAATTCAAATCTGAAATTTCCAACTCAATTGGTACTGTTTTTACTATTCATTTTGAGTTTTAAAAAAAAGATACTTTAAACCTAACTGGTTACAGGTTGAATTTATTCCAAGATATGACTTAGTTTTGTTCCTGTCATTATCATTATTCACCGAAAAACAAGTAGATGACATTATTCCTTTTGCAGATGGTTCCAGGATAAACAGTGGCAACAGTGTCAGAGATATCAGAATTCAGACATAGGCTATCTTCTACCACTCATGCTTGCCTGCATGGTTGTGAGGATGGAGGGAAGTAATGAATGAAAGGAATTTAAGCTTGCAGCTGACAGACAGTAGGTACTTAAGGACTGTCTGATTCCCTAAGAGACTAACAGATGTGAGGAATCCACTCGCACCAACTACTCTGACCTGTACTTCTCCAACACCTCACACCTATGGTCCATATTTCTGCTCACATTTGAGGTTACCTAGTGTCACAGATAAGTATTAGAAAATTATAGAAGAAGCATATGATGAGAACATAGGAGATACAAAGACCTTAAATATAATTAGTTTGTCTTTATCACAAATGATATTAACTAAAATTGGAAGAAACTGACATTTGGTGAGCTGGTTTATATGTAAAGTGTAAGGAATTTAAAAAGGCTCCAAATCTGAATAACATTCTGGCTACAGGGAAATGTGACAAAAGTCCTAAAATATCTAATGAATGGATCATACTGGCATTTTGTATTTCTGAAAGTTTACAATATTAAAAGAGATTGCACAAATACAAATTGGCCATTACAAGTTGAAAACTAAAATATAATCTTGCCTCAAGGTTTTACATAAAAGTAACCAGATTAAGTCAGGCACAGATGGCTCACATCTAGCTAGACAACAGGCTGAGGTTTGGAAGATTTGCAATTGAAGCTAGCCAGGTTAGAACGAAACTATATCTAAAAACTGGGCTGAAGGAATAGCCCAAGTGGTAGAGTGCCAGCTGAGTGACTAAGTATGAGGCCCTGAATTCAAGTCACAGCACAGGAAACAAAAAGTAATCGGCTTAAAGAGAAGTTCTTCATGAAATTTTCTATTTGGAAGTTTGCTCAATTAAACAGATTCCTTCCTCCCTCCCTCTCTTCCTTCCTTCCTTCCTTCCCTAACAATCTCCCTAACATCCATTGTCCATTATGTCTCCAGTCTTGGGTCTTTTCTCAGTTCATTCCTCTCTTTCCCTCCTTCCCTCCCTCCCTCCCTCTTTCCCTCCCTTCCTCCTTCCCTTCCTTCCTTCCTTCCTCCTATTCTTTAATCAGGGAGTTCTTTTCTTAATGACCTAGAACCACCCTCTTAATGTAAACTATCTTACTGTGATAGTGGCAGAATGGCATGTTTCTAATCAATGAAGATTAAAACTAAGGGATGAAGATTAAAGAAATGTAAGATAAAGTGCTTTGTCAACACTGGTTTGTTTTTGGCTACATCACTAAATTTCTTCCATGTCAGGGCCCTATCTAGTTGTATATAAAATTTTATGTGTATTTTTTCTTGGGGGGAGAGGTCATAATATTCTTCTGATTCTTTATTACACATTTTTATTGTTATTATATAGGTGATGTACAGAGGGATTGCAGTTACATAAGTCAGGTAAAGAGTACATTTTTTTTTTTTTTGGACAATGTCATCGCTTCCCTTGTGTTTTTCTGATTCTTAAAGGCACCTAAGACCCAAATGAGAATACTAACCATTTCTGAGAGCACTTTTAGATCAACCAAAAAATATCAGGAAAGTAGATTATAGGGCAGTAAGGTGATTGATCTAGTTACAATCTGTTCATTATACATTTCTACTAAAACAAAGAAAACAAGGTATCCAACTAATCTGAGTTGAAATTGTAGTAACAGATTCAGTTTGATCTTGAGTCATAAGATATTACTTGCTTGATGGGCAAGTAGACAAATGTCAGGTGTAATCAATTTCATAGTGTTGAATATCATAGAAAGTAACTAATACAAAATCAGTCCCAGGTTCACTATTCCCTGTTAGAAATTAGTGTAATGTAGTTTATTCTTCCTGTAACAACTCTAATCTAAACCATCACATTTACCAATGTTCATATTCTTCCCCTTTAGTAGCACATTTACACACCACATTCTCTAATAAAAATCAATGAGCAATTAGTAATAAAAAGACAGGCCTTCAAAAAATCTCAACCTTATTTCTCTGCAAATGATAAAAAAGAGCATAAATTACATAAATGTATTTCTATAAATATGAATTCGTTTTAGAGAATAGCTGTAACAATTTTTGGCTCTAAGAGAAGTTTAACCCTACCTGTTTTAAAAAACGTTTTTTTCACATACTAGACAATATCTTCTTGTTAGCATACATATTAATGATATATGATATAATCAAAGATAGGCATTCAATGCCTCTCAGAAAAACTTGGTACCAAATAGTTTCTTAAAGTTATTTCCTATTTTTGAAAGCAATAAAACTTTCAATAACTTAAAAATATCCAGTTAAATTTGATCATTTAGTGAAATCATTTAAATTTGATCCAATTTTACTGTTTCACTGTAAAATATCATGTGTGACAGAAGGGAAGGACACAATAGCAAATGACTTGCTAACATTTTGCAAATGAGACTAGAATTTAAAAGGACAAAACCAAACCAAAAAGTGTCTTAAATCCCTGTACCAAAAACTGCTCAAGTATATGGGAAAATTGCTTCTGAGACTCAAAAGAAAAATAGCTGTCAAATATGCTTTGAAAAAAATAATAAAGGGTGGGGACAAATAGAAAAGGCAACACCAGAGATTTAGTGTTATCTATTACCTTCCTAAACCTGGTGTGAATCCAAAATATACAGTTTGGCTTCAAGCAAAAATCAAATGAATCATCAACTGTTAACAAAAAAATTAAATAACTACAATGTTAAGGGAGTTTTTCTCCCAGTAACACTAGGCTTACATTCCATGGCAAATGTTTTGGAATGAACACAAAGCCTTACATAAGACCAAAGATATTGCTTTAAAAATTAAAAGTAAGCACACTGGATAATACTATTATGATAGTTAAAAGGAACCATATTAAATTTCATGGAATTTTTATACATGTTATTAAAATCATTTTCTGACGCTGCTGGATGGAGGGAAGGTGTTTGATGTCTATGGTACTGTTAACACAATTCTTATATGAGTTTTTCTGTTGTCATGGCAACATGAATTATAAGGTTCAATGAAGCTGAATTCAGTAATGTGTATTTTTCTGTTATTCAAGGTGAAAGGAAATGAAACATTTCTAACATTCATAAACTGCAGCAAATGTCTGAATTCCATTTAGAGATAAGATGATAATTACTAAAGTAATTAGAATTCTTCCTGGATGGAATTATTTTGCACACAGTGGAAATTCAGATTTGGGAATGAAAGCAGGGGCCAAAGTATATTCAGCATCAGTAATTAATTACAGCACAAACCAATATGCCATTCTGATACCCTGGAACCGACCATACCTGCTTTTGACTGCTTCTGACTACAATAGCAAGGAAGCCTGGCCCCCAGCCTCATCCCTTAAGTCAGAAAGATAAAGTAGGTGAAATCATTTTATTCAAGAGAAAATCCAATTATAGAAATAATCAACTTTCCCCTCTTGCTTTATTTTTTCATATTTGAAAGGGCATTCACATTAGCAGAACCAATTAAAAGAATATTTTCTTCCTTTAAGGACAGTGCAAAAACTACAAAGTTGGGCAAGTTTCTTAAATCTTATAAAATTAAACTTTGAAGAAAACCACTTATTGAAATTTTAGACACTCAAACCAAGATCATAGCATTCTTTAATGGAAAAACTAATTGGAAGGTGACTAAATACCAGGTCTCAGGAAGAACTTAGGAGAATTATACACACAACACAGTTCCTTGACTATCCAGCCCATTATCTAACAAGAATTCAGTCTATTATTTCCAATAGATGAGTTCTATAGCACTCAGACATTATACTGCAGCCAGGCCTGGTGAGAGGGATTGTGGTTCAAGGCCCATTCAGGCAGTAACTAGCAATACCAATCTCTCAACTACCAAGTCACAGGCTTTGGTAGCACGTATCTATAGCTATCCTGGTGATTAAGAGGCATATAGGTAAGGGGATCGAGGTCTAAAGCTAGGCCTACTTGGAAAATAACTGAAGCAACAAAATGGCTGAGGCTGTACTTCAAGTGGTAAAGTAATGACCAGCAAATCTGAGGCTCTGAATTCAAACTCCAGTGTCAACAAAGACTAAAAGAGAGAGCATTACACTTTCAAGTCTTATGTCATTACTAAAGTACTATGTGTATAGACATCATCATTACACTAAACATGAATTTGTGTGTGTGTGTGTATGTGTGTGCTACTGTTCTCTAGCACTAACTCAGCAACCAACATTGCTGTGCAATCTCCTCACACCAATACAAAACATTCTCCTTTGTGGACCACATATTGGCTGCAATTTTCTAGATTTTCTCTTGGCAAGGTCACTCATAGCCCCTCCTTAGAGGCCCTGTGGTAGTCTGCTCCTGTCTTCTTGGTACCTATCACCTCCTCATCAGACTAGTACACAAAGTAGGGCTTGGTCCACATACCCACAGTGCAGAAGTAAGGCAGCACACGTCACAGGCAGTGGGGCTTCAAAGAGGTGACCAATGAATGAGGGTGCAGTGCTCAGAGCTAGAGAGAGGACAGTGAGGTGAGTAAATTCAACATAGCAACAGGCCTTACTGACCTCTGGATGACTCATCCCTGCATGACTAGTGAGTCTCCACATATTACTTTGAAGATCTGCAAGTTCAGAGGATCTGGGGAGTGGAGGGGATCTCCACTCCCCTGGGCTTTTAAGTAACTAGCTTCTCTGTGGGGAAAGTTCAGACATATGGGCACTGGGGCCCACTTGGTTACCTTCAATGAGGTCATTGTTTCTCAGGTGAATACTTTAAAAAGATGCTTTGATGTGGTGGTAAGGACACTGTTTCACCTTAGATTTTTATACACAGAAATAGAAATGTTGAGGGTGAGTCAAGGCACTCCTGAAACAACTCGAGGTTTTGGGCAAACGTGGGCTAGAACTTGGAGGGAGAGTGGAGCACGGAGTCTTGGAAGCAAAGTGAAGGTCTCCCTGGGAGATGATTCTTGGCGGTGCTGCCTCTGCTCTTGCAGGAATGAGTGAGGACGTCATTCTCAAACCGCATGCTCGTGGAGGACGTAACTGCACAAGTTCTCACAGATGAGGGTCCACAAGAACTGCAGAGGGGAGGGACAGAGGTGGCCAAGAACCTTTCACATAGAAAGTCACACGCACCTTGCCTGCCCATTAAACACTCTGGCCTTTATGCCAGGGGAATGTCATTCTCTTGGATCCCCGTTTGGCCCATGCCTGGCTGGCCTGTCACTGTGGTTATTTTCCAGCTCTCAGAACCATGCAGCCCTGCCCAGCCACGCGTCAGTGCCCCAGAACACTCTGTGGCTCCTGCTGACTCTGAGTAACTCCATCTGCTTCAGTGCCCACAGCTGCTCAGGCAGCCAGCCGTCCCTCCTCACACGGGGTCAGCAGCTCTGCCAGGCTCCAGTCACTTTCCTGCTCATGGGAGCTGCTCCTCCCAAGAAATGCTTCAGAACTCAAGAACAAAGCCACCATGTCCGGTGATACTAGGACACACAATTCCCCAAGTCACCATTTAGGGAAGAAAACAGTATTAGTTGCTCATGAATTAGCTCACTATTGTGCTGAAATTGTGGCATTTTCTAACTTTAGCCTTTCTGAAATAATATTACTAACACTTATGAATGTTGATGTCTCAATGCTTCTCAAACACTGATTCATCTACAACAGGCAATACATTTTTTTCCTCAGCTTAATACGTTTTTAAACTGAGGGAAAAAATGTGGCAATGGAAGTACAGAGAGATTCGGTAACCTGCCCTAAAATGCAAAGCAATAAGCAGGACAGCCTGTATCTAGATCCTTGAGGTTTGCTTTCAGTTTGAGGTCTTAAGTGACAAGCTGCCTTCTACTCTGGATGGTGACTACTGAGTGGTACTAGATACACCCTTATTCTAGAAGGCTCCCTTCTCTGATAACAGTGATAATAAGCAGATGTCACTGTACAATGACTTGTCTGAGACTATGAAAGCACCGGTGTTACTAAATAAATGAGACACTGGACATTCACTTTGCATTTGTGCCTCCAATATGAAATGACTACTCTCACATTCAAAGACAAGGGCACTGAGAGGGCGCTTGCTCATGGTGATGGACCCATGGTGCAGAGGGAAGGCCAAAGAATAGGATTTCCAGCTCTTGGAGCTTTCCTTACACAGCTGTTTTAGTTAAGGGAAAAAAATACAGAAAAAAGCCCTCTGTACATAGCATGTCTGTGCCAATAGCTAACAACAACAACAAAAAAGATCTGCAAGAAAGCTTGTGTTTCATCCCACTCATATTCAGTGGTGTCAAAATGAGGATGAGAACGAGTTTAGAACAATTAGTGGATACAATGCACCCAGCTCTGGGAGCAAACAAATATTGCAGGAGTGTTTTAACATCAAGCCCCAAGTCCCCAGGGCCCAGTGAGGAGCACTGCTTACATTACCTTTGGCAAAAGAACTGCAGCAGTCTTCAGATTACTATAGCAGTGTGCCATACCAAATCTGGCATCGTTCACAGGCCATGCACAAGAAAAAATTATCTGCCACCTGAGAAACCCGCATTCAAGTACTGACCACAAATTACGACAAAGAACTTCTCTTTTATGGTACTGGCTTCTATGGTTTCTTCATGGCCTTGATCTCCAGTGCTTCCCTAGGACTTCGAGAGGTGACTAGGTCCTGGGGGCAGAGAGTAGCACCCTTGGAAATAAGGCTGGAGGTTGAATGAAGCACCCTCTCTTTTGCCCTCTGTCCCATGTGGGAGCATTTACTCTGTGCCACCTATGAGATACGCCCCCCACCAGACATTAAACTTATGGGCTCTTGATCATGGACTTCTGGACTCTAATTCTGGGAGAAATCTATTTGTTGTTTATAAATGATGCTGTCTGTACATTGTTATAGTAGCAGGGAAGGACTCAGACCAAAATGTCAACATCTTCTGCAAGGGGGTAAGGTTCATTTGCAGATATTCAGGAATGTAAAGACTCTGAACAGGGGAAGAAAGAATTAAACACTAAGTAATTGTCTCTTTACCTGCTGAATAATCCTTGGAAGTCATTTAGAATAATAAACCAATACTTTTTATCAGCCCTTCCTATGCATGAATAATTAGTTATAATACAACATACATTTACTCATAATTTTGGTATATACAAATGATGGTTGGGCTAGCTCACAGAGAGAATTAGTAAAGGACAAAATCTTGCAAATAAGTGTACGAATGTGAGTGATGCTACTAGCCTGACAATCCCTGATGAAGCCTTGACTTAAAAGGAAAAACTGTGGGTACAACAAGGCACAGTAGAACCACAGAGCTGCCTCCTGACAAAGAACACATCTGAACCAAGTAGGGAAAGGATGGTAGGACAAGGACTCAGTCTATCTGGGCAGCTCCATTCCCAGCCAACAGTTCCAAGTTCTGACCAAAAAATGAGCCAAACACCAGGAGCTAAGAGACCACGGATGGTTATATCTGCACAATGGTCCAAGCCATCTCCTGAATACAAAGGCACATATTTCCACATAGCTTTGAAGACAAAGTTGTTTGTGATTTTATGAAGAAACCTGCACAGAATGGAAACATAAATAAATAATGTGACAGAAATGACTCTGGGGGAGCAACATACACAGGAAGGCCCTGCCTCTGACAGGGGGATAGATAGAATGAAAGTGTGGAGTTCAATGGTGGATGCATGAAGCCAGGACCCACTCCTGAAGGTGTTCCAAAGTGGATGCTGCCCAGAACTGTCCCTGGAGAATAGATATGGAATGAAAAACCAACTTTGCACAGACCTTTAGAGTCTGAAAGATCTTTGGTGCTCCCAACTGGGATCATTTCTTAAAAATGTAGGAAGAAGAGCTACTTCACTGACTTTCTGAGGTGGCCGAGGTGACCTTGCCAATAAAAACAGCAATGTAAACAATATAGTTGATTTTAGTTTTCTAAAAGTCACACTTAAAAATGTAACAAATACCAGGTGCTGATAGCTCATAACTGTAATCCTGGCCACTCAAGGGGCTGAGATCTAAGAATCATAGTGCGAAACCAGCTCAGGCAGGAAAATCCATGAGACTCTTATTTATTGCTAGGTAACCACCAAAAAGCCAGAAGTAGAGCTGTGGCTCCAGGGGCAGCTAGCCTTTGAGCAAAAAGCTGAGGGACATTACCTCGATCCTGAGTTCAAGCCCAAGGACAGGCACACATGTGTGCACGCGTGCACACACACATATGTATGCAGACACGCACATGCAACACACACAATATGTAACAGGTAAAATTAGTAACTTACTTTGTGGTATGAGATATTGAACTCAGAGTCTCTTGTTTGTTTGGCAAACACTTGAGCTTTTAGTTTGTTTTCAGATAGGGTCTTTTGCTTTTGCTTGGGCTGTCTTGGACCACGATGCAACTACCTTAGCTCCTTGAGTAACTAGGAGTATTGGCATGAAAGACCAAGTCTGCCTTGTTTTGAGATTGGGTCTCACTGCTTTCACAGGGTTGACTTTGAGCCATATCTTTGTATCTCTGCCTTTCTAGGAACTAGAAGTATGGATGGGCATGAGCTGCCATGGACTGCTTGAAATTAGGAACTCTAAAATGTAATCATTTCAATACATAGTCCATATAAAAACGAATAGCAGATTACATTTTCCCCTATTCTAAGACTTTGAAATTTAGTATGTATTATACAATTATAGCATGTATCAATTTATTCTAGCCACATTCCTCATGCTCAGCATACACCTGGCTACAGTACTGATAATACAGGTATAGAGAAAAGATGAATAAACCCTCTAATTCAAGGAAAGCAAGAACAACGGCATCCAGGTAAAAAGAAAACACACACTATGGGAAGTGGTAAATCTGAATGGGACAAGAGGAATGTACAGCTTGAAAGGATCTGCAAAGGCTTTTGTGAAGAGCAGTGCCCCTCGAAGCTGTGGGCACCAGTACTACCATGCTAGCACCATCCAAGCAATCACTATGATGAAGAAGAGAGGCTGCGGGCTTCAGCCAGGATGGTGATAGTTAAAAGATAGCCCAAATGACCAACAGTAGCAAGTAGCTATGGAAGACTCAACTTTTCCCCTGGTAGTTTACAAGATAAGAGAGAAAAAGCAGTTCAGAATAAACAAAAAGAAAACTTCTCTCACCAGAAATCAAATACAACTTAGATAACTATTTCTCTAGACTGAAAAATCACACCCCAACCTCTCTAATGTTAGACTGTATCATTCATAGTTAAATGCTTAGGGTTTGGGATGTAGCTCAGTGGCAGAGCTCTTCCACAGCAAGTGCAAGCAAGACTCTTGGTTAGATCCTCTGAGTAGCAACAACAAAAGTTTCACATCAAAGATTTGAAAAGCGGATACAAATAGCTAATGCTATGTTTTAATGCAATTTATCAATCTATTTTGATGCTGCACATGAAATATTAAAGAATAATTTCTTCATTATTTTGACTATATTAATGTGATTTTATCCCACTATGTGCCACGATCCACGAATACTGTAGGCCAGAGATATTAAGCATTAAATTCCAATGCATCAAACAATTAAAAACTTTACCAAAATCCTTAGCAAATCATCAAATATCACATGTGACAGGCAATCACTGTAGGCTACATGATAAAGTTTATAAAGAAAATCTGAAGCCAGGCACCGGATGGCTCACGCCTGTAATCCTAGCTACTCTGGAGGCTGAGATCTGAGGATCATGGTTCAAAGCCAGCCCGGGCAGGAAAGTCCATGAGATTCTTATCTTCAATAAATCACTATAAAACCAGAAGTGGCACTGTGGCTCAAGTGGTAGAGCGCTTGCTTTGAGCTGAAGAGTGCAGGGACAGCGCCCAAGCCCAGAGTTCAAGCCTCACAACTGACAAAAAAAAAAAAAAAAAAAAAAAAAAAAGATATGATTTTTCAGAGTAATAGTGAAAAAGAAAAAAACACTAAGGCAGGAAAGAAATCTGACACCAAAAACTGTATTTTAACAAATGGGAAATTCAGTTTAAAGTAGTTACATGATTTTATTCCAGTGTTTCATTCAGACCTTCTGTTTTAATTACTTTTTTACAAATTTAAATCTCTGGATGGTATGCATAATTCCAATAAATACATCAGCATGAGATTCCTTAGTAGCTGGATACCTGGTAACATCTTTCATTCATGCATGTGTTCCTGGTGCAAAGAAATTATATTATTTCAAATATTTTAAAATGTTTTCTATTACTGTTTAGCATAACTGCAGGTTACCTCACAAATCACTGCTTTCCTTTTGTACTCTTGGTCTGAGTCTCAGAGAAAAGAAACTTATTTGTGGTGCTGTGTACAGAAGTCAATAATAGCTCATAAGTAACCTCAGATTGGTTTGCTTCCATGTGATGGTAGATGTTAGAACGGAGCTTTCTGTCAAGTGCAAGTAAAAGCTATGTACATATAGTTTTGCTTCATATCCTTGAACCCACTCTGACACTGTTTCCCAATGCTGTTAAGAGCTACAGAGGGAAACACGTGTTCAGATTAGCTATGATGGCTCTGTTAGCCTAGCAACAGTCATTGGTCTCCCAGGAAAGTTTATCATCACATGGGCACCTGCTGTCTTGCCAGCTTCCCAGCTTCAGGTGTGGGCTAACGGTAGACAGAGAGCATGGAGTTTGAGCGAGAGGGTTGGAGAAATCGGGGAAAGGGCAACATGCTTAAGTCATTTTTTTTTTTTTTTGCTGTTTTCATTTCTTGAAAAAATAATTGTTTAGGTGTAACCTGCAGTTGAAACTGAGGAATCTGAAAGTAATGAATTTCAGTGTGTGTGGTAGTTCAAGGTCAACATACTTTGGACATATTAAGACATTTGTTCCTAGTACAAGTATTTCAAGGGAGAAAGATTAGCTTTTAAGATGAATAAAGAAATCTTACTTTATACTCTGAAATAAAGAATGAATTAATGAATTTAAAACCATTCACTCACATTTCTCTCCAGTGAATGAAGATTTTGTGAGGCTATTCTGTTTGAATCCAAAACTTACATGATACAAAAGATTAATAGTAGCCAGTAACAAATCATTAATAGGTCTATTTACTGTAGCACACTCTGATCTAACTTTGCTCTGTGATGGTAACCACTCAGAAAATACATATTTTATCTCAACTTGAGGGAACAGTATCACATGAGCTTTATCACAGGGACACAGGACTTCAGACCATGATTGTTTCATGAGTAAAAAATGAGTGACTTAAGACAAAAAGCTCAACATCCCTAAACTTCATTTCTATTCATTCTCTAATAAATACCATCTGTTGTGTACTTTAGGGATATAATACCCGTCAAAACTCCATCGTATTATGAGAACCGGCACCAAGTTGATCTGAAATGCATATTTGAACAGATGTGTTTAAATTACATCTCCGTCTATCCACATGCATAAATTCAGAGCAAGCGTGTGTTGATTTAAAATGCATAAAAAAGGGATTTGGAGATGCATCCAAAGTGAACAGCATCTCAACGGATCAAGGCTCACATTACAAAAGGTCATTACTAAAAATAAAGTTTGCATTTATTAAAGGTTTGGTGGGGGGAGTTTTCATGAGAAGTGACTGAGTATTTGCTGCACAAAATCAGCCACTGAAACTATACTAATTTTTTACAACTCTTCCATGTAAAACATTCAAGCTGTCATACGTGGATGGGAAAAAGTGGAGTAGGAGACATCAAAATAGAGCAAATTATATGGCATATCTTCTGACTGATACTGGCTTATATATATATACGGCTCAGTTCTGTTTCACATACATTTTGCATATCTCTAAAAAAAACTTGTGATTTCAATAGGCAAGATAATGTTCTCCGTTCATATTTCATAGCTACACTTCCAACTGTTAAAATTAATCAAATCCTTTTGGAACTACGAAGTTCATCAATATTTGGCAAGAAATGAGACACATAAAAAAACAAGCACAAGAGGGAGGGAGGGGATGGTAGGGGGAAAACAATGGAGGGGCTAACAATGTTCAAGAGGAAGTGTACTCATTACCTCACTCATGTAACTGTAACCCTCTGTATAGTATCTTTACAATAAAAAAAAACAAGCACAAGAGGATCAGATTTGTACATATTCTATGTAGTTCTTAAGGTACAAATTTCCATGCTGGTTTTTCACTAGCAAAAGCTCTCTGGTGAGTTCTTGCTAATTTTCCATTAAGTTAACAGCATAAAAACAAGAAAGCTAAAGCGGAGTGAAATTCCTAGCATTACAATCTTTACCAAGAAAGCTGCCACCACTTACATGATACATGGACACGTAGCTTTTGAAAGAATTAGCTTTCAGTGGAGAAGCTAAAGGAGAATACACATATTTTGTTTTCTTCAAAAGTCATTACTGGTAATGAGTAAATGTTAGAGGTGCCAGGTAACATTCTGTTTAGTTACTGATAGAGTAGGGTTCAAATATAAACTACAAAAACCTTTTTTTATAATGACCATTTTTCTAATTAACCTTATGATATGTGATAGGATAGGTTACAGATGACCATGTCAACAGGAATTTAAGATTTGTTTGAAAAGAAAATCTCTGGGTTGCAGATGTGGCTGGTATGATAGAGTGCCTGACTAGAAAGTGTGAGTACCTGAGTTCAATCCCTACTGTGTGTGGGGGGGTGTGTGGAGAGGGCAATGAAATACAATAGGGAAATTTACTTTGCAAAGCATATTTAATCTCTTAAGATTTAGGTTACAGCTCCTTTTACTGATAGATGCAGAAGCTTCTGCAAAGCATGAATTAATTAACTTAGGAATCATACTGAAATTACAGCAATGTCACTGTGGGGAAAAATCTGTTAAAACTCTGCATATCTTCTAGGCTTATATCTTGTGCTGATTCTTCTGTCCTTTCCTGCCCCTAGTCCCAGCCATCTCTTTGTCTCTGCCCTGTGTGTGCACAGAAGGCTGACTCCTATACCATGTGTCACAGGGCCCCTCATCTCACACATCATATCCAGCCCAGGCAACTTCCATTCCTTCTTGGAATACCAACACACTGGCCTGCAGGCCTCCACACACTGAAGATTTCCTTACTCTTCTAAGTCTTTCTGACAGAGCTAAACTCCTCTACTCAGGAATCAAAGCACTTTCTACTAGTGAACTTCCTTGAATTTAGTGCCTCTTCCAAACTGCTAAACCCTACGTATTTCATAATCTTCTATTTTAAT
This sequence comes from Dipodomys ordii, assembly GCF_000151885.1. Taxonomy (NCBI): domain Eukaryota; kingdom Metazoa; phylum Chordata; class Mammalia; order Rodentia; family Heteromyidae; genus Dipodomys; species Dipodomys ordii. Next base: position 339,224 of record NW_012267346.1, read on the forward strand.
CACTTGTTTTCTTCTTTTTCACCCCAATAAGACCATTAAGTTCCTAACAAACCATGTCTGTCTTGCATACTACAACATTCCCAGAGTCTAGAACTCAGTGCCTGGCATCAGAGATACTTAATACATATTAATGAGTCAATGGAAGTCTTATTTCTTTTTTAAGGAAGGAAAAAAAATCTCACAAAAAATATTTATTCAGATCTGATTCTCAACATTTTATCTGGAATAGGCAAATTAAATATTAATACAATAGTTAGAAAACATTTTAAGACAAATGTAAATTGCATAATAATCTTCTGAAAGTAAGTGGTACAGTTAGGCAGAATCAATGGAGAATGTGTTAATTTGAGTAAGATTGTTATTTGAGCGTTGGGCTCTGGTAGCTCACAGCTTTAATCTTAAACTACTCAAGAGGCTAAAATTTGAGGATTGTGATTTCAAAGCTAGCCTGGGGAGGAAAGTTCCTGCGATTCTTTATCTTCAATTAATCACCAAAAAGCCAGAATGGAACTGTGGCTCAAGTTCGAGTATTAGCCTTGAGCAAAACAGCTCAGGTGCAAGCACCCAAGCACAGAGTGAAACACAAACAAGTGAACAAATTTACAAAGCTTGTGAAATGCAAGCCTATGGCATTATTCATTAGCAAGTATTCTGGAAAATATTACTGTCCTATGTGACAGAGTAAACAGTGGGTTCCATAGACTCAACTTCCAAAAAGTTCTGTGAACTTTTTGCAGAAACAAAAAAATGACTGAACTTATATGGGCAAATAGTAGTTTGATGGCTTAGTAGTGGTGAGATTTTATTGTGATTTTATCTTATTTTGCTTATGACCAAGATTGAAATTCTTCTGAGTGGGAGAATTCCCACTAACTTCAACCTAAAATTGAATAGACAGATTTGCTTTCTTGCAAGTTATATACTTAAGTCTTTTTAGCAACTAATGTTTAACTCACAAGTAATGTCAAGCTTCATTATACATTTACCATGATGTCAATGTTAAAGCAATAAACAAACCCTCCATTCCCACAGAAATTTGCAGTGGACATATTTCCTGAATTTATAGTACATTTTTAACAGCATTTTTCAGACCTCAATCCAAGTGCAAAGGAAACATTACTATTTAAGAATCCATTTACCCATGCTATTGAGAGATTACGTCTAACTTTCAATTAGAAATGATGGATCTGATCGAAGATGGATAGAGAGAGAAGAATCTAAAAGAATTCTAGAAACACCTTCCAAGTGATAAACACACTCAATTAAAGCCATGATATAGTGATACTCTGAATTGATACAAGTATTTGTCAATAGGCATCTGCTGGAAAGATAGTTTCAAGGATGAAATGCAAAAAAACAGATATAAATGTCAGTATTGACAAATTAGCATTAACTACTGATTTTGATGACAGGAGATGCTGAATTTTGAATCCCAGTAAGTGATGCAAATTTAAAAATTACATTGCACTACCTAGGAGATCTATGTTTCATAAATTTTACTATATTAATATTAGAATACGAATTTCAACAACAAAATTTTGTAGAAATGTCTTTTTTGCATTATATGAACGCATTATATGCATATAATGCTCTTCATAAATAAAGCTAGTGGATCCCTAGATTTCGATGTTTCTCTAACGATTACAAATAGCTAAACATATAAGTCAAATAAATTTCCTCTCTTAAATGAGTCATATTTGAAACCAAACTTACGCCTGCTAAGTCAACTTTTGAAATAGTAAACAAAAGCATCAGTGTACAGGAGATTCCCAGCAGGGTACTAGGCTAGATGTGAGATGTGCCTTGTTTAGCCAATCATCATAGTCTTCTAACACTCCCTTCCTTTCTTTTTTAAAGACAGCGTCTCTCTATGTAGTGCAGAACAGTCTTGATTGCTCAATCCTCTTGTCTCAATCTCCCAGCTGCTGGAATTGTAGGCATTAACCATGATGTTTTGGTGAAAAAGTAAATCTTAAAGAGGTATTTAATTATGTGTTCTCATAATTGCCTGAGATTGCTGTACCTAAGAAAACAGAAAGAGGAAAAAGTTGTGTGTGTGTGTGTGTGTGTGTGTGTGTGTGTATGTGAGAGAGAGAGAGAGAGAGAGAGAAGAGAGATCACAGGAGGGAGGTATGGAGGTTAAAATAAAATCCATACTATATCTCAAGCACAAGAATCAACACACAAACATTAACAGAATCTTTCAATATGAAAAGCTCTTAATGACATTTCAATTTTAATCAAAATTAAAATAAGCAATAGTAAAAGATATTTGCTCTTCATATGTGATATGCAGACAATCCACCATACTGTAAACTTTATAGATTAGAAGATTTAAAAGTAATTGAATTTACAATTCACACATAAGATTCCTAAAATTAATTTTTGTACCCTTGTGGCTTCTTTTTTAAGATAGAGAAAATGTCATATGTGAATTGCTCATATTTGATTTCTTTGGATTTATCTAGTCAAACCAAGATTGGTTTTTAAAAAAAAATAACAGCATCAAAACAATTTTCTGAGATTAGGTTATACATTTTTTGCTTGGGTGAACAAACAGCAGCACCAAACTAACCCTATGTTCATATGAACAAGTCTTTTATGTGTTGAACTTGTAGGCAGTGTGTGTTGGCCTGATAATAAAACAGATGTTTTCCTTAGTGATTTGACTAGCTTTATAAGGTAGAGACTACTCTTGGTATCAACCTACATGTGAAATAAAACCTATCAGATTTGCTAATCTATGGGCTGATTTAATTGGCTACTTATTTGAAGCTTAACAGGTGTAATTCCAAACACTGACCTTTATTTTATGCATATTTTTATTGAAAAATACTTTCAGGATCTTTCACAGTCTCCAGTGATAAGATGATAATAGCTCAAAGGTAAAACTGCAAATCATAAGAGTAAAAGTTAGGAAGCCAAGCAGTACTTTCAGGACAAAACTGGCTCCTTAATTGGGGAGATGGAAACCATCTGGCAATATAAGAAATGTCTTCATCCAAATATCTCAGTGCAGTTTAATTCTCTTTATCTTCCTCCCAGATTCTGAGAAATACATTTGTTACTGCCTGGCCCTCCTTCTCTCCATTCTTTCCTCCCTCACCTTTTTTTTTTCTTCCTTCACAGACAGACACTGCATATCTCATTCTTTAGAACCCATGACAGGTGGAGGCTCTCTTCTGGCTCTTGCTTCTTTCTGTAGCCACTATTCTCTGCCCTTATAATGGAAGCTCTCTCTGCTTGCTCTTAAACACTTTCCCCTTGTAATCAAGCGCACTTGCAATTTCACCTCCAATTATAGCACATGCTCCTTTACAATTAAGGAACAAACCAGCTGAACTTGTCTTGCCTCACTCCTCTAGCTCCTTTCTCTGTCTTCAAGTATTTTTTTTCCTTTCCAGATGTTTACAAAGCCAGACTATAGCTGCTGCTCTGCCTTCCTTGCTATTAACGTCCTAATCAATACTCTGTACTCTGGCTCCGGTACCAACATACCTAGGAACTTCTAATCTCATTAGCAAATCTACAAATGTTATTCTGCCCTAATTCTATGTGACCTATTTACTGTATTTGATACTACCTCTTAAGCAGTTCTTAAGTTTTCTAGTTAGCAAGTACATCTGGTACACAGGTTTGCAAGTTGTGGTGACTGCTTCCCAGAGCTCATAGTCTGAGTGAACTGGGCAATGAGATGGCCACAATGGGTATTCTGACTGGCCAGATGGGCAGGAATGGCATTTCCCCAAAATAGCAGGACACTGGAGCTATCACTTGCAAAACTTCTTCCTTGAGTTTCACACTGCTTTTGGAATGAATCCAATGTCCCTCCCTTCTAATCTTTTATTGCAATGATATTGATGATTTCTGGTCACTCATGTTGGAAAATGTGAATCACCTTTAATTCATCTGCTCCATCTTTTTTTTAAACAAGGAGTCAAGCATTAATTAATGCTTCAAGAAGTCTGGTATGCTGGCCTTTCCTCTTTATTTCTACTGCCAGCCCTGATTTCATCAATGGACACTACATATTGTTCTTACCACCCCATCCTACTGGAAAAAACTTTAGGACAGTGTATTGATACTCTACGTATAAACACAGACAAAATTGTGACTTTTTCTAAATCTGAATCGATTAGTTTTCCAACTTGTTTGTTTTTTTTTTTTTTACAACTTCCAAAACCTGCACACAAACATGCTAGTGTATAGCTTCCTGTGATTGGTACTTGTGACTCCTGACTTGGACTTTATCTTTCTCTCCCATCTCATGAAATGCAAAAAGCAGTCATTCGATGGAGGGACTCTTCAATGCAAACCGCTTATAAACATTTATTGTGTCTATTATGGGCCTGGAATTGTTTAACTGTTTGAAATTCATTTAAAGTTACTTAATTCTTACAAGTAGATGGAGACAGGAATTATAAGCCCTTATCTGAAACATTAAGAAACAGAAACTAGGAGAGTTGCATCATGGTGGCACATGCCTGTAACCCTGGTTCTCAGGAGGCTGAGACAGAAGAATGGAGAATTCCAGACCAGCCTGGAACATAGTAAGACCCTATCTCAGAAAAGAAAAAAGTCCAGAGCAGTTAAGTAACTTTATTTTTTTGTGCTGGATCTGGGGTTTGAACTCAGGGCCTGGGCCCCATCCCCAAGCTCTTTTGCTCATGGCTAGCACTCTACTACTTGAGCCATAGCTCCTTTCTGGAGTTTTGGTGGTTAACTGGAGATTGAGAGGCTCATGGACTTTCCTGCCTGTACTAGCTTTGAACCATGATCCTCAGATCTTAGTCTCTGAGTAGCTAGGATTACAGGTGTGAGCCACCAGTGCCAGGCTTAAGTAGCTTATTAAGCAAAAATAGACAGACCCTTCCTTCCCCTCCCCCTGTAGGAATGAGATAAAAAAGAAATAGCTAAGTCTTCCCATCTATAGCTCTCTCTAACATCTGCTACAAATAGAGTCCATGGGTACTATAACATAGAGAAACCCAAATAACCATCCTACTCCTGATGGCACAAAATAGTCTAGGAAAGGCTGAAACAGGAGTCAGCAAAGATTTATGAGTTGTCAATATGTAAACAACATTAGGATGGAAGAAGGAATGGGATAAGAAAGATGAGCAGCGCAGGAGTCCAGAAGACATAGGTATTGTGTGTCTATATAATTCATCCTCCAGATACAGACTCTATTGAGTGGAATAGTCTAGGACAACAGGAATTCTAGGCTGAAAACCAAATATCTATCACAGGATTGATGGCTTGGTCCTCAGATAGGGAAACCATTTTGGGAAGTTTTGAAACTTTGGAGGTGAAGTCTAGCGGGAGAAAGATGGTCATGAAGGGTGTGTCTTGGGAGAAGTATCTTGTCCTGGGCCCATCTCTACCTCTATTTCTGTCCACTAAGAGGTGAGCAACCTCTGTCACTTGCATGATGCTCTGTCCAGCCATGTGCCTAGAGTTAACATAGCCAAGGATTATGGACTAAAACCTCCAAATCTGTGAGCCAAATTAAATAATTCCTCCATTGAAGTTGTGTTTCTTTACTATTTGGTCATAGCACCTTGAACTAACTCCACAAACATAAACAAGGTTGGTACTAAGCAAAGGATACAGGCAATGAAAAGGGAAAAGAAAAAGTTAGATGATTCCACATCTTCAGGAAATCTTGGGAAACTGAAGCTTTTTCTAAAAAATGTTCAAAAGTTATGCAAATAATGAAGGGTTGCTCAAGAGATTGCTCAAGATTGCTCAAGAAATTGGGTATGGTGTTGGAAGAAAGGCAGATTTGCTAAAGGACAAAGTCGGAGCAGATTTACAAATCAAGGAAATAACTCCACTTGGTTCTATTCACTCCCAGTTTACAACTATTCCAGCTTTACTTTCTACTCTTATATTTGAGCTAGGCGTAAACCTCACTATCCATTGCCGGAAGGTGGAAGGCAGAACTCTGAAATGGTCCACAAAGCAAGCCATGGTGTGTAGGTCCCTTCTTTCAGCCAATCAAACATGAATCTAAGTGATTTTATGCATCTCACAGATCTCATTAAGGCCTGAAGTCAGGGAATATTAAGATAAGGTGGTTATCCTAATGGGCCTATTTAATTAGGTAACTGCAGAGCATTTAGGGTGTATGGCTCAAGTGGTAGAGTACCCACCTAGTAAGTAAACAACCTCTTGAGTTCAAAACACAGCATCACCAGAAAGGCAGTGGGAAGAGGCAGTGTTAGGGAAGATTTCCCACATTTTCTGGCAGATGGAAAGCCAGAGAGACATGCTCTGGCTGGCCCGAAAGACAGCAAGCACCCAAGCTGCACACTACCTGTGGGCGCCATGTGGTAAGGAGCCGTGAGCAGTTTCTAGGAGCTGAGAATGGTTGCAGCAGGAAGACAGAAAATTACAAGAAAACAAACTATCACCAACTCCTGAGCTGAGACAGGATGTTAAGCTCTGGATGAGAATCCAGTCCTGACCAACAGTTTGCTTTCAGACCCATGAGACCCTGAGAAGAGCCAAACTTCTATCTATAGAAAGTTAGACATTACATTTGTGTCACTTTTGGCCACTACATTTAGGTAATTTCCTCTACAGCAAGAGAAAACAAACACTGTGGTGAAAACCATCAGGGCCATCAGTTTCAGTGAGGAGCAAAGGATAGAGGAATGAGAGAACTGAATCTGCTCTCTGTCAATATCCCCAGAATGCAGTTCAAAGAGGACCCTCACTTTTTATCAGACCCTTATTTGAACTTTTTAATTTTTTCCCCATGTGAAAAAAAAGTGACTTTCTGTGGTTCAAGCCACTCAGTGTGTGGTATATTGTTATGACAGCCCAAGCAGACTAATAAATATATTAGCTGGATGTTGTGAAGATCAAATGAGATAGCCTCTCAGTTCTATGACACTGCCTGGCACAGAGCAAACCCATAAATGGTGAGTACTATTACTGGATTTGTAGGAGGTGAGTCAGAGTTAGAAAAAAAGCTCAACTAACTAGGAAGTTCTCTCAGCAGTCTAGGAGAAGACACTTCATTTCCAGACCCCCATTCTGCCTAGATAACCTTGTCTCACAGCTTCCTTGCCTAGTAATGTAGGTCCATACGCTGCTTTCTTCGATTTCCAGCTGGCCTCCATTTCCTGAGTTGAGTCCAGGCCTATTTCTTTGTCTTTGATTTTACTTCATACCTTGAGCCTAATGAGTTCCACCTTGGGATCTTGGGTCAAAGCCTTCCCTTGACTCTGTGCAGAATCTTACCCCAAATGATTCTGTTTTTCAGATCACGATTGAACAAGTGACCAGATCTGTCACCTCCCTGCCCATCAGAGTTGACCTTAATGAAATTCAGATGAGAGTGACAACTTCTCAGGCATGAAGCATGGCAAAACTGGCCACTTAGGAAAAAAAGGGCCATCGTAGAGGTAGGGCCATGAGGGACATATGGGTTTAAAACTAAAGGAACACCAAAGCTATTGTCCAGTTGTGTAAAGTATCACAAAACAGGGCACCATGGGGTCCTGCCTTGCAGAAGCAGAAGGCAGAGAATGAGGAGAAGTCAAGTGGTAGGGTTCATCAGAAGGATGAGGACCAAGGATGCTGAAGCTTTCTGAGAAGTCTCTGAGCACCCCCTAGCCCTTAGTCATTATCATAAATGGCCAAAATAATTCATATTCATGTCTAAGAACAGATAAAGATAACCAAACAACCTGAAGCGTCTGGAAAGGAAACGATTTTCTTTGATAACATCTTGGCTGAGGCTGTGTATGCATCTGGTTTCACACACAGGCAGTCTTCGGTTTTCTCCACAGTGAATTCCTGGAAAATGCATCATAAAAGTCTGCCTTTTCTCATAGAAATAATAAAAACATTGATGGCTGCCCTCTTGATTGTGACTCAGCATTAAGTACATTATGATAAGATCAAGAATGTATCATAAAAGGAAAGATACGATAATAAATCTGTGTAATCATTTAAAACTGGGAAACGGTGAAATTTTAGAACAAAGGTGAACCTCAGAGTTTAATTCTCTCAAAAGATGGAACTCCAAACCAGAGATTAGTTTTCCAATTCATCATCAAAACCAAAACATATTTCTAGCCTCCCAATCAAATGCATTAACTGTCCATTGTAAATGAATCCTACAAAAATGAGCAACAGTGTACAGTGTATTTTGAATATATAAGGTGTTTTTACAGCAAACCTTCAAAATGGATAAATACCAATCATATTTTTGTATCACCTAACATTAATATTTACTGAAACAATATGATGCATATATATTTAAGTAATTTTAACTTGCTTCTGTGGTCTCCACCCAGCGTAAAGAAAAAGAACTCACATGATAGTTAGAAGCTGGAGATAATCCAAGTATTTCTCTAGGAGGAATGACTAAGTAAAGAAAGGAAGGAAGCTCAATAAAATGTTATACAGCCTCTAAATAATGACTACTAGATGGACAAGACTGAACCCTAAAAACAAGTTTTCCAAACAAGAGGTATGGAGATAAATTAAGAGGCACTGAGTTTTGAATTCAGAGAATAGAAATGATTGAATTTAAATATTCAATGTAATCTTTTTTTTTTTTTTTTTTTTACTTTAAGTTTGCTCCCATTCCCAATACAAAGCCACAAAAAGAAATGATCAAGATACCAGGAAAGTCTGAAAGTCCAGCCAGCTTTTTATTTTTTTTCCAGATCTGGAAGTAGGAACAGGGGAGTAGATGCCTCTATTACTAACTCAACAACAACAAATCTACATACTCAAAGGGTACCCTGTTTCCTGGGCCTAAAGAAGATAATCTTTTGGATTCTTCTTGCTCATTTTCATTTCATTGCTCCCTACTCAATAACTAAAGTCAACAAATAAACTGAAATCGACTTTTTTTCCAAATGGAAAGAGAGCCAGAAGCCATGGCTTAAAAGTTCTAGAAGAAAATGAAGAGTTTCACCCACTTTTGTGAACATGAAAGCCATCATTTTTAGAATGGTTCTGGTTAAATGTGATGTAATCAAGATCCCATCCTTCCCTCTTCCCCAAAATGCTCTTTACTGTTTGGGCTATAAAAAATGAGTAGTATAGTATATCTTAAGATATCTTAGGATAGTATATCTTGTCAACATAATTGTTAAACACATTGTTTTGATGTTTATTAAATATACCATTAACTGTATGATTTACTACATGTCTTCAGGTTCTTCTTACAGGGCTTATATCAACTCTAGGGTTTTTAATTTTTAGTTTTGTTTATCTTTATTATATCTTCACATGTGTTCTAAAGAAAGGCAAAGGTGGATGAATACCTGATTGTTGTTCTTCCACAGCTTCCAGGTCATCACCTGACTTTACTTTCAATTTGGAAACAACTAGAATTTACTGAAGTTAATTCAGGCAACTGATTTTTCTGCTGCTATTTTTTTTTGACAACATGATTGTGAAAAATAGCCGATGATTGGCTGAAGGATTGAGGGTTGGCTCATGGATTCCTTGATTCCTCGAGATGTTTAAAATTTACATTAAGCCATGCTGTGAAAATACTCTGCATTTACCTACAATGAGGAAGAATGGAAAACAGCTCCCACATGGCTGGTGATGAGGACCCATCTGTTACAGAGAGGGTCACAGGCAGAATTCTTTTCCAGTCTCAGTGGTAGGAAATGACTGGTTGTGTCCTCAAGCACAGAGGTCTTGAATCTCATAGGTAACTTGTTATATTCCCCTCCTTCCTTTGGCTCCCAGAACAAGTGTGGTAGACACGTAATACTCTAATAAGTTTACAAAACTGGAGGACATGCATTTTGATATGCTCTCTAACCCTAGATTTATCTTATTTTCCTTATGTTATTGCCTTTTCTCTTCATTTCTACAGTTATATTTTCAAAAATCCTACATCTGACATGTTTCTTTGTTACCTCCTTCGTACTGAGTTTTCCATATAAATTCTGCTAATATATCAAAGATGGACAGGTTCAGGTCAATTATTAAACTGTTCTATAGTTTGTACCAGTAAAGACAATTGATTTTTAATGTTTATACTTTTTTGAATTATCTCTAAGGTTCATCTTCATCTCATAACCATAAAGCATAACCAAATGCATGTAAACATAAGGAATGATATATTTCTTGCTTCTTGGTTAAAATATTGTAGCCAAATGTGCTATTTTACTATCTCTATTACATTTATTTATAAATTAATGCGAAAAAATGCCACATATTAAGAAGCACAAAACTTTCTTCCACTAAAGAAAGATTCTCCCCAGTTGAAGACATTATGTAAATCAAAGAAAAACAATGGTAACTTCCCTTTCCCATGTCACTCCTTGCAAATACCTAACATACCCCGTTAAAGTGAATGACAAGAAAAAATGATGAACAACCTGACAAAGCTATTCCCATTTGTGCCATGGAAAAGCTAAATGGATATGGTCTATGGTAAATAAAAATATACAGAGTCCTTCTGTTTATTATTTCTATTCTCACTGAAAACTTGCCCAAGGTTCCAACATAGATGGAAATCCAACTGAAAAGTAAAATGAAAGCCAGAAAAGTTCAGCAAATAGTCTTTACAGGAGACAATTTTAGTCATTAGAGAAAGGAACCTTCTCATCTACAATTGAGAAGCACATTATTTAAAGATTTGAGACTTTAAATTCTAAGAGGAGAGAGATAGGGCATGGAATCTGAACCCTTGGCTTATGTACTAAGAGGACCAGAGCTCTCTGACTTCCCATACCAATACATAATCACAGAAAGAACACAAAGGCAATTCATATTGAAACACTGCCCTGAAGAAGACTTCCCTGAGACTCAGAGCCAGGTACTACCAGGTGACTGTAAAGCTACTCTCACCTTGGATCACCTTCCACACATGATTTGACACTTTATAGTATTTCATCATTAAATTAATGTGTCCTTTAATCTGAACCACTGAACAAGTATATTACCTTGAGTAAATAAATATAAGTGAGTGTCTGAGGGTTAACAAATTTCATTTGTGTGTGTGGGTATAAATTTTTAAACAAAAATAAATTGCTACTACTGGTGCTCAAAGGCTAATGGTAGAAAAAACAGACAATTTAATTTATAACTGAGAAGCATTTATCTTAAAATTTCATAAAGAAAATTCATATTAAACAAACTGTTAATGTTTTCCCTGTACTTATCCTCATGGTTTCGGCCTTAGATCACTCTTCCAATCAGTCTAACCTGGATGATCTAATCCAAAGGTAACAAGAGTGATTAATGCTGGTGCAATGCAACTCCTGCCCTGCCCCAGTCTAAAATATATTGCACAGATGTGAGTTCTCTAAGAAAATCATAAAATGCCACAGAGCTGTGCATTTTGAAAGAGTGGATATTAAAGAATTTATTAAATAGTCCAATAAATCTAGAAATGAGTAGAAAATACAAAGCAAATGGTCTGTTAGCAGTTCCAGCAGGCATGTGGTTCGAGGACCAGAGATGGGGATATGACGCTGAATTCTAAGCCCAGAAAAAGGCAATGAACACAAGAATCAATTTAGAGTTGTTGGTGAACACGAGGATGGACAATGTGACCACAGGGGTCACAGCCTCTCTCTGCACACACAAAAGCAGCAGGGTTACTGGTAATGGTTTACAGTTAAGCCAGCTGACCCAAAAGGGTGTCAGATACAAGTATGAGTCAAGGCTTCTTGACAACTTAAATCAATAGTTTGGGTGCAGTCAACCTGCTACTGACCTGAGTTCCCACCACAATGTATTGTTTAGAATGAAATGAGAGTGAGACATCTCTCAGGTCTCTGAACAGCAGCCAATCCAAGAGAGTCTTAAAAATAATTCACCCACTGCAAATAGTGCTACAAATTTGCTCTGTAACTGGGTAGGAATCTGTGGAATAGTTCAGCTCAACCATTCCTTATTTTTATCTAATTTCTTTTTTTTGAGGCCAGTCATGGGGCCTGAACTCTGGGCCTGGGTGCTGTCCCTCAGCTCTTCAGTTCAAGGCTAGCGCTCTACCACTTGAGCCACAGTGCCACTTCCAGCTTTTTTCTTTTTGCTTGTGTGGTGCTGAGGAATTGAACCCAAGGCCTCATGCATGCAAGGCAAGCGCTCTACCATTGAGCCACCTTCCCAGCCCCATTTTTATCTAATTTTAAATGAATAGCAGGATGAGGTAAATTTGGACAATCTCTGATTATCAGTGAGCTGATTCTGACTGCAAGCCTGGGGACCTGGCAAGAGGAGGCAATGCTGGTGCCTCTATCACTGCATAGCCTAGTAGCTCATCTAAAGTTTGTGGGTGAGTCCATTAAAAAACATAGAACATCTGCTCAGGTAGTATAGTTGACTGAGTGACAAAACTTTTCTGTTGCTCTCACAAAAATCTTGAGGCTAAATGATGATGAAGTAAAGAGGTTTATTTGCTCATATATTGTTGACTGGAAGATCCAAACAGTATGATCTAGGCATCCTGGAAAGGGACATTGTTGAATCACAACATGGCAGAAAAAGGAAAGAGAATTGGTTGTGTGTAGAAGGGAGGGATGACATGCCAAAACAGGAAGCAAGAGAGATCTGTAGGGTGGCTAGCTGCACTCTTGTGGGAAATGGACTGGTCTCAGCATAACGAGACTAAGCAGTTCTGAGTGCAGATGTCATCCATGACCTAACTACCTCCTGGGAGGCACAGCCTCCTTCAGGGCCCATCGCCTCAACACCACCACACTACAGACCAAGCTCCAGCTACATCACAGCACGGCACCTGTCCCCTGGCCTTCAGAGCTCCTAGCGTACTGTCGTCTATTCTTCACTTTTATGCTCAGGACCCAAGAACCCAGCCAAACAAAAAAAAAAGCTAAGTGTCCAGATAACACTCCCAACAACACTTGGGTAGAAGTGACTTTATACAGCTGTAAGCATGAGTGACAAAGATGGTGGGTGGCTGCAAGGGTAACAGAGCAGAGACTGAAGTGTTTGGAGGGCTAGTATTAATAGAGGGTATGGCAGTATCCTAGGTGACTAAAGCAAGATCTAGAGATAGAGGTAAAAACAATAATCTTGGGGGGAAAATCTAATTTCAGTCATGAAAGCCCCAACTGAAGGCATTATCCTTCTAGGCCTTAGAAACATAGATTAATATGTAACTGTCCACACAGTCACCTGCTCTCTCAACCTTCCTGCTTAGTTCTACCCACTACCTAATGACACATTTTAAAAGAAACTGTAAAAAGAGAATAAAACAGAAACATACTTACAATGTGGTTTTTCCTTCATATTGTGGGTATGTATATTCATATGCACTCATGTGCCAATGTGTGTATATATGTGTCTATATGTTTCTTTGTGTGTGAGTGTGCATGTATGTTTACAAATGTGTCTTGCATACATTTATATATACATGTGTTTGTACTATTCACATATGTGTGTCTATGTGTGTGTATATGTACATGAAGGTGTGCATGAGCAAACTTCTGGGTATTTTGGAGTAAGTGGGCCATGAGTGCTAGCTTTTACTGAACTGCATTAAGTCTTAGGGGTTAGTGGCTATGTTCTGCATTGTACCTGCTGTTTTAATTACCATTATTATTAGAAAAAAAGCACAAACATCATTAAAAACAAGTATAGACCCTAGACTGTGCAAAGTGCATCTAGACATATATTATCTCATTTAATCCCTGCAAGAACTCTAAAGAGTAGTTTCAACATGTTTCGGGGAGATGCAAAAGGGGGATATAGAAATGGAAGGAGGAGCTGGGTGCTGGTGGCTCACACCTGTAATCCTAGCTATTCAGGAGGCTGAGATCTGAGGATCATAGTTCAAAGCCAGCCCAAGCAGGAAATTCCGTAAGACTCTTATCTCCAAAAAACCACTCAGAAAATAGGAACTGGCACTGTGACTCAAGTGGTAGAGCACTAGCCTTGAGCTAAAGAGCTGAGGGACAGCACCCAGGCCCAGAGTTCAAGCCGCACAACCAACAACAACCAAAAAAGAAAGAAAGAAAGAGAAATGGAAGGAAGAAGGGTGAGCAAATGTAGTCTTAATAGTCAATGTACACTATGTAAAAACTTTAAATAAACCGTATTATTGAAAGGTAGGGACAGGAGGGGGGAATCAGAGAGAATAAAGGAAGGGGTGACATTGACCAGGAAGCACTGTACTCATAATCTGACTAGAGAATTGTAACCCCTTTGTACTTCATAATAACAATGATATTTAAAAGAAGGGTCTTAATTATCATCATAGTAAGGTAACAGAGACTATTAACTTGGTCAATATCACAAAGACAGGCAGGATTTAATCCTGGTCCACCTGACCCTACGTCTACACTCTCAAATTCTCACCGTCAACACTCAAACTGTGATTGCTCTGTACACTATACACTGGCTGCGCGCAAGGCAGCTCTGACAGCTTCTCATGCAAAGTAGTTCTCTGCCTCAGTGGCTGGGTTCATAACAGGCTTGCCTTAGCATGTTTCTCTTTGAATCTTCACTTTCATTTACATAATATTACCTGTGAATCTGTTAAAGCTCTTTTCTGTCAAAACCAGCACAACATAGTTGAAGATATGGGCTATTTTTAATATAATCAATCAAATTGTATATTCCTATATGACATTTTAAGTGAACAACCCTTTCGTGGCAGGCAGATGGTTCCAAGAATATCAACAGTGACCTGGCCATTGAATGTGTGTGTGTGTGTGTGTGTGTGCGTGTGTGTGTGTGTGTGTGTGTGTGTAAGAGAGAGAGAGAGAGAGAGAAAGAGGGAGGGAGGGAGAGAGATGAACATCTCAAGGCTTCAGCTGAACATGAAGAAAGGCATTCTAAGCAGCTTTACAATTCCACTTGTTCTAGGACTGTGCCAAACTGTCCCAAACACATCTTATTCCTTTTATTTTCTCTTGGAGGAAAGCATTAAAAAAAAAAAAGAAAGAAATTTTGTTTAGAATATGAATGCTAAAGAAGTATTTTTCCCCCTTAGAGATAAAAATGTTTATTGGTTAAAGAAGTGAGACAAAGCACACATAAATACACTGCTTTAAAACAATAAAAACAAAAAGAAAAGTGAAAAGATAAAAATTAAGACAGATTCTTTCTTCAATGTTAGTTGAAACTACAAATACAATGACCATATTGTTATTTAGCATCTCCTAGTGGCCTGCTGGCATATGAAACATTTTGAAGGATAACCTCAGATACATTATATTTTTTTCTAAGACTGTATGGATGGTGTTCACTGTCTATCCAATTAATTGAGTAAGAATTTCATTTTTAAATCTCTATTCTCCACAGCATACAAAGACAGTATATTTAATCATCTACACCAGCAGACTCATGGGCTTCTGTGACAACTGAGGGCCTCTCATGATTTCTGGCAAAAATATTATGTGAATATGTACCTAAGCCAATAGTATTTATGCCCTGTAGACTGAAGACTATTTTTGAATGCAAAGCAAGCTCCTGGAGGAACCTTAATTCTATACGCAGCACCCGACACAGCAGCAGAAAGCGTGCAGCAGGGGTCTTAATTAGGGGAAAATGCAGCACATTTACAGGAGTGTTAACAAATGGGCACTTGTAGAAATAATTTCTCTTAAAAATAAGGCAAGGGGAAGAAGGAAAAGAAAAGAAATCATTCAACAGTCAGGACAATGGAAACCAATTAAAATAAAAGAGACATTAGTTAAATGAAGAATATGACAGATGACAGAGCGACTATACAAAAACAAAACAAAACAAAAAACCAACAACAAAATCCCTCCTTTATATGAAGATATACTTCATTTAGATAACCCATGTAGAAACAGACACCAAAGACTCACTGCCAACCTTCACAAAGAAAAAAGCCAATCCCCATAAAAAATAAAACACTGAGAGAATGATGGAAGGGATGATACTAACCATGATGCATTGTATTCCTAAACTGTCATGTTGAACTGAGCCTTTTTATGCAACTATTTAATGATAACTGGAAGCAAAATAAGAATGTATTTGTATTGTTCAATTTTAGGCTTATGAAGTTTGTTCACCTAACATCAATAGGCAAACTGATAAGAATAGACAATCCTTGTATTTTCTTTTATTACCTAGGAGAAACAAAGCAACAACAGCAAAAATTATACTATTTTATGTTCATATATGAGTGAAGTTTAGCAACAGGACTTTATTTTAGGTAAATCACTTCCCATGTGGTTCATTCAGAATCAGTCTTCTCAACAGTTTCTTGCAGCAAAAGACAGAACTAAAGCTTGACTGCATTTTACAGAGTCGTGTGCATTACATGGAGCCTAAATGCATACACTACTAAATGATTACATTTATTTTCCTTGGCTTGATTGTTTTTCTACAAAAAGCCTCTATGCTCCACTGTCTAAATTAGAAACACTGTGAATCCACACCTCTCTAAAGAGGTGAATATTTGTTTTGAGGAAGGTGTAAATTCACTCTGCCCTTTCCTCTGTGCCCACAAGCCATTGCTTTCCCTGGAGGGTCTGTACAGAGACAGCAGAGCCTCCTGCATGACCCCCTGCCAGCAATCAATCCAGGGCCTGGAGCAGGAAGCTTGATAGCCCTGGCAAGCCTATATTAGCTTTAGCCATGCTGGGTATTATTCTTATTCATATAAATGTCAAACTCCTATTGTAACCTGACCTAAAAGTGTCTTGTAACCTCAGTTTACACCCTTTAAAACATCTCAGAAATATACGGATTAAATTAAATTCAATATTATTTCAAATTGAGCACGCAAGGAAGAGAATTAAGAATAGCTTTGCTGCTAAACAGGGAAAAGCAATGCTGTGTGAAGGTTGATCATTTAAGAAATATAAAGAGGATGGAAGAACAAGATATCTTAGGATAATCATAATAAAATTACTTGTCTTTTATTGAAGTGTTACATAAGCTAGAGATGGGACAGTGACAGAAACTCCTATTTTTCTGAAGAATGAATATGTATCATATATTTGCTTTAAATTATAGAATAATTCAGAGTAAATTTCTATTAGTGGACTGTACCTACTAAGCCAACCCTACAGATGCCTCTCCACACCCACTCTCCATATCTGTGTGTATTTTTTTTTTTTTTGAGACAGGGTTTCAACACAAGATCTCTGCCTCTTGTGTGCTGGGATTATAGACATGTCAACAGGACTTTGTTGAAATAAAAAGTTTTTCAGGAAAAGAAAGAAAAAGAATTGCTGATGACACAATTAAAAGACTGACTTGCAGGTCATTATTGGGCCCATGAATGAAAATAATATTTCCTAAAAGAATTCAGTGCTTGGATATTTGGTTAAAATCAAATGCCATTTATTCTACAGAATAATTAAGAGAAAAGAAATCAGGTTGCTTCTTTCAAGGCCACTAAGGAAAACACTGCTGATTTCATGGATCAAAATCAAATCAGAGCTTTAAAAGAAGAAATCACCTTAAGAATCTAAGATATATACAATAAATCAAAGAAAAGCAGATCGTGAAAGTAAATGTCACATGATTCAGAGGACATACAAACTGGAAAAAAAAAGTGTCTATGAAGAAATCAAAGAAGAGATTGATTCTCTCCTCTCCACCTCTGTTAGCATGGCAGCACACTAATTCCAATGCACTGTGAAGCTCAAATCAGAGATGGTGGGGATAGAAACATTTATTTTTTTAATCCATGTTTTAATTGAGTGTAATGCAAGCAGCCAGTGGAAAGAAGTTACCTACATTGTATAGAACCAAAAGGAAGTTCCTATTTTGGTGCTAGCCCAAACTGCCAGGTACATATGACAAGCAGGATATCTAGGATGGAGAAAATTAAGATAGTCTGATTTTTGTTTAATATTAGAAAGAATAAACCCATCATTGTTCATTCTTTCTTTTTAGGGGGAAGCACTGAAGTTTGAACGCAGAACTTTGCAATTGCTAGGCAGGCACTTTACCACTTCATTTATACCTCCAGTTCTTTTAGTTTTCTTTCAAATAGGTCCCATTTTGGTTTAAATTACAACTTCCTGTTACATTTCTTGAATTAGGTATGTTCCAAGAAGCATAGGTTTAATGGATTCAATGGCATCTCATAAACTTTTTGCTAGGGCTGGACTTGAACTGTGATCCTACAGATCTTGGTCTCCTGAGTATTGAGGAATATAGGCATGAGCCATGGAGCATGGCTTTAAATTTCTTTAAATAAGTTTTCAAATGGTATTTTCTAATAATCACTCAAAGAGATAACAAAAAAAAATCTGCCAAAACACTAAGTAACTCATGAAGTTGCTCCAACAGACAATTTAAAAAAATGAAACTATCACTACACCAGCAACATAATTTAAATATTGGTTGCACTGTGTGCAAACCTAGGTATAACATCCAGCAGAAAAGTAATTACAAACTGAGAAGTGTGATTATAAACTCAGTTCATTTTAGAGGCAGTTATTGAACTGTAACATGAGAACTTGTTAAGGGATCATGTTGTGGTAGAGACTTTTGATGGCGCCTCTACATGCATTACTTTCATTTCATTCACTTATAGAGATATTTAGACATATGATTCCTGGAATAGATGCTTTCATTGCCAGCTTCCCTTGCAGCTAGGAAAAGCCATGTTCTAATCAATAAAATATAAGCGCAAATGTCATGTGCAACTTCTAAGATACTATATTTTAAAGGAGAAATGGGTACAAACCTCTTCTTTTTTTCTTCTTGCCACTGGAATACAAATTTCAGGGCTGGATTTTAAGCAGTCATCATAAACCTTGGTATCATAACTTCTGCAAAGAACAACTGGGCAATAAAGACAGAATTCCAAGTCTTTCTTGTTGTAGACCATGTCATTAATACAAGATGGCTACTACCAAAAAAGTATTTTTTATGTGAGAGTAATATATATCTTGTTCCAAGTTATTTTATATTATTTAGTCATTCATAGGCGAGACAAATCCAATCTAAAGAGTCATACTATATGTGACTGGACTTAAAAGTTCAGCCTTTAGGTGGACAGCAAGTAGCCAGGATTTGTATTGCTGGTTGAAAAGCTAATTAACATTATATGTTGGTAAACTATTTGGTCAAACTGTCACATGGTAAAATTTAGAAGTCAGACCAAGTAATCATTAAGCGTATAGCTTAATGATTTTTTCTTACCAAAAAATGTACAATTTTAAATTTTATCTGGCTCCCTCTCATTGCATGGAGCAACATGGAGGTCAGAAGATGGTAGCTCTCCTGGGTTGGAAGTTGAGCTAGAAGGAATTTGACTATGCTAAGAACATTTCTCCACTCATGGGTCCCCATCACATTTAAGCAAGAGTTTATGGATTTGAGGTTTGCAAGTCTGCAAATGCCAACCCAAGCAAGTGAAATTGTTGACTCCTATTTTGTGCCAGCTCAGATAGTGGGTGCTCTGGCACACGCGGCTGAGGATCTAATCTGAGATGGGATGAAGAGGGTTTCTGATAGCCTCAAAGGAGTCACCAATAAGGTTCCAGGCAAGATATGGGCAGAGAAGAGGGAATGAGAAAAAGTATAGTCTTCATATTTGAAATTATAGCCATAGAAGCTCCTTGGTGGCATATGTTGATGGAACTGGCTAGAAACAAATCGTGTGAGGCTACTACTTTCCTGAGGAAAGTGGACTGTAGGCATTGTAAGATGCCATGCACCTCAAATTTGTATTTGTTTTCATGGTCACATCCACACCAGCGTCTTTATCATGCCCTAACCCTGTGACTGCCTGGAGGACCAGGCAGTGCACCAAGGAGGACAGGTTGACTGCAGGAATGTTTACCAAGTCTCTAGGAGAAGGCACATATAAATTTGAATAGTCAATTATAATTGTCCAGTATCTTTTTTTATTACCCCTATTGTTTCTAAAAACTATCATTTCTGGAAACAATCACAATGAAAAAAGTCTAGAGAGTCACAGGCTCCAGCTGGAACGTGAACTCAGTTATTAACTGTGTGACTTTGGGCAAGTCATTTAACCTTTCCATGCTTTAATTTCCTCACTTGGAAAGTGGGAGTAATATTTTCAATCTGGTATGTACCATGTTGTTATTTAAATGAGCTAACTGAAATAAAACATTAGTCTACTGCCTTCAGCATATTATAGACCCAATAAATGTTGTCTAATAATTATTGTTAGCTATTAGCCAGTAGGGGTTCACAGAAGACAGAATCTCTAAGAAGGCTAAGTATCATGTTCTACCAAAGGGAATATATCTGTTTCTCGAAAGAAGCAGACTTTTATTTTTTTTAAAGAACTTTAATTAAAGCAGATTGAAAAAAATACGACTGCATGCTTTACACTTAACAAGTCTAGAGTTAAGTGTTCTTCACTCAACAAATACATGCTATTCTAGCATCCCTCTGTGTATATGGTGGTGGGGGGGGGGACTCGGTGAGAGGAAATAGAAACTAAAAACACAAGGACCATGAAGACTTGAATTAATTTGAAAAGATGTATATTTTCTTTTTCATATTTCCCAGAGCATCTAGCCTGTTTACAGAAAGCCACTCTGGATGACATTTGATCCTTGCTACTTTTCCTGCTTCTCCTTCTTTACTGGTCAGACTCTGCCTTTTCACCTGATCTCAGAACCTTTTTTTTTTTTTTAAACCTTTCTATTACTTAAACACTGATGTCTCTTAGACCTTCAGTTATCTATGGTCTATGAATTTCTTCTGGATGATTTCAGCACCCAGATCTTTACTGCTTAAACACTAATGAACATTTTTCCCTCAAGATTCTCATCTCTATTCTGGACTCCTGACCCCTATTTGGTGCAGCTTACAATAAGGATAGTGTATGTCTCTACATTGGATTTTAGACACCTCAAACTCATCACGACAAATTCAAACTCAACTCTGCTATCTGCATTCCATCTTCTAGTTTTCAGTCACCTATCTTGGTGAACCATATGCCTTTCTAGCATATCTTCCAAGGTAACCCAGGAACTTGATTTGACATACCTGTATGGTATGTCTTCCTCATCTTCTCTTTAAGTGAGCACTACAAATTGTATCACTCATATTTGCTGGGTATACTTTAATGTCTCCATTAAGTAGAGCAACATGCTCTAGATTAGAGGAACAGTTTCACACAATGGTTCAGACCATTGGTTTGTTAATCACATAGTCTGGGCTTTGTAAAGGGTTTATCACTGCCTCTAGGACCTTGGACAAATTATTTAACACCTTTGTGCCTTGAGGATCAAACAAGCTAGTACATGCAATGCTTGTGGCACAAAAGTAAATGCTTAAAAACTATTAGGTACTGTTTTTATTATAATTAACAAATTAAGTGTTATTTAGTAGTTCTGTTGTAGCATTTATTTAATTAATGTGTGTTTGGGAACCAGTAACAAAAATCACACCAGAAAACAAGCATCTAGTCCTATTAGGCATGGAATGATTACAGACATTAGACAAATCTTTTTAATCACTAATCATAAATGGAGATTAATAACCCTTTTCCTACCTACATAGCCAAGCTTTTGTAATATCATGTGATAATATGCAAGCTGAAATAGAAAAGGCACTGACAATGAAAGGAAAAAAAAGCTCATTATTATTATTATCTATTTGATAGATGTGTTACTGGACTCCTGTGTATGACACAACATCGAGGCAGGAAAATGTACCAAGGTTAAAGTATGATAGCTTTCCAGTTTCTGAGGGAAAAATGCAGTCATACAAAGGAAGGATATAAAGTAGGCAGAATGATCAGATTATTTCTCTTTACTATGGTAGGAGGAAAATGGGGTGTCAAATCAGCTGAAAATACACTTATCTTTAAACCACTGATCCAAATTTCCCATTGACCCAATGTTGTATGGGAGATTAACCACACGATATCCAACCTTTACAAAGTCTAAATATAAATATAGTACACTTAAAAAAACAACAAAAGCACTGTTTGACTAGGTAGCTATTGTTCTACTAGATATCTCTGACAATAAAATTTATTCATTCTCTTGAGTCTATAAGTAGCAATAGAAAGAAGGGAAGAGAATTTTATTGGTTCAGAAAGAAATCTGACTAAGATAAAATGTAAAGAAGACTTTAGAGACATCTAAAATAACAATCTAGTTAAAGGTATTAGACATCTTTAGAGAAAGCCAGAAAAGATTTTTGAGGGGATTATTTTGCCTAGCTTATTTTAAAGGTGCTTTTATTTAGTGAATATCAACACATCAGGAAAAGCATTTGGGAAACAGAACTCAATTATCTGATCCTTGCTGAATCCTCTTTATTTTGAGGCAAGTTCTTTTCTTACATTCTGGCAAACATTGCTACTTATGTTTTTAAGCTATTAGGAATAAAACTAGCTGGATAGGCTGAATAAAATACAAATGAAACATAACTTGTCTTTTCTCAGGTTATGTTCCAGTAAGAAGAGTAATGATAAGAACCCTAGCTTAGGATGGTAATGTAAAAACATTGTGTTTTGCAGAGATTGGACAGGTAGGTCATTAAAGTGAGCTGGACTATAGGAGTTAACTCCAGGACTTACACAAATCATCCTGCCTAAGCAAGCCCAGTATCATGCCCTGGTGCTCCTTGGCTGAATGAGCATGTAGGGAGAGATCAGAGTATGAAACTTTCTCTGCAAGGCTGACACTCCCCTCTACCAATTGTCCTCCAATTCCTCCTCCCAGCCTTTTACCTTCTACTCTGTATCCTCATTAATTATGCTACAAGTAGTGACATTTTACTGGGCACAACTAGATATGGTAAAATTACAGTGTTTAGAGGATTAACATTCTATAAATGACTCAGAAGAACACAGAACATTGATAAGTAGTGCCAGCAAATTTTTAAAATCATTTTTATTGTTATTTTGTTTTGCTTTGTGATACAGTAGGGTCTTCCTCTGTTCCCCAAGCTTGTCTCAAATTCATGGATCCAAGAGATCCTCTTGCCTTAGTTTCCTAAATAGCGAGGGCTATAGGCACTCACCACTACAGCTGGATTTTAAATGGCAAGTTTGGAAATAAGATAATATCATGATATTACACATCAATAGAAAGATGTAACTTGCAGGTAAAAACAAGACCATCTTTTAACTCATTCAAAATATACTGGCTTGGAGGGAAGGTGTTGACTAACTATGCTCTGAATCATCATAAACCAAAAGCTGGTGGACTTACATAAAGATAATACATTTAAACAAATAGGTCTTTCAATACAGAACCATATTTTCATTTCTTAAAATATATCTATCATTAGGGCATTTGTACGTATTTCTTTCACACTTTAATGTGTGAATTTGAGGACTCAGATTCTTTTACTTAGCAGTGAAACATATACATGGAAGGACTTACATATTGATATATGTGAAAGTATGTTTATGTATGACTAATACAGGCTGGGAATGAACACATAAAATCAGTGCTACTCAAAAGGGGGAGTACACAGCATCCATGTACAGGGACACAAGGTGAGAAGCCTAATTATCCTTCACCATAGCTAAGATATGGAACCAACCCAGATGCCCCTCAGTAGATGAATGGATCAGGAAAATGTGGTATATACACACAATGGAATTCTATGCCTCCATCAGAAAGAGTGACACCACCCCATTTGTTAGGAAATGGAAAGACTTGAAACAAATTATATTAAGTGAAGTAAGCCAGGCCCAAAGAAACATAGGTCCCATGGTTTCCTTATCTGCAATAACTAGTGTATGTCTAGGACAAGTAGAAAAGGTCAAAATCTATGTCCATATGACCATATAAGATGATGCTAAGCGAAATGAACCCCAAGATAGGGACACAAGAGGTTTTATCTTTCTTGCTGTTGTTTTTAATGTATTTACAATGTACTATGTGATTTTTTTGTTTCTTTTGTATGTTATTCCCCCATGCTATAACCCCTGTTTACACTGTATTTGATTCCAGTGCCCTGCATCTTGTATTTATATTTTTCTAATTTGGGGAGGGGAAGGGAAATAACAAAATGCTGAAAGAAGGATACAGGATGACCCATTGTAACAATGAGATGTACAAGACACTATGTTGAAAAAGTACTTCACAACTTTGTGGCGGGGTGGGGGGAGCTGGGGAGGTGGGAGGGAAAGGAATGGTAGGGGAAAAACAAAGGAGGTAACACTGCTCAATAGGAAATGGACTCATTACCTTGTTCATGCAAACTGTAACCCCTCTGTACAGTATCTTTACAATAAAAACATATATAAATAAAAAACTTATCATACAAAAAAAGCCATAATGAGGTAGAAAATTCCTTAAAATTGGGGACTGAGCATTCAAATTGTATGCCTTTGAAAATCCCAGAAATAAATATATTAAAAACCAGTGGAATCAGTAATGTGACAATTGATATAGGAAGTAAAGATGTATGAGGTATCTACTAAAAAAACAAAAAACTAGGTTTTTGTCTAAAATCAGAACCACACATCTTGCTTTGTTCTACTTAGCTTCCTTCCATGTTCCTACAAATCTCATTATGTACTTCTAGAAATCATCTTATTCATTGAAATAAAAACATCAAATTCCTAAGTGTTCAACTGGATTAATAAATCTGAATAGAATAATTTAAGTCACATGATGGTCTGCTCATAATCAGATGTTTTAAATTAGTATACTCAGTAATTCAGACACTCTTTTCTGCAAAGGTTGCATGAT
This sequence comes from Dipodomys ordii, assembly GCF_000151885.1. Lineage (NCBI taxonomy): Eukaryota > Metazoa > Chordata > Mammalia > Rodentia > Heteromyidae > Dipodomys > Dipodomys ordii. Next base: position 363,817 of record NW_012267346.1, read on the forward strand.
TTAATAAATTCCCATATGGCTCAACATGTGCCAACATTACTAGGTTATCTCCAATCCAGCTGCTTTTAGGGAAAGCGCTGCCAACTTCCAAACAACTGAAGAGAATAATGAATCAGCTTCAAGTTGGCTCACATGTAAACTCCATTGCTACCAGAGAAAACAGGGACCATTCTCAACTGTAAAGAAAATTAATTGAAAAGATTTCAACCCCACTGTTTGAGAAACAGTTCCACAAACACTACTGAATTTGTAATAAAAGCCCACAGCTCCAGGTACCCACCTATAGCTCGGATCTCAGTCTTAAATGTTGTTAAGTTCTTATAAATATTGGCTTTTTGAGGAAACAGATTCGGAAATGTTTGATCTCTCAATCACAACATTGTGCTTCCAGAAGCCTCACATGGCTGGGGGAGCCAAAAACAGACAAGGGAAAAGAGGGGCTCTTTTGTGTTAAAGGTTCAATATGAACAGGTTATGAAGACTTTAGAGGAAATGGGGTGCAAACAAGAAGAGACACATTCACACAAAATTAAAATTAAAAAACGCTGCTGGTAATTGTTGTTCCTGCCCCCCCCCCGAAATAAAACAAGCAAAAAGGAGAAAGCACCAACTATAACATTTATTCTCAGGGTTGTTTTGTGAACAAAAAACAATCCTTCTGTTGGGCACAAGCCAGGACAACATGACAGTGTTAGGCTCTTTAAAAATGAAGATGGAGTACTGAATTTAAATAAATGTGGGACCAGTTGTCCAGACTAGTGGTAATCAGTAACATAACATTCAAACATTCAACATAAAAATCCACATTTTTATTCTTGGCCAGTTAGTTCTATTCAAGATCCAAGACTATCAGAGATGGTAGAGATGTGTTATTACTCTGTTGACTACTTTGAAAGCTGCATATACTCAATGAGTATAATTATGAAGACTTAGAATAAATCTACTTTCTATTCACTGATTTACATATCTGAATAATTAGCTGTATTTCTATGGGTATACCCTAACATGTCTTTATTCTTGGTGGTTAGGGTAATCAAGAAATGCCTAGAGGTAGAAAAAGTTTTAAAGACATGTTAAAGAAAGATGAGAAGGCAAATGTAAAAAGAAGAAACAGATTACAAAACAATTGTGTGTGGTCAGGGTAAGCGAATAATTAAAGGTGGAAATTAAAGGTGGAAATTGCTTACAATTTATATAAAGCAGTCATATCTATGTAGTATTTTTACATGACAGAAAGGAATATTATTATAAAAAAGAAGATCAAAATAAGAAATTATATGTGAATGAAGAAACGTAACAGAAGCAACAATATTATGGAAAGTAGGAGGCACCATGCCACAAATATGCCAAGATAAATGATATATTCCCAGGTAGGTAGACTCTGCCATAGACTTGGACTTGAGAAAGGTGGGTGTGACCTTGCCCGGCACCTCCACTTCCTGCCCTGGCTAATCACAGAAGGCATTCCATGTTTAGTGATGATGAGAAGTAGAATTTTGAAGAACATAATTATGGGCTGCAAGTGTTTTCTGTGGAAACAAAATTACCATTCATGTCCGTGATTGTGTAAATATGCCTTAATTTTGGTCAACAGTGATTTGAACTTTAAAAAGTACAATCCTCGGGCCTTTCTGTAAATCACAGGCATTCAAGTAAATACGGGGATTAGTGTGCAAAAGCAAAGACATTCCAGAAACTCTGAAAAGTGTCAGTTGGTAGAAAATTATCGACTTCGCAGTGACATCGTGTGGCTTCTACCTCCATGACAAAACCAACTCACAACTTCAAAAAGCCACATAAAAGGAGACTTAACGCTGAGCAACGCTGAAGCAGTGTTCCTCTCGCGCGTCAGGTATAAAAATAATCACAATTCACGTTAGCTCTGAAAGACTGGCAAGCTTCCACAAATGAACGGTGTGATGGGCGCAGAGGGAAGCGGGATCTAAAGCAGGCGGAAGGAGAAACCACATCAAGGGTCCCCAAGGAAATGGAAAGGCTTTGAAAGCTCCCAAAGTCCTGCTTCCCCCTGGTACCTTTAATTGTGAGTCTGCCATAATGCATTGTTGCCACAAGTTTTAAAAGAAAAGAAAGGTTGTTCTCTTAAGTACTAACAGACGACTTACTTCTCCTTCAGAAAATCCACCACTCTTTTGAAGTCCGCCACGCAGTACTCCCTCTTCATATCCATGAGCACGCTGTCAGAGGCAGACTGGACCGGGATGTGCAGGAAGGCATACACTCTGGGGTGATTAAGGATTTTCGCCATTTCCTTCAAGAAGTAGAAAGAGAAGACATTAATCATTTTAACAGTGCAGGGAATGGTTTACTTCAGCACTTCACTGTTGAAAACAGACCAATCATCAAGGCTGTTGAGAGCATGGGTAGGTGATACTCTTATGATGATGTGTGAGATTCTGTGTTTAGAGGACTCTACAGAAGTATTTCCTCTAGCTCACTGCATCTCTCACATGACAAAGACATGGAATCCAGTAATGTTTCAGAAGTCAAAAGATTTTTGAGTACCTAAAAATAAATGGCATATTTTTGCATTGCAGTTTTCTATTCTGCATTTCAACATCACCCAGAAAGAGCTATAGTTAAAACAGTTGAAACCTCATAGAGTTTGAAATAGAGTTTGAATAGAGTTTGAAATGAAGATTAATTCAACACATTTTTTTCTTAATATTGAAAGGAAAACCCCACAGCTCATTTATTTTTTTGTTTTTTTTTCCCCCCCAATACTAGAGTTTGAACTCAGGACCTGTGTTTGTTAGGCAGGTACTCTACCACTTGAGTCATGACCTGCCACCGCCCATTTTTCTTCTTAAATTATTTATCAAATAGGGTTTCACTTTTCTTTTTGTAGGGACTACACTTGGACTGTGATTCTCTGACCTATACCTCCCCTCCCCCCAGGGCGTGAGAATACAGTATAAACCAAACCTCTACATCCGGTTCACATTCTGAGATAGTGTCTGACCATCTTTTGTCCTGGACTGGCTTGGAACTGTGATCCTTCCCATCTCATTTTTGAGATTACATGCTTGAGCCACTTTTTTCTTATTTCATTTGGTTACTGGTCCATGAGTACTTATTATGTAAAAGACACAGGCCAGCCAATGAAGGCACACCAGGTCTCTGTATTTACAACACAGAGCTCAAAGACAAGAAAGAGAGGAGGAAGCAGAAGAGCCTATGTTTGCCAAGTTAGAGACAGCAAATGAGTGTAGGACAAATTCTGAGTATTAGTGTTGTAAAATTCCTCTGAGGAGACAAAGTGGATGCAGACTGAGTGGTGGAGGACAATCTGTGGTTTAAAAAAATTGCAAACAAGAAAATTGATTTAGTCTTTCTTTGTTACATGTTATCAGGTCATCAATGAAAGGACAGGAGCAAAGAGAAGAGAGGGAAGGAAAGATAGAGATAAAATGGGGGAGGGGTAAGTACATATGCAGAGCCCAAGACTGACAACACTGGAAAGTAAAAAAAAGCTGCTATTGAATCATTTGATTCAAAATACTATTTAGTTTCAAAATACTATATTTTCACATATTATCTCATTAATAATATTGTGGAAGATTTTATTGAGTCAAAGAGCCAGCTAGTTCCATATAGCTACCCTGGTTATTCAGGAGTCAGTCCTGTAGATAAGATCAACCTTGCCCTTTGATTCTCCATTTTCTATCAAAATAAACCTAGTCACAGTTATCTCTCTATATTGTCTCTTAGGAAGAGGCAAGACTTAATAGCTTTAGATGGCTTTCAACATACATATGGTGTTGAGAAAAGGTTATTTTAACATATAACACACTTTGTGAACTAGAAATTCTCTCTCAGTCTCTGTACCTGGGTTCTCATTTCTAAAGTAGAGACTGTGAGAATCAGACCCTTAGAGTTTCCTGGGCAATCGTGAAAATAAGCTGAAATGATCCAATATGTGTTTCTGTAGTAAGCACTCATTGCACAAAGTATAAATCACTTAATGGTTGTGTTCTTTAGATTAACAGGTGCTCCTCTGGGAGTGACTTGTGGGAACTCCTTTGGCTTTGTGGAATCTAAATTGAAAAGGGCTCATTGTGTGACTGGAGCAGGGCAGAGCAGTTTCCCGAGGCAGGGTTCAGGAAGCCATGGGTTGTAACCAGCAGCATGCAGCTCTGCCCATCACCAAATGCCAATTTGAAAATTACAACTGTAATGACAAGCAAGGGCAACAAATTGTAGTGGCTTTTTTTTCTCTCTCTCTTTTGGTCCTTGGAATAAGCCTTCCCACTCGTCGCTCCCTTTAGCTTTCTGTTAGACTTTGCAACTACATAATGTTAGACATCAAGACAAAAAAAATACGAAGAAACTTGCTCCTCAAGGAAAGTTTATTTCTGCCACGGAAAGAACCATGGTTCAGCATGGATTCCTTCTATCTCCCAATCTCACAGTATTTGTAGTAAGAAAAACTTTTATTGGCTTCACCACCAAAAGCCCTTCTGTGTGATCCCCTCAGCTACCTTTCCCCAGGCCTCCCACATTTACTTAGCTCTATCTGCCAATAGGATAATAATGTGTTTCCAAGAATAAAAGTGCTACCAGGGCTGGAATCCTATTTTATTATTTTCTATGTGCATCTATGAGGCTCCTGTTATGCTGAGTAAACCAGATAATATTTAAGTACAGACACAGAGTAAAACCACAGTAACATTCATTCCAAAGTACCTTTCCTTTGTTTTGGCTTTATGAATTCTTGTTTTTAATCAACACATGGGGAAGCATTGTGAATCCTGGGTGGTTTGGGCTCTGCTCAAGGGGAAGGTTTCTTCCTACAGCTTTGAAAAAACAGAGGTCAGCACTAAGAATGTACTGTTGAGAATATTGCTAACTTACTTAATCTTTAGATTTCTAAAATTCCGTTCATTACTTTTCTAACCATACTAGATATCAGATAGCATTTGCTTGTTTCAAGATGATAGTAGTGAATTTTTTCCATAGGAATTGTTTGGAGCAATGATTACTTTTACTCTATTTTTCTTCTGTCACCCTAATTTTTGAGGGAAATATTTATTACTTTTATAATAGGAAAAAAAATTTAAGAAGCAAGCCTTCCACGTACATGGGAACTTCCACACAAACAGTCTAACTGCAAAATTTTACTAGAATTAGCTAATTTCTCTTTATAGTGAAATTGTAGTAGAGAAAAGAATATGGGTAAATTTCATAAAACTTTCTTTAAAATGTTTCTCTTAAAATCAGAAGAATGAGGGACAAAATGGCAATATGTTAGGGGTTTTGTTCCTATTATTTTCTGTTTTTTGCAATAAAAATATATAACAAAATCAGGTACAGATCTCAGAGACATTAAACAGTCAACCGTCGTCTACAATCTACCTTCAGAATGTCTGCAACTTCCCAAACTCAAACTTCAACACATTAAACATCAACTTTCCATTCCTTCCTTCCCCCCTTCCCCTCCCCCCCCACCCCCACGGCCCTGTAGCCTACATTCTACATTCCTTCTATGAGTTTGATTCAGGCACCTAATCAGTGAGAAATCATACAGTATTTGTTTCTTTCTGTCTGGCTTATTTTACTTAATAGCATGTTTTCAAGGTTCATCCCTATTGCACCAACATTAAGTTGATGTGTATGTATGTGTATGTGTGTGTGTTTGTGTCTGTGTGTACATGCATGCATGTGCATGTCCTGAGGCTTGAACTCAGGGTTTGTGGACTATCTTTGAGCTTCTTTTGCTCAAAGCTAGCGCTCTACTGCTTGGGCCACAGCTCTACTTCTGGCTTTTTCTGTGATTAACTGGAGATAAGAGTCCCATAGACCTTCCTTCCTGAGTGTGGCTTTGAACCATATCTAGGATTAGCTTTTTAAAGGAATAGCCTTTGAGACAGCTCTTCAATTAATGTCAGATTTTGTTCACACTCATTTTCCCAGCTTGCAATTATGCAACATACCTTCCTATCCCATGGATATATACACCTTGTTTATCTTTACTTCTCTATTTTCTTGCTAAGTGCCTACTATGTTATTACTTATAGTCGAACAGATAAATGGTGAAATAACCCCATCTTTCTATATGAGTACCTTTAGTGAGTCCTACACAGAATGGTAAAAAAAAACAGTGTTGTGCCCTTAAAAAATCTATTCCACATTCACTTTCAACACATGTGAAGTCATGTAAACCAACACAGTAAGATACAAATATACTTCAACCTTCACATCAACAACACCATTTATAATAGCATTAAATGAATCACCAGTACCTATGTTTACTCACAAGTTAATGATAAATTTTCATTAACAGCAAGGAAAAATACTGATTCCATGTGTCCCCAATGGAAAGAATGAGGTTATATAAAGAGATTTTAATTTATATTTGATCTATAGTTTAACCATAACAGGAAATGTACTTTCAAACTGGAAAGCATTAACATTTTCAGACTTTGCAGGACACAGGTTGAGGCAAAATGTTTGTTGTAATTATCTTTCACAGAAATGTAAAAGGCCTTCAGTGCTCCTTTACATCGCCACTTCATCTCTTTCTCAGAGCCCAGTAACCAGATTTTATCACAAAGCTAAAAATATATATCTTGATACTCATGACAAAATGCTATCAGTTGTAGATACACATACATCACACATTCATTTCCAACTGATATAAGCATTTTATCTTATTTTAAAATTATTATTCTGTTCTGTTAAGGCCAAGAAATCAATAGTAGGTTCTTGTCCCCTCAATTTAGTTCTTGGACTTTGCACAAATCTATACATATGTTAAAATTCATGAAGCTGAACTCATACCAAAACATTAATTTCACGGTATTAGTTTTAAAATAAAAAAATAATAAATACAAGGCAAACCTAGCCACAAAATCCGTTATGTTCCAAACAATATGAGTATACTTTAAGAAAAGCTATAATCCACTAATAATTACTGTTTTCCCATTTATAAAAAAGAAAAACTAAGGCTACTAAATACTAAAAGAACAAATCAATAGCTGATCAACTTAATGGAAGAAAGGCAGCTCAGTTAAATCAAGCATTCAGCTGAGACAGTTCTACTGGATTTTTTTAAAACATGCTATAAATAATTAAAGAATCCAATGGAAAAACAGATGTCAATGATTTATTTTGAAATATTTACATGATTTATATAGAATCTGATTATCCAAATTGAAGTTTACCTCAGATAACTTTTGTTTTTCTTATGTCTTATGAATTGACATATTTTGGTTTAGTAATTTAACCTAAGGTTGTATATTTTAAAAGATAATAAAGTAACCACTGTGTCATGTTTTCTTCATTTTTAGCCTTAAAGTAAATTTGGGCTAGATGTGCTGGTATACTCCTGTAATACTGTATCTGTTGAGGAATCCAAGTCAAAAAAGATATACTTAATTCTTAACAATCCAGCTGAACAACCTCAGTCTTGCATCAGACAAGACCCAAATATATGTAAAGATGATGGGAAAGGTTTTAGAAAAGAAATGTGACAGAGAACCAGAGTACATGGGATACACAGACCATGGGGAAGACAGCACTTCAGCCTCTCCAGCATCTTGGTTGTTTTCCTTATTACAGAGCTTGGACTTGGGTTAAATAGTAAGAACTGAACAGCTTTCTGATCGGTAGGCGTGTGTGTGTGTGTGTGTGTGTGTTTGAGAGAGAGTGTTTTAGGACTTAAACTCAGGGCGGATGTGCCATTTTTCACAGACCATGGGGAAGACAGCACTTGTGTATGTGTGTGTGTGTGTGTGTGTGTTTGAGAGAGAGTGTTTTAGGACTTAAACTCAGGGCTGATGTGCCATTTTTCACTCAAGTCTAGTGCTCTATCACTTTGAGCCACAGAAGCACTTCCCATTTTCTGGTTGTTAACTAGAGATAAGAATCTTATTACTTTCTTGCCAGGGCTGGCTTTGAACCTCCATCCATACATCTCAGCCTCCTGAGTAGCTAGGTTTACAGGAGTGAGCCACCAGTGTCCATCTTGTGGGCTTCTCTTTCTAGTCCTATTCTTATTTTCTCATTTTTTGTCCAACTCATTTCCTCATTCTTTTGTAGCCCCCTTCTCTCCTGGTGACCAGGAGGCTTTGTTTTATAAGCCTCTTTTGCCATCTGTAAATTTATAGGCAGCAATTCCCTGATTGGCTGCTTTCCTACTAACTCATATCAACACCAGCATTTGAGAGGCAGAGGCAGGAAGATCATGAATTGGAAGTTAGTGTGGGGTACATAATGGGAACCTTTTTAAAATAAGAAAAAAATGTATACAGAAAAGTATGCTTGGGATCAGTTAATGATTTTCTACCTATTCTTTTATTATTAAACCTATCAATATATTGTATTGAAATCATTCTGAAGTGAATTGTTCATCTGATAGACAGACATAGGTTAAACTTATTATATTCCTTAAGAAGAAAATGCACAAAATAATTGGGGCACATTACATAGTGAAAAAAAAGCAGTGATTCCTTTAAAATCTGAGTGATCTTTTTCCTACTATAAAACTAATACATATTTGCATTTAGAAAGTTGAAAAATAGGATACAAAAAACTGATCATTGCTTCAAACAATTATTATAAAAAGAAAATTTCATTACTATCATGTGGAAACAACTAAACTATGAAATTGTATATGATAGTATCCATTGAAATGATTTTCAAAGATCAAAAGATTAAGTTAACAATATTCTCCCCAATACATTATTAGTGTTGAGCTGAGGTCTACTTCTTCAAAAAATGTAGGAAGAAACCTTTCCTATGAGCAGGGCCCAAATCACTGGGGCACTTATACAACAAGGATTCACAATGCTTACATTAGCATAACAGGAGAGACAAATCTGACTATGAAAACAACAAATAAAGGAGAAAAGACACAGAAAGAGGATCAGAAACACAATCTTAAACTCACCCCAGAATAGTTCTTAACACTGGAGCCTCTCTAGTAATATAATGACCAAATGGAACAAAAATAAATGGACGTAAAAGGAAATGAAACTTCACTGTTGGAGAAGAGTATAAAGGATGTAAAGGAAAGTAAAAGGAGAAAATGAAAGATGGGCAATACTCTTCCCTGCCCCAAATTTATTTTAACATAATATTAGTTTTAAAAAAAAATGAACCATGCAATGAACTAGAACCAGGTGGCTCAGGTCTGTAATCCTCCTGCTTGGGAGGCTGAGAGGCAGGGATAGGGTGGACCATGGTGAGATTCCTCCCCCCAACCCTCCTCTACCAATAACAGGATATGGTGGCATGTACCTTATCTTCTTAACTTTGTGGGAATTTTAAGTAGCACAGAATAGACAGGAATTGAAACCCTATATAAAAAATAACGAATAAAACCAAAGGGCTCTACTACCTAGTAAGCCCAAAGCGCAAGTTCAAACCCTGGTAGTGCTTAAAAAAAAAAAAAAAAAAAAAAAGACCATCTTCAATTGAAAGACTCAGCTTCCTTCTCTTGTTTTTCTAACCTTAACCACAGGGTGGGCTCTCTCTGAAGTTCTCCTGCCTGAGTGAAGGAACATTCTTCCAAGGCAATAGCACTGGTGTCTTGGATTCCATCCTAAACTCTCATTAACCAGAGAAATTAATCATCAGAAAAGAGACCAACAGCTACAGTCTTACCATGCCTAGCCAGACTTTTCATCTATTCTGGGGGCTGCTGAGTGGATAATCTGAGACAGCTTTTCTGCCGAAGAAGACCTTTGTCCCCAGTGCAGTTGGATTTCCTCCTTCTCCTAGTCACCGCCTCCGTAACTTTGTGCAGGAAGTCATTATTGGACCCATTCATTTCCCTTAAAAATCATTTACTAAATTTCTTACACTCTCTTAGCCTCTTTTCCTTCTCTACCAAGCAGGGTCTGAAGGCTTCTGAACTCACTGGAATATTGGCTAATCATTCTATAAGGATATCCTGTAGTGAGAAAAGTGGTAAACCATTTTCTCCTGTTAATCTATTACAGTTCATTTCAGCAGGCTGGAGCCCATAAAATGAAATCCTCCAGCAGCAGCAGAAATCACAGCAGCCAACATCCTCAGCCAACATCTCTGTCAGTTTACTTTGTTTTACTGTAACTGAGTACCACACACTGCACAGTTTACAAATAAAGGTTTATTTACCTCAGGGTTCTGACATGTGGCGTGGGACCTTCTTGTTGTATCATCACATGGCCAAGGGCATCACACAGTGAGACAGCACATGTGTACAGACAGAGGGCTTTTATACCAAAGCCACTTCTGCAATAACCCATGAGTCGACCCATGAATGGACTAAGCTGGACTCAACCACCTCCCAAAGGGCCTACCTCTCAAGACTGTTGTATTAGAGACCAAATTTCCACCACCCTTGCCAGGCATATTTAAACCCTAACAACATCCTTCCATTCTATCTGTGTCACATTCATGATCTCCTTTAAAGTTCTGAACAAAACTAGGCTGTACTTTTACTTGACTGAATCTAAGGCTCCGCGAAATCCATTAGCATGCCCACTGCACCATGCTGGAGCTGGTCCCCCAATGTTGCTCCAGGAAAAGGGACACAAAAAAGCATTGTTCCAGTGGAATAATCTATAGCGCTTCCTGAAAAATTATCTGATTTTCATGAAGGGGTTAATAATAATCATTCTGGGAAGTGGGGAAGAATGAACATTGGAAAGCATTCCTTCCCAAACAATACATATTTTCTTTGACATACTAAGTTACATCTTAATAAATAAGCCCCTCTGAGATTGGAAATACCTGACATGAAGTAAAACTTCACTTAACAATGCGCCAAATACTATGGCTTAAAAACATGGTACACTCTTATCAGTTAGTTACAATGGACATTGTGTGACTATGAGCTGGTCTTTTACTCAGCCTCCTGAGTAAGCTTGAATATGTATATGAATATATATGTGTATATATATATGAATATAAATATTGAATAAATTTATTGACTATATGAGAGAGAATTTTATAAATACTTGAATATATAAAATATTTATATGAATATATTTATATCAAGTATATACATATCAATAGGAACTTGATATATATATACAATATATATTGGAATATATATATATATATTCCAAGGGAATCCTAATCTTATAATTTGCAGATTTTTCTTTATCATCACTTCAGCACTTTCTGTTACTATAACAAAATACCAGTCTCATAGTAAAATGTGTTATAAGGACATATTAGTAATAAATTTTAATTACCTGAATAGATAACTGAATAAATATGGGTAAGGGTTAAGGAGATACAATGTACTATGTTTATTGTATTAATAATTTAGGTGGGCATGGTAACTCACACCTGAAATCCTAGTTACTTGGGAGGCAGAGATAATTGGGAAATTGTGATTGGAGCCAGCCTGGGTATACGTTCATGAGAACCTATCTGAAGCAATGGTTGGGCACAGTGGCACACCAGCCATCCCAGCAATAAAGGGAAGCACAAGAAGGAGGATAGCAGCCCAGGCACCAGGTGAGACCCTACCACACACCCATCCAAAACACAAAAGGCACTACGCAAGTCAGACAAACTGCTTAGCAAGCGGGAAGCCCTGAGTTCAAACCCCAGTACTACCAAGAATAAATAAAAATAAATTCCTCTGTATTAGATGAGAAAAAGTTCACTTCCAAATAATCTACTCAAGCTTAAATGTTCCAAAAGTTAGCTATTGAGAATATAAAACAGAGTTATTAATAAAAAAGAAAGCTGGTAAAGCCAAGTCTAACAGAATGTGCAATATAACACAACAAATGGGGTAGATGGTGAAGTATGATGAGAGGCGCCCCTAATTATTTCTTTCCCTCCTCTGGTCACAGGCGGGCTGGTATCCACTTCTGCAGAGGCAGAAGGGTGGATTCTGCCTCTGCAGTCAGTGCAGAGGTTCCAGGGGTGCACTAGTGCAATCATCTTTCCTGGCTAGTTTTCTGTAGGTTTAGATGACCGTTTTTCACAAGTTTCCAACTAATCACTGCATAGAATTAATTCATCAATGGGCACAGTTAACCAAAGGAAATTCTGGAAACTATTTAGAAAGGGTAGAAGAGTTTCCTGAAGACATGGTATCAAGAAGTAGAATAGATATCAGATGAAGAAGCTGATACCAAATACAGAGTATACACTGAGTATTCAGCACTCTGAAACATACTCAACTGAGAGAAATGAAGAAAGAGAAATCCAACTCCTTAGAAGTCTGTTCATGACATATGCTAAAAGACTCACCACAATGGAGAACAAATGGACTAGTCCTATCTGGATGTCTGATTTTAATTTCACTTCAATAGAACCATTCAGATGATTGCTCCTAATCCTCATTATATATAAGAAGTTCAAAAACGAACTAAAGATTTCCTTGCCTAAGCATTATAGGCCTTCATCCTCAGTTATCCAGTTTCAAAGTCTCTACATTTGTCAATGAGTGTCTGTAGCTAGCCATCCTCACAGGCCTGCTGTGGTTCCTGGGAAGACTGAAGACTATCCAGGCCACACTGAGTCCTTAGACTTGGGGTAGCTCCGAGGGAAGCAAAAGAGCAGGTGAAGATTGAATAATTGTTACAGTTGAACTGAAGGAACATGCTGTTTTGATGAATATCTACTAGTAATCATTTACCGAGACAATTCAGTCCAAAAGCAATGGTTCTTTAAAAAAGTACTTCAACCTTTCTGGTCACTTCAATGTTTTAATAAGTTATACAGGCATTTTGATAGAGAACAATGGTAAGCAATGATGAACAGAAGATATTTAAGCTTAAAAATATTCTATATTGAACAGATCTGCGTTCCTAGGAAAAAAGACAGGATGGTGGAAATCTTTCTGTTTCTCATGTTTGACAAAATACATTTAAATAAATAATATAGTAATTTTACTTTAAATTCTATAATTAAAATATGCCAGAGAGTAAATATACACTGAAAAACTTCAATGTCAACCTGAATATGGAGTAGGGGACACATTATCTAAAAAATACTGGAGGTAATAAAAGGAAACATCATCATCATGCACTGGTCCACAAAACAGCTCAAGGTCCTTAACTAGTGCTAGAGTAGGACCCAGATTATTCCACATTCTCCTTCATTGCTGGCTTTCTGAAACAGTGCCCTACCCACCATTCAGTGTACACCAGCCCATATTCCTATTGCCCCAGATCTGCCATCTTACCTCCAAGTCAGCCCTGCTATAAAATTCCCTCTGCTAACAATCGGTTCTTCCCAGTTTCCCAATACAACTAAGAAATTTAGAGCACTTCATCTTTTCTAGGCAGTCACTACTCTTCACATTATTAACTGTTTAGCATCCCTTCCCAATAAACATTTGCCACATTATATAAAAATGACTATTTTTTGGGGGGAGGGGTCCAGTCTTGGGGCCTGAACTCTGGGCCTTGGCGCTGTCCCTCAGCATTCCAGCTCAAGGCTAGTGCTCTACCACTTGGGCCACAGCGCCACTTCGGGCATTTTTTTTTTTGTTTATGTGGTGCTGAGGAATCGAGCCCAGGGCCTCATGCATGCAAGGCAAGCGCTGTACCACTGAGCCATCTTCCCAGCCCCCAAAATGACAAATTTTTATTGATGAAATGAACATCAGAATAACTTTGCTGAAAGTCAATGTATTTATATGAAGCAAGCTACAAATTCATTAGTTAGACCCACCCATGATTTTATTTCAGCTAAGGACTTGTCATGTTTCTACCACCAGATAAACTTCAACATTATAACATTCATACTTAAATTTCTGCATTTAAAACTGGAGATTATTCTATTACTTTTATGTAAGAAATTTATTGGCCTGTAGTCTTAGCTACTTGGGAAACTAAATTGGGAGGATTATAGCTCCAGGCCATCTTAGGTAGCAAAGATTGAAAAATTACATCTCAACCCATAGAAATCGGGGCATCATGGCATGAGTCTGCTATCAGCTCCAGCAGGAAGCATAAACAGAAGGACCTTGGTATAGGCCCATATAGACAAAAGCAATGCTGTAAGAGTAAACAAGACGTAGATCACTGAATATGATAAATGAGTGGTAGAGGATACAGCTCAAGTACAATTTCAGTGTTTAATTCATCTGTAACCCAGGGTATCAAATGAACTCTGAAATATCTATAAGGCTAGCATCTATTTCCTGTTTATATATCCACAAACTATGTGGCATTGCCTAATATAGTTATACATTTCCACGGTAAGAAAAATTGTAACACTAGGCCCTTTGGGTCTCAATTTGGATGTAGTAAAGGAATCAAATTTTGAAATGACAAGAATGTGAAAGAAAGTGTCTACCTTCGGCAGTAATGGAAACAGCTGATGGCCTTCCACCCCCGACATCCCCATACCCCTGTGCAGCACCTACTAATCACTCCAAAAAACCCCACGACTTGGGTGGCTCTGAATCACAGTACATTTGAAGAGGATCTGAGGAGCCACATACTGGCTGACTCTGTTTCAAGCTGACTTTGCAAAACCAGTTCAAAGTTGAACCTTTCCAAGGGCTTGTGTAGAATGCTTTTGACGATTCCCAGTAGGCGGGAGCCGAGGAGCCACATCTGTGACACATTACAAAACCAAAGAGGCTGCTCGTCAAGGTTTTAGTATTTTATTTAAAAAAAAAAAAACAACAACATGCAATTTTGGTTTAGTAAGGTCTGTATCATCGTGGCGCTTTTCAGAGTTTAGGCGGAATACCATGAGTGTGAATCTGTAACTACTTATCTCCTCTCTGGACTCAATGAGATTTACTAAAGCAGATTAGTGATTTATTACAGAGCTAAAACATGCTAGTTAGCATGAGGAAACTGGAAAGAACATAAGACCAAACTCCCACCCATCACTTGCTTACTCCAAGTCACACAGCTAAATAGTGCTAGAACTATAGTTAAAACCTGTCTTTGGATTTTCAGAACAATGGCCTCTTAAATACAGTTTGCACCTTTATGTTGTAAATTTAGCTAACTGTATCCACATCTTCTAATAGAATATATGATCCAGTTATTCAATCTGCCATCACATATCTAACCTAGCAAACTCTATGTTCTGAATTGTTTTATATATATATAATATATATATATATTATATATATATATAGAGAGAGAGAGAAAGACAGGCAGTAATGGGGGTTGCTATGAAGGCAGTAAATCACCTGAGTCCTATCTTCAGACTGTGCCTTAGGCATTTTTGAGCTAAGTGTCTCAATTCATGCCTGGGCTGAGATCTGTGTACTTGTGCTTCCTCATGTTGCCAGGGGTGTGAAGGGTGGGCCACTCTGTCCAGCCATTGTTTCTCCATAACTGGTATAATAGGCACATGCCCCCATGTCCACACATAGGTTGAGATGGAGTCTTGAACTTTTATGTCTGTTCTGGCCTGCAGTCATGATCCTCCATCTCTACCTACCAGGTAGCTAGAATTATAGGCTTAAGTTATTGCACCTGGTACACAAGAGCTTTGTTCCTTACTGTTCTTGTTATATTACAATGAAAGTTAAAAGGAGAAAACAAGGAAGACAATAAGGAGAGGAAGGAGGTAGTGGGTGAAAGGCAAGAAGTTGTTGTCCAGTTGTTATGAGTGACCTGGATGGATTCATTCATTTATTCCCACTCAAGTAGCAGATTTCAACTGCAGAAAGCTTTTCTTGCTTTGTGCTACAGATACTTTTATAAAAAAAAAAAGGAAGAATAAATGTTATTACCTAATGATGAATGCCTTTTCAATAAAAATTCTAATTCAGTAAAAAAAATAAAACTGATACAGACAGTGGGATATTATTTAGTATTGAAAAGAAATGAATTACAAATCATTAAAAAAAAAAGTCATGGGAAACTTTAAGTGATGTTCCTAAATCAAAGAAGCTAGTCTGAACAGGATAAATAGGATTCTAATGATACAATGTTCTAGAAAAGGCTCTGTCCTGAAGCTATGGAGACAGTTAAGTCAGGAGTTAGGGAGAAAGCAAGTCTGAGTAGGCAGAGCAGAGGCGTTTTCAGTAGTGAGTCTGTTTTCTAATGATACCATACTGTCACATACAACAAATGTGTATCATAATACATTTCCTGAAACTCAGTGCATATGTAACAGCTAGACTAAACCCCAATGTAAGCAGGAAACAATTTGACAAATTGTTATAAAGTATAATCCCAGATCCAGCCCTTTAAGAACAAGTCAAAAAAGGAATTAAATATTCTTATTTGGGTAAAACAACCTTAAAAAAATTCTTACGGTTGTTATTTTACCTTGGGAAGCATTTATTATAGCTATGCTTGGCAAATGTTTTAAATGTTAACTGAAGATCCATAGAATTTACTGCCACTTTTCTTTTTTAAACTAACCAGGACCCACTGTAAATGGTGACTAAGTCACAAGGGCTATTTTAAAACTGATAATCACAAAGACTTGTTGCTTTAAAAAAGCACTTTGTATTTCAGAAAAAAAACAAACTGCCCCAATGTTCTTGAGTAAATGATATTCATGCAGTGGCTTATGCATTTAAACAATGTACATACAAAATATAAGCAGTACACAATAAACTCAGACAGGAGGAAAGCTCACAGTAGAATCGTATCTAGTTAGCACCTGGAGATGGAGTAAATTACATGGTAGCTGTTGGGATCATAGTTAGCTGGCTGCAGAGAAATGATCCCAAGTAAAAAAAGGACATTTTTAACTTGCCTCTCAATTCATCGTAATTATAAGCAAATTTATTTTGGGGCCCACTCAGGCATGTAATATATGTATTTTAATGTATTACTAAAAGTAGCCTTCTAGTTTTGAAGCCATAATCTGAATACCATATTTCTAAGATCCCCTTGATTGTAAGCCACACAATAAATTCAGTAACAGCTTTTCAAGGAGAAAACAAACAAACAATTCCAGAAACATTAGCTTATTAATATTACAGACTAACTGTATAACATAATCTGATTTCTCAATTATTAACGTGAGCCTGAGAATAAGAAAAAGCACTGACTGAATACCAAACATTAACCACTATTACAACAGGAAAAAAAAGCAATACGAAGTTTATTTCCCCTAATCAATGTGAAGTTTTGGCAGAGACTTTTGTACCTGCTAATATCATGAGGCCTGTTGTTGTTTTTAATGTACTATGTGATTTCTTTTTTCTTTTGTGTTTTCCCTATAGTTTATCACCTGTTGTCACTATATGTGATTTTGGCACCCTGGGTATTGTATATACCTTTATCTGAATTAGGGAAGGGAAGAGAACAACAAAATGGTGAGACAAAGGACAAAGGGGGAACCAATGCACCAATGTAACAGCATATTGTCATAAGACAGTATGTTGGAAATGATCTGTACAACTGGGGACATTGAGGATGAGGGAAGGTGCAAGAAAAATGAGGGAGTGGGTAACAAGTTTGACAAGAAATGTACTCACGACCTTTACTTATGTAACTGTAACCCCTTGGTACATCACCTTGACAATAAAAATTTTAAAAATAAAAGACATGTACACTGAAGGTAGCAGGCCCTAGGGCAGTTTTGGGCCATCTATCTGTGGACTGTGTAATTTGCAATAGTACTATGCAAACATACTCTTCTTTTTTCTAAAATTTACATCTTAAAATTATCTCCCAAAGGTGTGTGTAAAAAGCTTGGACATACCCAGGAAAGGGTATAAACTTCATAAAGTAGGGAACCTGGTGGGTGATCTGTGAGGTCAGTAGGGCATGCCTTCTCTCTTACATCAAGTGGTTTTATTTTACCATACATTGCCATCAGGATGTGCTACCACATCATAGGCCTAAATGCAACCACTCATAGACAGCCAAATTAAACCCTGACTCTTTTGTAAGTGAATTCATTTCAGGTACTTGCTATAGTAACAGACAACTAAGACAATCCTATTCAGTAGATTTTCCCTAACTAATAATAAAAATACATTATAATAGAGACTTAAATGCAAATATATTCTACACAGCTATGTGTCCTCTATAGTAATTTCTTTATAGTTACTATTTATGTTGTTTCTGGACACTTTGCCATAAGGGGGTACCCAGAGAGATTGAGCAGCTGAGCACAGTGTGCTTGAGCAGTGGTGCACTGCTAGTTCTGCTTACAGTGACTGCTATGTGGGTCAACAACCCTGCAAAGATCTCAGAAAGTCTCAGGTTTCCTTCTCATTGGCCGGCACTGCTTGCTCCCTCACAGGGTAGTTCCTCTGTTCCTATAGCGACTCCAAACTTTATTAGTCATGGCATTTCCAATGAGAAAATACATTAAAAAGTGGCAATACCTGCTCCACAAGATACTTTATACATACAAAAAATTGAGAGCAAGGTATAGTTGCAGATGGGTTGTGTTAAGGTAAAAATTACAAAATACGTACATAACACTGATAGTTAAAAAAAACTATTAGCAGCCTCTAAGTGATGTGGAAGGCTCTAGATGGTTTTGCATATATTATGCTGCTCTACCAATGCTACTCTACTACTGGCTAGATAAAGGTTCTAAGTTATATAAAATCTTAAATTGATTAGGCATTCCACCAAGCATTAATGATACTTTATCTACTGTTCTTTACACATGGTAACAGCTAAAATTCTCCAGTTAATATTTGAGAACATCCTATCTACAGAAATGTGACAATCTGTCTCAGGATCTACACAAATTAGTAACAAATATGGCCCTTATGTCAAACCATCAACACCACCAAGTTCCATGTTGTCACTTTTTCTTTTTTGAGTTCTGAAATGTAGCAGCCTTGCTAAAGAGAAGGCCATGAGATATGCAATGCTGAGGAATGATAGATTAACTTAAGGATAAGTAACCTGTGTTCAGTAGTTATACCTAAAATGGGCTATACCTAAAACAGAGGGTAAGGTAGGCCATGAGCACAGAACAGGAAGGAGTAGAGATAGAATACTGCTTATTTTGCTTTCCTCTTCAAACATTTTTCAAGAAATCTGAAGGACTTGGGAAATAAGAAACAGGTAAGTTTTTACAGATAAAATGGAGACGGTAAAAAGGAAGAGTGGTTGGTGCCTTGGGAAACATTACAGTCTTGGGGAGCCCAGCGGGTAACTGCCAGAGGGGTAGGCCCGAGGACTCGAGGCTTAGCCACCAAAACAACCAGTCATCTCTTCAGGGAACAAGAAGTCTGTTTGCAGAACAATCAGTCCTTGAACAATACAAAGGTCTTTGTGATGTGGTTTTCTGTGAATTTCATTTTTATACTGTAAATTTACAGCACGAAAAGTACTTACAAGTGAGGAGGGCCATACTATACAAAAGAAATATATTGGAGCAAGACTTAAACAGGTACTTAAGTTACCTTTTCTGAAAAGCATAGACTGCTTAGTTGCTTCTAGGAATTAACTACAAGCAGGAGAAGAGCTTGACCTCTCTACCTCTATTTTATATGTGTCTTTGCTCTAAGGTGTTCTTTTTACAGTCACTTCGCAGTCACCTTGGAGTACAGGAGGGACAGAATTTATTAGGAAGTGACTTAAAGGAAGGGGACAGCAGAATTCCTGCTCAGGGCATACAGCCCACCAGACAACAATAACCAAAATCCACTCATCAAAATGGCTTTCCTCATCTGATGATACCTACAAGAATTGCTCTAGAACTCTTCTGAGCCCACATGTACTCCCTCCTCCTTCACTGCTTAGTCTTTTTAACCCTAAAGCTCATGTCTGTACCCTGAAGATGGCTGAAGATGGGTGCAACTGTTCATTTGGTGTGCTGGGGTCAATGACTCGACCTGTCATGTGGAAGCCTGAGAATTTAGGTCTGAGGCCTTAAATTCTAGTTTCAGGCTCAAGCCAGAGAAAGGAGCCCCTATGCTCACTACAGAAAAAGAAGGCTCTGTGTTCATGGGCTCTTTGACACAAGATTATACAAATCTGATACACAATGTCAAAGCAAGTGTTGAGATGGTATGTCATACCAAATACTAGATAATGAGGTGATATAACAGTTCTCTGACAGGAAAAGAAATTCACTTTAAAGTCCAAAGATACTTCCAATAAAATGAGTTAGGGAATTCCAAAGGCTCAAAATTCAAGACCAAGGACCTACCTCATTCAGCTAAATCTGTTCAAAATGCTGTTCCCTTTTCAGAAAGACTCAGATATAGAAAGACTAACTGATCATGATTCAACTAACTTGCCAGATTAGAGACAAAATTGATTCAGATTCAAATCTTCTATTTCTGTGAATACTTCATATAATAATAATCTATCCAGTTGAAAAAGATCATAAAATAAAGCCATCATAAAGATATAACAAACATGTTGGTAATAAAATTGAGGCTCATTAAAATCTGTATTTAATTGCATGGTAGTAAAAAAAATGTACTGAAATCACAAAATGGCTTTTAATTTGGGAAATTGAATATCCCCAAAATATCAATGCTTTCCAGCACTTCATTATAAATTCTGTAGCTTACAGCTATGACTTTCAAATTTTGTATCTCTTTAATTTAGTAAAGTAGCATCGAAAAGCAAATGCCTTCTTTCTGATTAACAAATGTGTAATGGTTGCATGTTCACAACTTTGCAGAATCATGCAGATGACAGAATATGGCACAGTGAAGATGAAGCCATTTTTTAAAAATAACACTGCTTTTAACTCTAGACCAACATCCGCTTCTACTACAGGAAACATGGCAATTATAATATCTAACATTGTCTCTTAGAAGATGAATAAAAATATTTAATATGGTTTTTAATAAAAGTAATCATTAAACAGAGAAACAAAACAAGTAACTGTCATTAGTATGGATATTATTTCTGGTATGGTATCCAGAGCTGTATGTATGTACATTTTAGGCTATAAATCTTTGGTTTCTGTGATGGAGGCTCAATTAATAGTGATTTTTGTTGACAATAACCCACTAACAACAGAAGTTCATACTCCAAAGCTTTGTGAGGGCAGATGGCCTCATGAGTGTTGGATGACAGCTTTGACATGGACTACAAAATTTAAGCAAGAAAACTGATTTTATTTCACATACAAATGGCTTGACAGATTAAAGAGGTAACCCATTTCCAGGAATAAATATTTACTAGTGTCAGCAGGATGGGTGGCAGAAAGACTTTTAAAGTCCTCTCTTCATAAATACAATGAGGGAACTATCAAAAATTACCAGAAACAACAACTTTCAGAGAACTCCGGAAATCAGCAACGACTTGTAGAAATCTGAGGAGTCTATTCAAAATAAATCATAATAATGTCTCCTTGATTCCATGGTACACTTGATAACTAGGAAAGAGCCGTCCGTCTGTCAGCCAATGAAGGGAACACAATAAGGCTGGAGCTCCTTCAAAGCTCTAGTCTCGGAAAAATATCCCTATTTGATTTATCAATAAAAAGATTCTTGTGGTATAGTTGCTTACTAATGTTACCTGGCTATCACTTAGTTAAAACAAGGGCATTTGTTAAAAATTATACATTTTAATAATTTAGTATCATGGCTACCAGTGTCTATGAATAACAGCTGGGCCAAACAATAAGCAAAGCAAAAAGCCTAAAAGAAAAGAAACAGGGAATGTTATATTCATGAGGAATTTTGAAAAGGAATAGCATCCTGTGAATACAGAAAACCATGTTCACACTGTGCACATGATCAGTGTGAAGAAGACCTGCAGAAGGTACTCAGCTCCAACCTTTGTCTAAATCTCAGACTCTATATAATCAGGAAGTGAAGGCAAAGGCAGAGTTACAGTACCTGACTAAGCACTGAAGGAAGTTCTATCACCCAATTTAGGGCCCTTGTACAAAATCTAAGCAAACTGTTGACTCCAGATACTTAAGAAAATTCTCTGTCCAATCATACCTGAACACTAACTTAACTGGGTGGAGAATTCATTGGTCATATGACAAAAGTTATTTCAGAAAAGTAAAAAATAAAATTAAATGATAAATCAAAACAATAACAAGCCCAGGGGAGGGAGAAGAATCTGATTTCCAAATCTGTTCTTATACTTTATTGCCAACTTGCATATTTTAGCAATAACAACAAAAATCATCCACATAAAGATGAAAATAGGCCTACACAAAGGGGAAAAAGGCAGTCCACTGAAATTGTATGTGAGAGAAAGCCTTACTGACAAAGACTTTAAATCAGCATTTTAAATATACTCAAAGAACTGAAGAAAAACTGGTTGTAAAGTACTAAAGACTTTGCAAAGTAATGAAGAGTGACTAAGAATATCACCAAAGAGATAGGAATTTTTTAAAAAGAACCAGAGGACATTCTTGCATGAAGTGTACAAGAACTGCTGAAATAAGTCACCCCTATTCAGTAGGTGATTTGAACAGGCACAAGAGAGTCAGTCTGTAAACTCAAAGACAATTCAGTTAAGATTATTTGGCTTGAGGTACAAATTTGTTTAAAAAAGAAAAAACAACACATTTTTTTCAAGCTAAAGTTTCACTTTATGCCCCAGCCTGGACTGTGATTCTCCCATTAGTGCTTCCTGAGCCACTAGGTATCTACATATTACAGGAGCCTTACACATTCTATGTAGGATAGAGCCAAAAATATTTCACTTAGCTAACATATAAACTGTTAGACAAAGGGTAAGTAGGAAGAGCAGCAAGAAAGGCAACTTGTCATAAGGGATCTGTAATAAGATTAACAGTTCGTATTTCAAAAGAAATCACAGAGAACAAACATCAGTAGATGACATAAAATGATGTAAGACAAAGACTGTGAACCAAGATTTCTATATCTAGACAAGCTATTCATCAAAGAAGAAGAAGAAATTAAGACATTCCTATATAAACGAAACTGAGAACATCCATTCTCAGCAGGCCTGCCTTACAAGTAACACTAAACCCAGACCTTTAGAGATGAAAGTACACTGGTCTAATCTACATAAAGAAATAAAAGCCACCAATAACAGTAACTGCATGATTAATCATAGAAGACAGCATAAATTTGGCTTTTGTTTGCAACTCTAGTTTTTAACTTAATCTGATTTAAAAGACAACTGTGTAAAGCACTAATTATAAATCTGTGTGGATGGACACAGACTGTCTAAAATTGAAATGTTTATGCCAGTAAACACACAAAGAAGGAAGAAAGAGATTTATATACTAGCAATGTTGTTATATACTGTTAATTTTATTTAATTACTATTTTTAATTAAGTTGATATTAATTCAAACTAGATTTATAAATTAAGATATGTATTGTAATAAAACAATTTAAAAACACTTAAAAATACAAATACACACACACATACACACACAAAGAAACAAGGGAAAGAAAGTCACACTAAAAAATATCTACTTGCCACAGGAGTGTATAATGTGTTGAAGTATGTCCCCAGAGAGTATATGTTGAAGTCCTAAGCCCCCAGTGCTGTCAATCTGACCTTATTTCAAATAGGGGCTTTGCAAATGTAATCAAGTCATAGTGAATGAAAGTGGGATCTGATTCAAGAGCTAGCATATAAGAAGAGGACATGCAGACAGAGATATAGAGAGAAAAAGCCATGCAAAGACTAAGATGGAGACTGGGCAACGTCTACAATAAAGAAATGTCCACAAACTCCAGCTAACATCCGAAGTTAGGAGAGGGACTGAAAGGACTTTCTCAGAGTCTTTAAAAAGACTGGTCCTGTCAATATCTTTGAGTTTCGATTTTCAGCATCCAGAACTATGAGAGACTTAGATTATGTTATTAGTATACCTATTTTGTGCTACTTTGCTACAGTAGTTGAACTAAAATAAAGGCAGTAGTGGAGAAATAGAAAAAGTAACAAATTATGTGGGTGCTGGTGGCTCATGCGTGTAATCTTAGATACCTTAGGAGGCTGAGATCTGAGGACTGAGGTTCAAAGTAGCCCAGGCAGGAAAGTCCTTGAAACTGTTATCTCCAATTAACTATCAAAAAGCTGGAAGTGGAAGTGTGGCTCAAGTGAGAAAAAAAGCTTACAGACAACGCCAGGTCCTAAGAACAAGTCCCAGGACTGTAACCAAAAATTTAAAACAATAAATTAGCAGGATCTTGTTGAAGTGGGAAAACTGAGACAAACAACTAAAAGATTAAAGTGTGAAATTTTAATGGACAAGGATATAGACTGATATTTCATATAACACTGCAAGACAAAAAGGGATAAATGCTTGTTTTTAAGATATCATGAAGCTTTTTAACATGTATCCATGATAATTTCTTCTTTATTGCCAAACATTAAGAGACGGATGTATCCAGAACATTTTCCTCTGAAGCAAAAAACATTATATGTATCAAAATTTCCACAGTGATTTTTAAAAAGTCCCACTAACACATGCTATCAAAAAGAACAATAGACATTTCCCTCCTCAAACTAAGGCCCATTTGGAAAACTTTCAACACTGCTCTAAACAATCAGTTTGGTTTTCTCTGGTCCAAAAGGTACAAACTCGCATGATGATATAATTTATTCCATGTAGCCAGTGCTCACCATAATCTAGTCCACGTAGACTGTCCTCACTGTAGTCTATTTGATAGTTTTGCTATAACACATGCAGAAAAAAAAGTTCTTGGTTATTGGTGGTGATCATATAATTAAAACCCCTAATGTTTCCAACATAGCACACATTCATTACTTACAATAAAGAATAAATAAAAAATAATGAATAATTTTGTTGACACCTTAAAATTTGAAAGCTTGACAGGTTCATATGAATTATTTCTGTGACACAGAAAGGATGATGTGGGAGAAAAGATATGAAATAGACCTAAACACAACAGCCAATTTAGGATTCCAAAAGCTAACAAAAGGGGGCTAAGGAAATGAGCTTTGCTGACAGCCATGCAGAATGTCCTCCTCTACTACTCCATGAACCATTAAGCTCATTGCCACACTGTCTGTTTTACACCATGAATCACCTGAAAATTCCATTATACCTGGTATAAAATATGAGGATTTCATATTGAGTGCTGCATTAGCAAGTGGCTCAGGTAGCCTTCCAGAGGCTATCAGCGCAAAGAAATCAATAGAGAAAAGATCTTAGGAGAAAAATGTATAAAGCAAGGTGTATTGGTTGTCTTCTGTATTAGTCATTCTCTGTGCTGGGGAGTGCAAAGTCAGTGGCAGCTTTTCTCAATGGCTTGGATGTAAATGAATTCCTAAATTAATGAGGAAGATAAATCTCACAAAGGGTACATTGTGGAGCTTGAGCTACACTAATTTTTACAGATGACATGGAAGCATTCTCAGCTACTCCCTTGAAATAAAATATTCAAAGGACTGGCAAAGTAAAGTGATTCTTAAGATGCAAATTAAGCCATGTCCACATTTAATGCCCTCCTACCTACATAAATGGAAATACACAGTAAGATACTAGAAGATCAAACAGATATATGTGTGCGCCATAACTGAGATATGTAAATTCCCATTTTATATGTATGCTATAATGAAATAGGTCTATTATCTATCTATCCATCTATCTATCACCTATCTGTTTATCTTTAAAAGTACTATGTTTTATTAAAAGGTATAACCACTAAGACATGGCTCCAGATATTTGACTATGACATAGATTTCTTTATAAAGATTTGCTAAGGTAAGTATAAGGCTGTATTTCCAGCACCTGGAAGACTGAGCCAGGATTTCAAGTCTAAAGCCAGCCTGTACTACACAAGGAAACTATCTCAAACAGAATGGATTAGCTAAGGCTTTTCCCATTCCACGTGACACACATTTTATTGCTATGTTCTTCTTTTCCTCTCAGCATTCACATCCCCCTATATTTCATGAGTAAGTATTCAATAAGTTAGCCTAACGGTAAGAAAAACACAGTCACAATAATAATGGTTGAGAATTTAAGTTTATAAAATGTGGAAGAAAGCAACCAAAAATGACTTGGCTATCTGTATCCCCAAATTGGGTCTGGACACCAGTGCATAGATGGTAACTAAGAAACTGGAACTGAAAATTACAGTGCAGTCCACAGAGCAGGCCTTTCTACACAAAATATTCATGTCCATAAAACAATTTTTAGGCCGAGCATTTCCCATTGTGCTCCTCAGGAAGACAGACATCTAATACTTTTGACACAAGAAGTATTCATCCTTGTCAAAGTCGATTATTTGCATGTATGAAAATAACATAAAATGTATTGAAATTGTTTTAGGAAACAGGAAAGGAATAACAGAGTGATACAGGGGATAAGATTGATTGGAATATATGATATACACATGGGGAAATGTCACAATAAAATCCAACCCGTATAAAAATATATGCTAATAAAAAAGTTACGAATATTCACCCACAAAACAGCACAATTACCCCTGGAAATATATCATGGCTATTAAGCATAAAATACATCAACAACCAGAATAATGTGTTCTGAGATCAAGTCTATTTATGAGTTCGTCTCTATTCTGAGCCAGTCCTTCAGATTCAAGCGGTAATGAAGCTAAATTAGTTAGCCTTAATATTTAAACTGATGTTCAGAAATAGGAAGCAATATATGATGCGCATGTTTCTGCGGGTTGCTTTGTTGAAAGAAAACTCAACCTACTTGGATAGGGTTAGAATTATGAGCTACGGTGAGGACAAAGGAACCAAAGCATCATAATAACAGAGGCTGAGACAAAAGTATGGGCAGAGAAGCATATTAGTAGAAGGGTGTGACTGAAGTTTTGAAGATACTGAGACCCAAAGTAAACTGGGAAGTTGGTGGGTTACAGTGTTGGGCAAGGTCTACCATCTTGCTTTGGGGGCAAAGGCATTTCAATTCAGTCTTTCATTACAAGTAGTCCAATTGTTCAGAAGCTATTCAAAATTTCCAGATTAACACATATTTTAGTTTCCACATTGACGGATTTCACTGATCTCTTAACATTTACTCATGGATATCATGTATATTAGTTATTTTTTGTTGATGTGACAAAATATCTGAGAGAAACAATCTAAAGAAGGAGAGACTTCATGGTAACAATGAATCAGTCCTTGGTCCACTGAGCCCAGGTATTTGGGCAGAACATTACGGCAGTGAGAACTATGATGGAGGACAACTGTTTGCTTGGTGGAAGTCAGGAAGCAGAGTGGCCTGGGATTCAGCAGAACCTTCAACGTTCCACCCCAGTGACCTACTTTCTCTAGTGAGGTCCCATTTCAGTTCCTAAAGTTTAAAAAAATTTCCCAAATGGCACCACCAGCTGGGCATTCAACACATAAGCTTGTGGGCACATTTTATATCCTAACCACAGCAAAGGATGAGAATGAAACAGAGCCGATTATTATAACCAGTAAGGAAGTGGGGCCAGTAGTCAGATCATACCACACACTGACAAGTCACAAAAGCTATGTGGATAACGGAAATGAAGAATACTTCTTTTTTATCATCTTGCTCAAAATATATCATCTAGCATGTCCTCTTATTCACCAATAACTAGATATGATTCTATAACAGTATAGAATGTATTTTCATAGTTTTCTATTATTCTGGGAAGTGTAAATGCTTAGGAAAATAATAAAAATTTCACTAATGAGCTCAATTTGAAAATTCTGTATTGCTTTGAGGAAAAATAAGCACAGCAAGTATTGAGTTTGCTATGATTCTGAAACGATGAAGCTTTCATTTTTAAAAAAAAGTCTGCCAAGACAAACATTAATGTTCATAAATTACCATGAAACAAAAGTCCTTGACAGGTGTCTTTCACCAGATAGATACCTTCACTCTGGTAAATGCACAACTGGAAGGACATTTTACTAGAAATAATCACACATAAAGAGTAGCAGGAAGCTAATTGCTATCATGATTAAGAGTTCCAGACCAAAAACCAGATGAAATATTTAAATATCATTCTTTGTGAGTAATCTCTTGATGACAAAAAACATAACCTAGATTAAATGCAAGTCTTAAATCTATATATTTAAATTCGTGGCAAATACTAATGTGACTATTGGTGCGAATATTTTCTGTCAAAATTTTATCAAGTTTATATAAATATATATATATGTATGTATGTAGCTTAATTTATGATGAGTATATGATTAGTTCTTCATAATAATCAATTGCACTCTAGATTCTACTTGACCTTTTTGGGGCAATTTTGAGACACACAGGCTTCTTAAAGAGAGATATCGGTTACATTAAATTATTCACAATAGAGGAAACATCAGAAATAGCTCAATACCATAGATACTTCCCATTTTTCTTCCTGTTCAACAGCTTTAATATATTTTCCTGCCAGCCAATCCAGAAAACTAATGACAAGACAAATTGTTTGAGTTTAAATTTTCCTCCTTGGCTATCTATTGCTGCCTTCTCTAGTGGAGATTATAAATAATGGTAAAGGTATAGATAGGAAGAAGAAAGAACTTAAGGTCTTAGAAAATCTACAACTTCAATACTCATACAAGGAACCAATGTACTCTACACATTGGCCTAAGGATATGATTGCAAGTTATTTTAGCAAGTGAAATAAGATGCATCTCCAAGTTTCCCCATTGTCAAGTACATCTTCACAAAAGTATGACCTATAAGTGAGAAACATACATGCTAATCAATCCCAAATGCTTCTGAAACGTGGTGCTCAAGGCAGATAGGAAGCAGCTTCAACACCAAAGACATGTAGCCAAGGAACAGCTAATAAGCTAACCTCAGAGCTACATTACTTAATATACATTTATTAAGTGTGTATTAGCACAGGCACTGAAAGCAAAAGAAAAATAAGGCAACTTTATGGATTGGAATCGGAGTGTTTTCCACAAGCCCATGGGATGAAAACTTGATCCCCATCTGGTGGTATTATTTTAAGATGTGCAAGTAGCTTTAAGAGGTGGGGTCTACTTGGAGGAAGTACAGGTCTCTGGGGCCTTCGGTCTTGCCTAAACTCCTTCCAGCTAATGTGAACTTCTCTGTCACTCCCTTCTAGCCAGGATGGACTGAAACCTCTGAAATAATGAGCCAAAATACACCCTTCCTCCTTTAACTTGTTTATGTCTGCAACTTTGTCGTAGTTACAAAAATGCTAAGTGGCAGAAGTAGGGAGTAGGGCTATTGCTATGACTATCTGAAAACACATCTCAGAAATTTTCCGAATTAATGGGAGAGGAATTTGAGAATGCCTGGAGACACAGGCTAGAGAATCCTGAGAAGGCTGTAAATGAAGCACAGTCAGGGTTATGGCACTCAAAAGAGTAGAGGAGCTAACAGGAATGTGGACAGTGAAGTGGGTTTCGGATGGAACTGAACTAGAGGCCATTAACTTTACAGTCCAGCAATAAACTCGTCTATATTTTGTCTATGCCTCGAGACTCTGAGGGAGGCTAAATTTAAAGAAGATGGCCTAATTAATCTTGTGCAAGGGACTTCAAGGCAGCATAACACTCAAGCTATGGCATGATGGCTGCTGGCTGCTTTAATCAAAGTTATAGTGAAATCTATGAGCAAAGAGCAGAGGGGAAAGGCTTAGAAAACTTGGGATTTTGCATAGAAAAAAAATGCTCATAAAAATGTAGGGCCAAGAACAGTGTGGCTGCCAAAAAAGGTAATTAAAAAGAAGCCAAGCCAGGTGCCAGGGGCTCATGCCTGAAATCCTAGTTACTCAGGAGGCTGAGATTTGAGGACTGTGAATTGAAGCCAGCCAGGGCAGGAATCCATGAGACTCATCTCTAAAAACCAACAAGAAGCAGAAAGAGGAGGATAAAGTGCCACAGGATAAAGTGCCAGCCTTGAGCAAAACAGCTAAGGGGCAGTGCCTAGGCCCAAGTTCAAGCCCCAGCAATAGTACACATACACACAAAGAAGTAGGTGGCAATGGGACAATAAGAAAGATATCTTGAGAGCATCTCAGGAATTTGGTGGATTCTATTCACTGTAGGCTCATTTGAAAGAGTTCTGAAATCCCTGTTGGTACAGGGCCACCTAGTATAGTGGTGTTTCTTTACAATCAGCTATCCAAGTTCTCAAGGCCTGGATATTGCTTGAATTAGCAGCAGACCTTGGTGTTGTCCATTTAATACTGATTGCATGCATACAGAATGTGAGAGTTATGGGCTTTGAAGGCTTCCACACAGATTTGAAAGAAATTTCTGGGAGCCCAGGCAGTGTATGATGGGGTCAGGATGGCTGCACGCACCCCCTGAAAAGGAAGTGCTGAAACCCATGGGGGTGAAGCTAACAGAGGCAACAGAGACCCTGGAAAGTTAGAGAGGCCTAGAATATGGAATGTCTGGTGAGGAGAGCTGCAAGCAAAAGCAAAGCCAGATTAAGAGATAGGTCATGTAGGATGAAATTGACGGAACAAGAAGGGACAGGCCTAAGTCCTTTAGAGTGAATCTCATAGCATGAGTTTGGAATGCTGGAAATGGAGCTACAGGATTGAATGTTTGCATGCTGGGTATCCATCTTGCTTTGGTTCCATCTTTCCTTGCTAGTCTACTCTTTCCTTTGGGATTAACAATATTTATTCTATACCATTGTGTCTTAAAAGTATGTACCTTTTTTTTTTCTTACATGAGCACAGAGCTGAGTTTGTCTTGAGCCTCACAAGAGATTTTGAACATTGACTTTCAAACCATGTTGGAAATCTAAAGACTATTGGAACTCTTAAGAAAGACACTCTGCATTTTTCATTCTGAGATGACCATGAGTGCTGGGACACCAGGGCAAAGTGTTAGGGTAAGATCTGGAATTTCCCCCACATATCATGTGTTGAAGACATGGTCCCCATCTTGTGGCAGTCTTGGAAGGTGCTGGAGGTAGGGACTAGATCTCTACTTTCTCTGCATCCTGGCCACCATTCTGTTGTTCTGCATCCCCATGCCCTCCTTCTACTAATGGACTGAAACTGTGAGCCAAAATATAACTGAGTAGCTTCTGTCAGTGAAGAAAAATCTAACAAAAACAACATAGAACACTTAGGGAGACTGGATTCACACATAATCAGGAGGCTCTCAGAGGAGTGTGGAGAAAAACCTGTAGTGGTAAGAGTGTGGGAAGGGCTCATGAAGACCCAACAGAACAGGAGAAAGCACTTGAAGGTCAGAAGAAACTAGAAACCAGGTCAGTGGCAAATGAGCTACGTGGCTTGGCTAGTTATACAACCTTTCTACTATCTGGCTTTTCAATCAATACAATGAAGGTAATAATATTTATAAAACTAGCTTGTTTTAAGAAGGAAAAAGATCAAATGTGGAAAGCAATCCATCTGGCCTCTTATAAATACTAAGCACCTAACAAATCATACTGATTTATTATCAATTACCATTATTATCATCAGAATTCTTTTTTATATTATTTATTCATTCATGGAAAAAAGTTACCAGTGATTTCTGATGCCTGACTGGCAGTACTTAATGTGTCTCCATGACTGAGCTTGATGTACTTTGTTCCTGTGTATTCTTTTCATTCTGAATTAATAACTTGGCTATGGATTGTCTGGAGGAGAAACTAAACACTGTAGTTACAATACAGATCAAATTTATAAAATGTTTGGCTTTCTATTAGGTCAGTTTACTCAAGAGAAACATGTCAGTGTTTTTATGCAAATATTACCAACAGGATCGTAAACCCAGGGAAAATACTTATTTGTAACTAGAGAGGCAATATTTTAGTCAAGACACATAGTAGGAAATATCAGTGAATCTGATTAAGACATCATATGAAATGAGAATAAGATAAAAAGAATTCAAGATTATGAAAGTGATTTATATATATATATATATATATATATTATATGCAAGCATCATATGGAAATAGAATAAAAAGGCATCTTAAAGATCCTTAACATAAGACTAGTGTTTCTATAAGCACATGTGAATCTAATATAGAATATCACATATATACACAGTGATGCTTTGATTCCTTATATTTATGTTTGAGATATCTCTATGAGGAATACCATCATTAAATCATATATGTGGGGTATGTGTATAAAATGCAAGACTAAGTTATAAACAGGGATTGCAGATATTTTCAAATGACATTTTACACTTGGTTGTCTGCTACTAATAGTTATTCCTTTAATCCAGCATGCTTTCATTTGTTCAATATCTCCTATAAAAAGTGGATGCCAGGCATTGATACAATTTAGAAGTGTATTCTATGTCAAGTACAATATGCATTGTCTATTACTATGAGCTCTAAATGCATTCTCAAATGACCTTCTTTTTACTCACTATGATTTTAAATAATAGGATAGAAACTTTGAAGTTTTTCTTTAAATAATTTTCCCCTTAAACTCTTCCCCAAAAAAGTTGGTAAAGGGTCTTTAAAAAAATCTTGAGAGTCAGGTGAATGTGAAGTGATCAGAATGAAGGAAGAGGAAAACAGCCCAGTGAAGTGCTCTGTAATTAAACTGTGCTGTGTGAAGCATGTCCTAGAAACACAAGAAGGCTGAGTCCTACCAATAAAATGCTCAAGAAATCCTCACTCAGAGGGTATTAACACTCACAGTAGTTATTTCAAGAGTGGGTTCCTTTTATCCTTTCAGTTAAGAAAATCCTACCACCTCCAGTCACTGTTATTTTTTTCCTGTTTTTTTTTTTTTTATCTTCTGTCTCTCCTACTTCTTTTTCTTTTCTTATTGGGACCCTTTTTTAGCACCCTTCAAATAAATCAAGTAATTTCTGTAGAGTGGCCCTAAGCCTATTGAGAGGAAAATGAGGATGGATGATGTAGTGCTGGACAAAGAACTGAGATCACCAGATTTGAGCTTCCTTCCCTAAGGCCATTTTGGTCCCTGGAAGCCAGGTAAGCCAGCTGGAGCTCATTATCATCTTCTCTACTACATAGAATGTGTTTGTGGGCCACTGCCCATTCTGGAATCTGTACCCTGAGGAGGATAAGAGGAACCACAAAGGTATAAAAAAAAATCCTCTCAAAGTGGAGAAAGCTGACAAGGTCGTACTTTCATATTGTGTGGATCTTCTGTTCATGTATACTGTATTGTTTCCTCTGTTTTGTTTTGTTTTCTTTTTTTAATAACCATCCCACTTGTGGTAGCCTGAATCACCCCCCCTGCTTATAAAACACAGATAAATCAGTGGCTTTCTATGGGGAAAACCCTGCCAATTCCCACTTATTCCGTCAGCTTTTGCTACCTCTTCTGGCCAGAAGTGGTAAGATTTCTGAGATTTATTTTATGAAGAAAGCTTTTCCTTATTTATTCTTTCATAGTCATTTAGTGAGCACTACAGGATGGGGATGTGAATCACAGACAGAAATGACAAAGTGCTTGCCTCAATAAAGTGACAGTGAAGGAAAGAAGGTCAACATTATACATGTATCGTATTTTAAAGCAAGGGTTTGAAAAAATATGTGACCATCAGAACTTGTTGTCACTTGAAACTGGAGAGGTAGCTTAGTGGCAGAGTAGTTGCACAGACTGCACTAGCATTGTAAAAGAAAGAAAGAAACAAAACAAGCAAAACTACTTGTCATCTATGATCTATGAACTAAGTACATGTGATTTTCCTGGCAAACTATTAGCTCATATTTAGCATCTTCTTATGACTTTCTAAACTGTCTGCCATTACTTTAGATGGTGAGCAGTAGGATTTACTATGAATTTAGTATTTGCTGGTGCACTCTTGTAATCAATTAAAATGATGAATTTAATCCAATTCAGCTGGCCATCTTAAAGTTGTTCATGATATTTTTCCCTTGTGCTTTCTGACAATAACAACTATGGGTACTGTATGTGATCCCAGATCTTTTTTTTTTTTTTTAATCTAAAGAAACTGAAAATATTTTTTTTGGGGGGGAGAGTAGCATTTCCCTTTCTACCAAAGACACAAGTAGTGCATTGCTGGGTGTTCATGATGTATACTGTGCTTCACATTTACTATACACTTAACAGAGTACTGAGATCCTAGCCTATTTTTTTTTAAACAAAGAATCACTTGCTTTTTCAAGTGATAAGTCAAAGTGTAAAGTAAAAGTTGATATGCTTCTGACTGTAAATCATAATTAGCCTACACTATCTTAACATGTAAATCACACACCCATACTAGAAAACTCTAGCTAGGAACATGTAAATTACAAGATTGAAATTACAAAATTTCTTCACTATATATTTATAATTATCAAGTCTATTATCAATTCTGTTTAAAGCAGCTCTAAAACATGTTGTTGATATTAGGATGATAAGTAACAAAAACCTTGTAGAGTCTTGATACCAAATCAAAAGAAGTATTTTTAAAATATTTAGGTATTCATTTACATTTAAACATTATATTTCAGCAACTATAATTGCTTTCAGTTTGTTGGAACATTGTTTTTCTAAATGAGCTTACTGCAAAGAACATACCTGATTGAAAACAAGAGATTTGTTTCTATACTTAAAGATGACTTTCTAAAATACTTAGATCACATCTCTAGTAATGTAAGTCTAAGATAACTGCTTTTCAAATAATAAAGATGGATCCTAGCATGCTCTTTTTCATGGAAATGTCTGTGGTATTTGTCATCAGCCATCAGTTCCTTGGATATGTGTCCATTTTTTAATAGGTTGACAAGGGGAAATATTCTGGTTCATGGATATAAAACTGAAACCCGAGAGAGAAGCTTCACCTGTCTTTGTTTCTAGAGATCACAGATGAACCAGTAGAAGTGTACTAAGCTCCATACTCCTTTGATTCCACCTTGATCCTGAGTTCCTCCAGACATAGGGATGAAATTGAAAATCATCCTCAAATTTGAGGCTTAATATCCATGCTGCTGGGCATAAAGGAGAGCAGATAATAGCTCTCAAGCAGGCTAGGGCTCAACTTGAAGGAAATGGGTGAAATTTATACATTGGGAACTGGAAGGATAACAAAGCTACAAAGAATCATAATAAGAGCTGAGGGGCAGTGGCTCACTCCTGTAAGCTAGCTACTCAAGAGGCTGAGAGCTCAGGATCCCACCAGGCCAGGCAGAAAAGTCCATTTAACTACCAAAAGACCAGAAGTGGAGGTGTGGGTCAAATGGCAAAGCATCAGCCTCTAGTTTACAAAAAAAGCTAAAAGACAGAGCCCAGGCCATGAGTTCAAGTACCAGCATTAAAAAAAGAAAAGAAACATAAATAAAGTGGCAACTATTAAAAATTTTAAACATTAAACAGTAATAAGGATATAATGAAGCAAAAACAAATCACATACTTTGTCAGAGAAGGGAGTTTAAAGTCTCAATTGACTCCTGGTCTCCTGGTATTGTGAGACTACAAACAAGTATACCACATGGTCTGTGTCACCATGAGAATGTGTGTTTTACTTACCTCCAGATGCTCTAAAATATAGGGTGGATTTGTCATGCCAAGCCTGAGCATCGCTCCTTCAGGAATCACTTCCACCAGCTTCCATAGGAGTGTGGGGAGGTCAGTGCCAATATCTCTGCCATAGGCCCCCGTGTCTTCACTGGTCAACCAGATCTCACAAACACCCTCTGTGAATCAAAGAAGATAATTAACAGAGAGATGGTAGAGCTGTTTCCTTCATCATTACAGCTGCTCACTCATTTTAATGCAGTGTTTTTCAACATTATTATGCAGGAAGTCTGGGCATTCAATTGCGAAGAAAAAGCAACATATCCCAAGGTGGTAGGGGATTATTAAATTCATTTTATGAACACTAGAGAGTTACAACAATGCTGAAAATGATCCGTGTGTTCTATGAAATGATTCACATTCACAGCCAATCAGTTTAACCTTGCTTCCTTCAGGAACATTCCAAGGCTGAACCTTCATTCCCATCTCAAGAGAACATCTATTTTAGCCACAAACAGGCTGGTCATCCCACATAACAGGGATAGTCAACAGTTAGCTCACTGTATCCATCTGCCACCAACCTAAGATGAAAATGTTAAGTGAAGTTAAAGATTAACTTACAAATTATTCATTACAGAGAATCCATGTTTCTCCTCCCCCACCCTCCCAAGTAGGTAGGTGTTCTAATCTGTTTTCTTTATTCATAGTGCTTGTTTTATTGCTGTGTTCTAAAGAGTTAGATGCCACATTAAGTGTTTGTGTTGGAAACCTGTTTACTGACAGCTCCAATCCTATGTCCTATCAACCAGGATTTAGAAAGCTGTACTTATATTTTTGTTGTTATAAAGAATCCCATCTTCAAGTATGATAGCTGGCAATAACATCCTTCCAAAGAATCAGGTGGAAATAGTTTTAGATCACTTAGTGCCATTTAAAATGAATTAAACAGAATGGGCTCTAAGAGTGATGAAGGTTTTTCTAGTCCACATCAGAACACTTCCAAACCCATATTCAATTAAAGGATTAGCTTGTTCTAAAAGGCCAAGTGATTTGCAAGGGTAAAACAAACAATAAATAAGCCTGTGAAATTTGTTCATGCTCAAGTGATTTGTTGCTTTTGAAGAACCTCAACACACATGGCACACGAACTAAGATTTCAGCCTGGACCACAGTGTTTCTAGAAAGTGTCTTCAAATTATCATTTTAAATTGTCTTTAGTTGGCAAAAGGGTTTCAAAAATACATTTAACTCTTCCTAACCAAGACAACAAATAAAATGCATGGCTTTTACACAAATGTGAACTTAGAATTCACAGAATTTTTTTAAAAGCAAAAACAAAAGAGCTTTAGTATACTGCACAGCTTAGAGGTAATATCTGTCAATGATCTCCCATTAAAATAAAAAAGATATATACTTCATCAAAAATTCATGTAACCCATATAAAAATGTTTCCATTTTCTGAGGCAGGCACAGCCCCACGTACACCATCACAACGTGGAAAATACAAGGATAATAATATTCAAGAGGCAGAGGCAGCAGGATTGCTGTTCAGGGCCAGACTGGGCTACATAGCGAGACTCTGTCTCAAAAATAAACAAACAACAAAACCCCCACTAAGAATAGAAATAAAATTTTAGTTTCCCAAATGAAAGAATTCTGAGTTGGTAATGAGAATAAAGCTATTTAAAAAAAACCTCCAATAAGAAAGCTGAAAATATTTATATTTAAAAAATTAGTAGTGTTATAAACATTTAAACCCAAGTTTAAGTTATAAATCCTCAATTCTTATTGTGTGTGTGTGTGTGTGTGTGTGTGTGTGTGTGTGTGTGTGTGTGTGAGTGTGCTCGCACGCGTGCACCAGTCCTGTAACTTGAACTCAGGGTCTGGGTACTGCCTCTGAGCTTCTTTGGCTCAAGGGCTCTCTATCACTTGAGTTGCAGCTCCACTTCAGCTTTAGTGGAGATAAAAGCCTCACAGACTTTCCTGCCTGGGCAGGCTTTGAGCCACAATCCTCAGATTTCAGCCTCTTGAGTAGCTAGGATTATAGGCATGAGCCATCAGTGCCCAGTTCCTTTTAGTTTTAATCATGCAGTTAAAACATGATTTCTTTACCCTCTAAAGAAGTATGTGTCTATAAGCTATATTTATAGTCTTACAATTCTATAAACATTCTCTGTACATAAAATAAATATTTTCACTTTGAAAATGAATTGCAATTAATGGGGTCATCTTTATTTTAATATTATATACATAATCAGACAGGGGATTCATACATTATTAAAAAAATACATTTTTATCACAAATCCACTCGAGGAAAAGAGATGGCTAAGTAACAACATAAACAGATTTTAAAACATTCTGAAAGAGGTTATAAAAACAGGACATTTTTCCATGATTTTCCAGTTACTGGCATTTGAGCAGCACAATATGAATATTTTAAAATGAACAGAATAATTTTAATTTGTAATTTTTCCATCCAAATGGTTCCATGTTATGCCTTATGTAGAGGCAATGCGTTCCTGGAACAGTGCCTTGCTGTTGCTAGATGAATATAGAAGGGGAAAATCACTATGAATAGGAATGGAAATAACATCCACACAGAAAACAGCAGTTGGCTCTTCAAACTGCAAAGGTGGGGACCAATAGCCCCCTGGTGGGCTAAAGCTTCAAATTAAATCACATAAAGAGGAAGCAGCTGTAATATTAAATCAGCCACAACAGAAATAATACTCTTTATGTCTCTAAGACCAAGGCTGCTAAAATGTTCGTATAAGAGCAGCCTAGTCCAGAATACAATAAAATGAAAGACATGTAAAGACATGTGAAGCCCTGGAATGGAGAATTTTGCCTTGTTAGTCTAATGCCCTAAGTGTTATTGTATATCAGTGTGAGAAAGTTCAGATCTGTGATGTGGACATCTCACATCTTAGGACATGCAAATCACTTTGTATAAGGTAAACATAGAATAACTGTGTCTGATGCCCTTTTTTCCTGAGAAATCTTGCTAGTTTTCTATTAGGAGTACTTCCTGGACAGGTATACAAATGCAACAGGGAGCTAAGGGTCATGATAATCACTCATGGACATACACTCAGACACATGCATGTACACAAGCCTGCACACATAGCTAGCTATATTTATGGACAAAAGTGCTCACCTAAACAATTTTGTTCCTTAAAGACTTCCATTATAAACTATGTTTTGTTGCACATTCACCTCTTAAACCATCCATCAAACATCTACTGGATTCTTCTTTACTTGGTGCACTGCAGTTATTTTGGATCATGACAGATATGGATTCATCAGTAATATTTTGTTATTGCCTAGGAGCTGGCCAGGGGACACTGTCTGGTACACACGGTACTTCCTGTACATCCCTACTATGGATGTTTTGGAGGACATAGACTCAAGCATAGGAAGGACTAAGATAGATGAGAAGTAAATGCACAACTAAAAACTCCCATACTTAAAAAAATGTGAAAAAAAGGGAAAGAAAAGTGGCAGTAGAAAAGTAGATAGAGACCAGTCTTCTTGATGAAGAAGAGACTTTTTCCTAAAACTGTTCTTCCAAATGCCTCTAGTTTATTTTCCCAAAATTACTAAGCTTATCTGATTTTCTAATGCATACCTGATTCATCAGATCTTCCATCACCTTCCCATCTAATGTGCTAATCTGGTAAAAGAACAGCAAATGTTCCGAAGGAATGAAACAGTACAGTTGGAAATCCTTAAAACATTTTAGTTATTAGAACATTTTATCATCTTATTCAACTAACTACAGTTCCTGCAATTGAATCACAAAAATATTTTTTCCTGAATAGAAAGCAAGCTCAACACAACAGCTGGATTCCAATCACAGCTCCATAGTAATTTGAAATGACAGAAGATGGAAAAAGTAGAAGACATAAAAGGTTAATAATAAAAGAAAAGATAATATCCTCAATAAAACAGCCTCACAACAAAGAAAATCCTGTTTCAAAAATCAAACTTTGCCAAAACCTCAATTTCAAAAGATTATGACTCACTATAACTTTTCTTACGTATGAGCTACACCGTAATAAATAAAAAAAATGAGTATAGATTGAGTTCATCTGGTTAGAAAAGTGTTATTTCTCCAGCAGCTCTTATTTTATCATTAGGGAGAAATTTCCACCAAAAGTTGTTACAATTATTCCATTATGAGGTTCTAAAAACAAGGATTATGAAAATATGAAAACTATCAAAACTGATTAGAATGACCAGTAGTTAAAGGGCACTAGATGCAGGAAATCCTACATCAAATAACCATAAAAAACAATCCACCTGAGAACCCTGCTAAATATCTTCTCCCCAGATAGACTCCCCACTTCGTGGGTTTTGTTCACCATTTCTATCTTTTGCCTTCTCCTTTCTCCTCTCAGTAGTTCCATCCTTAATTCTTCCCCAACCATTCCATTTTAACACTCTTTCTCCCAATAAAGAATGTCAATCAAGCATGTCAATTGTTATATTTACTTAATACTCACTGAATTATCTTTTACTTGTTGTTGCTCTAAAGATCACAGAATATATTGTAAAGTTTTATATGTTCTTTGTTTCCAAGGTTCTGATTCTTGGAAAATTCAGGGATAAATATAATCATCTGTTTAAGCATCTGAAAGGCCATGCAAATTTTTCCAGTGGGAATGGTTTTAAACAATAATATACAGAGATAACTATGTGCCTACGTAGTCTGTTAATTTAAGAGCAAATTAGACAATATAACTCCTTTAGTTCTTTCTAATCCTATTACTGGACTTGTTAAATATTTATGTTTTCCTCTTAGATAAAAAGGTCTTAAACTTATTAAGGAAAGCATCATACTAAGACCAAACAGTACTATATCCTTTTTTTTCCTGTTTTACAGAATTGATGTACATCTGATAAAATAGCAACTCACAGGTGACTTGCAAAATAATTAGTTCATTCTTCAATTATATGTTTATATTACTCTTTTATAAATTGAATAAATTTAAAATAAATTACTGACTAGAGAATATTATTTATTTATCTAGGCACCAAGGATCAAATGTGGATCCTTGTACATGCAAAGCAAGAATGTTTCCTCTGAGCTACACCTTCTCTTTGAGTAAAGGTTAAATTTATAGAAAAGTTTCAAATATATGCTTATTTCTTTCAGAAAGATTTGAAGTGAAAGTGATAAACTGCTAAGAAAACTGTGCTAGTAATTTTTTTACATGTTGGAAATAATTTTAACTTAAAATTTAATAACAATGATATCAATAATCAGATAAATTTTGGTGAAATTCATCACTTTTAATTTCAAAAAATACTAAGAAAGAAAGATTTAGTAATCAGTAAATGAAGTCAGTATGTTTTGAGAAAACTGGCCCTAAAAGCACAAATGAAGTGTAATGATCCTCATTAAATTCTGTTATCTGAGGTTAAATTGGAGAGCTAATATTTGGTATTTTAAAATAGCATAACTATTCTCTATTTTAAGGGGAAAATAGAATTACATTTTTCACCCAACTACTACAATGAAGACAAAGAAATAATAACTTTCACCATCAATAATTCAACTTTTTAGCTGGGCCTAATGGCATGTTTCTATAATCTCAGCATGGAAGAAGCAAAAGGAAGAGGATGGCAAGTTCAAGATCAGCCTGACTTAGTAGTGAGGCCCTGTCTCAAAAAAAAACGAAAACAGGGGCTGGGAAGGTGGCTCAGTGGTAGAGCACTTGCCTTGCATGCCTGAGGCCCTGGGTTCAGTTCCCCAGCACCACATAAGCAAAAAGAAAAAAGCCGGAAGTGGCTCTGTGACTCAAGTGGTAGAGCACTAGCCTGGAGCTGAAGAGCTGAGGGACAGCGCCCAGGCCGAGAGTTCAGGCCCCACGACCGTACCAAAACAAAACAAAACCAAAAAAACAAAGCCTCTTAAACAACTGCTATTAAAGAAATAGCAATTATAGTTGGTTAGTGAAAGCAAGAGAAACAGCAGGACTAGGACTCTGACAACTGCCTGCTACTCACTCCAATTAACCCATTCAGGGCTCCTCGGTGAGCCCCTACATGTGATGTAAGATTTCAGTAAATTTGTGCTGGAGTCAGTGAGATTGACATCTCTCTTCATGGTCTATCACTAAGCTCAGTAAAAACAGATTTCATTGAAAAGGCCTTTTTTTGTTCTATTCTCAATACTATACATGTTGGGATAATTAAACACTGTGTTTGGATAGCACAAGATAATCTTTAAAAATCAGAAGTACCAAGTTAGGAAATCTCATAATATTTTATTTCATTTTACAAACACAGAGGCTACCTACCCAAAGTTATACAACAAGGAACAGCATAACAGAGATTAGATTAGACTCTCTCTCTGTGCCTCTTTCTCTCTCTGTCTCTGCCCCTCCCCCTCCCTCAGGGTTTGGGCTCTATTTCTGGCTTTTTTTTCCCCCTCTCTCAAGACTATCACTCTATCACTTGAGCTATAGCTTCACTTTTGGCTTTTTGATAGTTGGTTGGACATAAGAGGCTCATAGACTTTCCTACCTGGCTTTGAATGGTAATCCTCAGATCTCATCCTTCTGAGTAGCTAGCATTGCAGGGGTGAGCTCCCAGCATCTTAGAATCAATCTAATTTCAAGGAAGGAACTCCAATATTATCCCCAGGACACCCACAAAAAGTTGTAGTAACATGAGAAAAAAGAAATAACACAAGAGAAACTAAACAACACACACATACACAGGCCTAAGCCTACAGCCTCCCAGTCACATGTGACCACTGACTTGAAATGCAGGTAGTCCAAAGAGCGATGTGCTTGAGGTATGAAGTACTTTGGAAGATTCATATGAAAATAATTCATTAATATTTTAAGTATTCATTTAAAGCTTAAATGACTGCATTTGGGATATATTAGGCTGATTAAAATACCTGACTGAAATTATTTAAATCTGTATTCTTAACTTTTCTTAATATGACTAGGACATAATTTTAAACTATACTTATACAGTCACATATTTTTCTATTGGATAGCACTTCTACAGACTATAGAACTGCCTACAATGAGGAACTTCAGGAATTAACATGAATGTTAACATAGACGACAGAAATATACTAATAGATTATACTTTATCCTGCACAATTCATTAAAAAGTGAAAAGCCGGGCTGAGAATGGGCTCAGTGGTAAAGTGCTTGCCTCACAAGCATGAAGCCCAGGTTTGATCCATAAACAGAAAAAAGCATGAAGTGGTGCTGTGGCTCAAGTGGTAGAGCGCTAGTCTTGAGCCAAAGAAGCTCATATACAGTGCCCAGGCCCTGAGTTCAAGCCTTATGACAGGCAAAAAAAAAAAAAAAAAGTGAAAAGACTTCACAGTTAAATAATTTGATTGATAGATATAAGGTGCTGTATTGAATACATTTTGTACTTCATTTACTTATATTTATCTTTGAATATGTTTGTGGAGTCTTATTGAAATCAAATTACATTCTATAGTGAAATAAAAATATGTGGTTTAGGGCTGGGAAGATGGCTCAGTGGTAAGAGTGCCTGCCTTGTATGCATGAGGCACTGGGTTCAATTCAGCACCACACAAGTAGAAAAAGCCACAAGTGGTGCTGTGGTAGAGTACTAGCCTTCAGCTGAAGGGCTAAGTGATAGTGCCCAGGCCCAGAGTTCGGGACCCATAACCGACAAAAAAAAAAAAAAAATGCAGTTTAAAAATGCTTGAGCCTATAATAAGCATTTTGTGTATCACCTTTATCTCATCTTCTTCAGGAAAGAAATTACAATTACATTAATGAAACTCCAAGTTAATTTAACAAAAAATTGACAATCATAAGCCCTCAGTCCTTCTCCATAAAACCATTGCAAAAAAGCTCTCCACTTTCCCCTCCTTTTCTGTTGCCAGTATTACCGTGGTACTCTCTAACTATAATTTAAAAAGAAAAGAGAGTACTTCTAGTAATTGCTGTGGTCCAAAATTAGCCAACTACAGACAAATCATTTTCACTCTTCTAAGTGCACTGGTTAAGTTTTTAAAATGCTTTACCTCAATTAAGCCCATAAAATCTATTTTAA
Source organism: Dipodomys ordii (assembly GCF_000151885.1). Lineage (NCBI taxonomy): Eukaryota > Metazoa > Chordata > Mammalia > Rodentia > Heteromyidae > Dipodomys > Dipodomys ordii. The sequence goes on from NW_012267346.1 coordinate 407,023, forward strand.
GAACATTTATTTTGATACCTCAAACATGAGTTCACTTAAATATTCTACAAATCCCTTGTGAAAAAAGCAATCATTTTGCATTTTATAACTTCCCAGTTATTTTAAGTTATTTCATGTGACTTAAGCTTGGTTAGGATTTAAGATTAGATCCTACAGTCTCATAAATTCATTTTAAAGATCTTCAGCAGTGCCATATGGGCAGAAATCAATGAATACTTGTTGAAAGGGAGGGACAGACAATTTAGAAGTATTCCATCCAACACATAGAATCTATTGTTCACTGCCTCTTCATCTCATCTCCAACTAGAATAAAAGCTATAGTATGATTGAGATTTTCATAAGCTTTGTTCACCAATGGATCTTCTGTAACCAATGGTACTTAAGGCATTGCAGAATCTGGTGAACATTTGTTGTCTGAGTGAATGAATTATTATTCTTTTATAAAGATGAGAGGGAAGAAAAGCAGGAAGAGATGGAGGAGGAAACAACCAACATATCAAAACAACTGGAACTAACAGAGAAGCCAACAGCTGTTCTTCTCAAACTTGTTCAGAAGACTACTTGTTCAGAAGACACTATTTCAAACAGCACAAAATCTAAGTGCTTACTGAAATTATACAGTCAGAAAGTGCCCAGAATATATGCATTCAGTATGAAAAATGATCCCACAAAACAGGTTGTAAATTGTTTGAGGGACTTGTTTTCTACTTAATCTGGGAGAAAGGTGGACTGACAGCAAACCAGTAAGAAAACACTGCATAAGAAATATAAAAAATTGACATGATGTATCCATCAACTTCATAAACTTTCCCTTTAAAACAAGTAAACAGCATCATTTTATTTGAATAGGCAAAAGGCAGAAGTCCATTAGACAATCACTTGAATACTATCCATCTACTCAGTAGTATAAGTGGCTACTTTCCTACTCCAATAGAACTCCACAAATTTAAACTTAAAAGCTCAAATCCAAAGATGAGACCACAGAGATTTCAACTAGCAACTACATCTTAGTTTTTGAATACCACCTCCAATAAAAAGAATAAGGGCTCCTTTGAAAAGTGGGTGATTTCAGCTGTGGGGTAAGCAAATTACAAGTAACCTAGGAAGATTTTCTAGTTAATAAAGAAAGTATTCAGACATTATGAAGGCGCATCAAAAGAACACAAAAGTCAACTGACGCTCCTACTGACCAGCTGGGTCCAATTTGAACAATAAGGCATGATAGTGATGGAATACAGAGTATAGAACAAAAGAAACATATTGGAGTCCAAATCCATAGAAATAAATATTTGAAAAATAACTGCAAGGGTACACTGGTCAAACTTTTAATTGCCCAGACCAGTATATTACCAAAACCAGTGAAGGGAAGAAGAACTGATATTTGCTTATAACTCCAGCCTGTTGTGGCATGAGGAAGAAAAGCAGCTCACATCATGGTAGACAGGAAAGAAAGGGAGAGTGCCTTGGCTAGAGGGCTTTCCTCTCCCACCTTCAATATTCCACTTTAGTGCCCAGCCCAGCATGGTGCTGCCCATAATCAGGGTTGGTCTTCCCAATTAGTTAAGCCCTCACTGACATACCCAGAGATTATGTGTCACTAATCTCCTAGGTTCTTCTTAACCCAATCAGACTGAAATCAAGATTAAACACCACAAGCCTACCCTCTGTCAACTTGACATGCTAACACACCTCTTTAAAACTGTAACATTCCAGGCTGGGCAATGGTGCCTCAAACTACTCAGTAGGCTAAGATCTGAGGATCATGGTTCAAAGTCAAACAGGCAGGAAAGTCCATTAGACCCTTATCTCCAATAACCACCAGAAAACCAGAAGTAGAGCGGTGGCTCAAAGTGGTAAGGAACTAGCCTTGAGCAAAAAAGTTCAGGAACAGAGCTTAAGCCCTGGATTCAAACCTCATGACCAACAAAAAACAAAAACCTATAATATTGCAAAGTATCCTCTAAAAGACTCAAGGTTGGGTGGGAGTAGGGCACAAGCCTTCTATATATTTAATTTTAATTGCTAAATGTAAAAGGCAAGATAGAAAAATATCTCCCAGGCATGTTCCACAATAATTAACTGTTGGAGGTGAGAATCATAAATAGATGTTAAAGGCAGTGAGCAAAAGTGAAGAGAAAGGATAAATCTTCAGTGTTTTTTTTTTTCTTGTGACACTTATTAATTAAAATGAGAAAGAAATAACTGCAGCAAAGAAATCTGGCACCACCTCCACTAAGTGATAAGAAGTAAATGCACTGACAACATGCCCTGAAAAAGATGCAACAGTGATATTAGTGCCAAAAAGTGACACCACATGACTAAACTGAGAGAGGGTTTATAAAAATAACTGGCCAGTGCATTTCAAAAAGAATTAAGGTTATAAAAGGAAATGAAAAAGAAAGACAGAAGACCTAATGATGAGTGGAGGTGATGAGACTAAGCAGATACAATAACTAAAGGCAGTGTGGGATATTTTACTGCTGAATCTAGGATGAAAAAAAAAAAAAGAATGTTAGAGGGGAGAATGGGAGAAATTTGAATGGGGGTTTTGAGATTGTGCTGCACCATTCTATCAAAGTTAAATTTCTGATGTCATATAATAGTCATATGAAATACGACCATCTGAGAAAGTTTGATGAATGGCAAATGTGAACTGTTAGCATTATATTATTTTGTTGCTGGTACTGAGACAGTCTTGTATGCAAACAGATAGCCTAGAACTGGATTACTATAGCCAAGGCTGGCCTTGAATTATTGGTATGTAATCCAGGCTTGCTTCTAATGTAAAATCCTCCTAGCAACCTCCTCCTAAATGCTGAGATTATAGGTGTAAACTGGCATACCTGGCTCTATGCCCTGTTTCTGTAACCCCTTTTAAAATCTAGCCCTTTTTTTAAAAAAAAAACAATAAAAGTGGACACAGAGGATCAAGGTACAGTACTAGAGTCCTTAAGGCCAAGGATTTATCCTGGAGACTTCAGGTGAAATTTAAACAGAATAGGTTCAAGATAGTCTTTGACTATGGAAAAATAAACCTATTAGCCCAATAGCAAGACAAAGTGTATGGAGTTAAAGTAGGACAATTGTTAGGATAGTTCCCAATATTATTATTTTATTAAACATACATCAAAGTCATTTTTTATCAAAGTAAAAAACCTCACATAGTACATGAAAGTATTTTCCATCTTTTATTTCCTGTTAGAAACCAAAAGACTACCTTTTGAAAAAACATGTATCTTTTTCCCCCCTAATGCAATTATTTTATAATATTCCCTAAACTTCAGAAAACAGCCTCTTTATCCAACTAAGAAAATGAGAAAGGGAAGTTCCCAGATAAGGAAACTTTGTAGAAAATCATACTTGGTCCTCTACTTGTCTACCTCTTACTCAAAGTGGTTGCAAGTAAAAGCATGAGTCCCACACCCTGGGCACCATACTGCATAAATATGATACACACTCACTGTTTACGAAGTACAGCTTAATGTCAAGTAAGAGCAAGAAAAAAAATACTTGGTTTTGAATAGATATCTACAAGCACAATCCTACTCTACCAAGAGTCCATTTCCCCTGTAGTCCCCAGACTTAAAAAATACCCTTGTCATAACAGAAGTGAGACCTTGTCACATTGCTTGCTCCAAGTGAAACTCTCCTAACCTGGAAAGCTGCTCATTTGTTTTATATTCTGTGTCAATTGAAGTCCACTTTCACATCCCTGGTCTTTTTCTAACTACTATGATCAGAATCGCAGTTCATATAATGCTTTGAACATGACTGACATTCTGAAAATAACCAACTATCTTTTATACCACACACAAAAATGAAAATTAAAACAAATGAACCTCAATTGTAGAAATTTCTATTGACCATAAAATTGCTGTCAGTGACACTAAAAAGGTATTTTACTATAAAAGGCCTTCAAATGACAAAATATGCAAATTACTTTCTGCTAGAAATATACCAAATATTCTAAGATTCAGAGTGCTTAAAAATATTCACCCAACTGGGATGATTTCAGATTAAAGAAAATAAGGACTGTGTAATTATATACACTTACCTTGACAAATAGAAAGCAATCTGTGATTAGAACACAGCAATTAGTTACAAAATGCTTCACATGGATTTAATTACCCATCAGTCTACATGTAGCTTAATTACTTTTATCTCATTGCATCAGTAAAAGACTTCTGCCTGAGGCAACTGCCAGTCATATATTTATAAGGCTTCTAGACTTTACAGTGAATATATTATAACATTAAGGCAAATGTGCAAGTTACAGTTGTAGAATATTCTTAATTTTAGGTCTCTTTTAATTCATCACTACCTCATCCCTAAGAGTCAACGAGCTTTCAAACCAACAGTGTCACCTACTTGGCTAAAATAACACTGTTCACATAAACATCACATCTGTTTATTTGAGTCCTGTAAAAACCAGAAGGAAAGACCTTGGAAACTAAAACAATTATGGCAGTAAATCAAAAGGGTATGGTACTTTTATGCATAAAATGAGCAATTATGTTCAGAAAGAAGATGACCTTTCTTTCTTGGAGACAGTGGAATCAGAAGAAACTCCTCTCTTTCATGTCACTCTGCTGATTACACAGTTGAAGACAAGCCAGCCTCCTGGAGTGGAGTTTTTGTGACTCAGTGGAAAGCACTGTCTTCCATGTTTTCTCTATGGCACAGCTTTGGAATCTAGCCAACCAGGGTTTGCCTTTTAGTTCCTGACTCTTAGCTGATGATCTCAATGTATCTGGGCAAGTTATGTAACTGACTTGAGGATAACTAATAACCACATTATTTTTGGCAGTTGAATTCAACAACACATTAAAATCAATAGCAGAAACATCAAGTAGAAGGTCTGGCTGGCTCATCGCAAACATGATAAAATTCTCTATATGTTAGGCTCACATAAAAGGGAGCTAAGAGAATTACATGAATTCAACAGAAAAACAGGATCTCTTTAGAACTAAGAAAAATAACATGCTCCTTCCATTTCTTTCTTAAGAAAAAAAAACAAGTCTGCATTAAGCAGTCTCCATTTGGCTTTAAAACATCATTTTTGTTGTTAGAAATTACTTTCTCAAAAAAAATGTGAGTGTTCAAGACTGTAAATTTTGGTGTAAGGGTATTCTGGCCTCATCTTAGTCTAGAACCACTGAAAACACCCTTCTGGTCAGGAAGGCCAGGCTGGGGGCCAGATGGCCTTGCATTGTTCAATTTGTAGAACTGGAAGGAGGCTTCATTAGGGCTCGAAATTCTCAGGAATGCCTCTGAAATATCTTTCTTTTTTTATCGAAATGCAAATTACTTTTGCTTATCCTTAAATATAAACAAAACAGATAGGTCATGGGTCTCAAATACTACTGAACTATAAAGTGTACTAAAATTTTTAAGTGATGCTGAGTAGGAAGGATTCCAATTAAGTAAGTCTGGAGTGACATCCAAGATCATGTGATACTAAACAAGTAAACGTTGAGACCAACACCAGGTTAGTGGTCCTGAGAAAATTTAACAACAAATTTAACATAGTTATCAAATCCCCAAAAATACTTAAAAAAGGGAAATATGTTCATTCTTTGAATTTACTGAGCATACTATGGTTTCATTCCCCCCCCCCAATTATTAGTCCCAAAGAAAAATACAGACTATTACAAGGAGCTTGGAGCTGGTTTCTGTGTCACCATGAAGTAGTTTTCTATTGTAGTAGAAATATAGAACTGGGAGAGATTAGGTTAATACAAACCAGAAACATTTTGTATACATATCAATATCCCTATTTGTTGTGCACCAATGCTAACATAAGCTTCAGAGTTAGCTTGAGTCATAAGTCTGGCTCTATTGTTTACTAGTTTGGTAACTTAGACAGCCTTAACTATATTTAACTTGTGTGATATGAAGATAATGGTAACATCTACACTAAACAAGGTTGATATAGTAAATATTTTTGACTATTTATTTATTTATTT